>NC_041385.1:615694055-615925508 GCF_002162155.2 Triticum dicoccoides
GGCGAGTACGGGACCACAGCTAAGCCTCCGAGTGAGAGGATTGCTCTTCATTCGGAGTGTTTTTAACTTAGGCGAGTACGGGGTCACAGCTAAGCCCCCGAGTGAGAGGATTGCTATTCACTAGGAGTGTTTTTAACTTAGGCGAGTACGGGGTCGCAGCTAAGCCCCCGAGTGAGAGGATTGCTCTTCACTCGGAGTGTTTTTAACTTAGGCGAGTACGGGGTCGCAACTAAGCCCCCGCGTGAGAGGATTGCTCTTCACTCAGAGTGTTTTGAACTTAGGTGAATCAGGTTCACGGCTAAGCCACCCACTGGGGGATTTGAACACAAGTATATGTGAAAAGAATCAATTTGTGACTGCGGAAATCATGTCTTTTTGATAAACAATCTGAAAAGTACTTCTTATTACATCTCGTCGATCCGAGTGTTTTAAGGTATAAAAACGGTGGAGCAGATCTACACTCCAGGCGCGTGGCTCGTCCTTCCTCTTGGTCACGTTGTAAAGGTGATATGCTCCATTCTGAAGCACCTTGGTGGTGATGAAGGGGCCTTCCCAGGCAAGGGCGAGCTTGTGAGGCCTTTGCTGATCCACTCGGAGCACAAGGTCTCCTTCCTGAAATGCATGACCCCTAAAATTTCGCGCATGGAATCGAAGAAGATCTTGCTGATAAATGGTTGACAGGATCAAAGCCATCTGTCTCTCCTCTTCCAGAAGGTCAACAACATCTTGACATGCTTGTTCGGCTTCAGCTTCTGAGAAGAGTTCCACTCGGGGCGCATTGTGGAGCAAGTCACTCGAAAGCATTGCTTCAGCTCCATATACCATGAAGAAAGGATTCTGACCTGTCGACCAATTGGCGTGGTCCTTAATCCCCACAGAACAGAGGGCAGCTCCATCACCCAGGAGCCTGCTGCATCCTTGAGGTCGTGCATCAATCGGGGTTTCAGCCCTTGCAAGATCAAACAATTTGCTCTTTCCGCTTGTCCATTCGACTGCGGATGTGCTACGGATGCATAGTCGACCCGAGTGACTTGGGAAGCACAGAAAGCTCTGAATTCATCGGAATCAAAGTTTGAACAATAATCTATGATGATGCTATGTGGAACTACATATCTGAATATCACCTCTTTGATGAAAGGGATGGATGTTCTTGAGTCGAGGTTCTTGATGTGTTTAGCTTCAATCAACTTAGTGAACTTTTCGACTGCCACGAGCAGATGGGTGAAGCCACTTCTGCTAGTCCTCAAAGGCCCGACCATGTCGAGTCCCCAAACGGCAAATGGCCAGACGAGTGGAATAGTCTTCAAAGTTGATGCAAGTTTTTGAGACATGTTCGAGTAAAACTAGCAACCTTCGCACTTCTCGACTATCTCCTTAGCCATTTCGTTTGCTCGCAGCCAATAGAATCCCGCTCGGTATGCTTTGGCCATGATGGTCTAAGAGGTCGCATGGTGACCACAGGTCCCTGAGTGAATCTCATTTAGGATCAGTCGACCCTCTTCAGGAGTAATGCACCGTTGAGCTATGCTAGTCACACTTTCTCTGAAAATTTGATCACCTATCACTGTGAAGGCTTTGGATCTGCGAACGATCTGATGTGCTTCATCCTCATCCTCTAGGAGCTCTCGCCTAAGAAGGTATGCAATGTACGGCACTGTCCAGTCGGGGATGATCACTAAAACCTCCATGATTAGGTCAACAACTGTCGGGACTTCAACTTCAGTCGGATTAGTTAAACTTATCGGTTGTGGGGGCTCCTCTATAAAGGGTTCTTCTTGAACTGACGGGGTGTGGAGATGCTCCAAGAACACATTACTGGGAATAGGCTTTCGAGTGGAACCTATTTTCGCCAAATCATCAGCAACCTGATTCTTGAGTCAAGGTATGTGGTGGAGCTCCCACCCTTCAAACTTCTTTTCTCACTTCCTCACTGCATTGCAGTATCCTGTCATGGCGGGCTCCTGATATCCCATTCTTTCATCACTTCATTCACTACCAGTTCTTAGTCGCCGTAGACCATTAAGCGACGGACGCCGAGTGAAATGGCCATACAAGACCCATATATACTCAGCTTCATTGTTGGAAGAATCAAAGTGAATCTGCAATACATAGCTGAGCATGTCGCCTCTTGGGGATACCAGAACCACTCCAGCACCAGAACTATTCTACATCTTGGAACCATCAAAGAACATGGTCCAGTGTTCTGAGTGGACTTGAGTCAGTTGTTGTTTCTCAATCCACTCGGCCAAGAAATTTGCAATTGCCTGAGACTTAATGGTCTTCTTTGCTTCAAACTTGATATCAAGAGGAAGGAGTTCAATAGCCCACTTAGCCACTCGACTAGTTGCGTCTCGATTGTTCAAAATTTCTGACAATGGGGCATCACTGACGACTGAAACCGAGTGATCTGCAAAGTAATGTGCAACTTTCTTTGTTGTCATATAGATTCCATAGACAAGCTTCTAGTAATGCAGATACCTTTGCTTGGACGGACTCAAGACTTCAGAGATGTAATACACTGGGTGTTGAACTTTATAGACTTTTATTTCTTCCTCCCGCTCAACTGTGAGCATTGTGATGACAACCAGTCCAGTGGCTGCAATATATAACAATAAAGGCTCTTTGCTGACTAGAGCAGCAAGCACCGGCTGGGTGGAAAGCAGGCCTTTGAGTTCTACAAACACTGCTTCAGCTTCAGGAGTCCACTCGAATGTATTAGACTTTTTCAACAGTCGGTAAAGAGGCAATGCCTTTTCACCGAGGCGAGAAATGAATCGACTTAGTGCAGCCAAACAACCTGTAAGCTTCTGAACATCATGCACGCGCACATGTCGTTTCATTCGGATGATTGCTCCAATCTTTTCTGGGTTTGCCTCAATTCCTCATTCGGAAACAAGAAAACCAAGCAACTTCCCATCTGGAACCCCGAGTGTGCACTTGGATGGGTTCAGCTTGATGTCATATCTTCTTAGATTGGCAAAGGTTTCAGCAAGGTCAGTCAGCAGGTCAGAAATCTTGCGTGACTTGACCACAATATCATCCATGTTTGCTTCCACGTTCCGACTGATTTGAGTGAGTAGACACTCCTGTATCATGCGCGTGAATGTGGCTCCAGCATTCTTCAGACCAAAAGGCATGGTAACATAGCAAAAACACCCGAATGGGGTGATGAAGGCTATTTTTATTTCATTAGGTCCATACAAATGGATCTGATGGTACTCGGAATACGCATCCAAGAAGGATAAACACTCACACCCCACTGTCGAGTCAACTATCTGATCGATGTGGGGGAGAGGAAAATGATCTTTTGGGCAGGCCCGATTGATATGCTTGAAGTCAATACACATACGAAGCGAATCATCTTTCTTAGGGACCATGACGACATTGGCGATCCACTTGGAGTGGTAAATCTCGTGCATGAACTAAGAAGCCCAGAGCCAAGCCACCTCCTCACCAATCACCTTTCTCTTTTCAATGGCGGACCATCAAAGATGCTCTTTGACTGGTTTTTCTTTTGGGTCAACACGCAAACAGTGCTCAGCCAGTCTCCTAGGTACACCTGGCATGTCAGAAGGTTTCCATGCAAAGATGTTCTAGTTTCACGGAGGAACTAGATGAGCACGGCTTCCTATTTGCTGTCGAGTTTCATTGATATGTGAGTCGAAGATGCATTGGGGTCTTCCGAGTGGATATGAACAAGATTGGTTTCTCCCGCCGACTGAAATGTAGATTCTGAAGCAGGCCTCTTGTACCACAGCAAATCACTCAGATCTGCAGTTTGCTGGTATTCCTGCATCTCTACGGCTACCATCTGCTTATCTGCAATCTTGCAGCCCTTCTGAAGGCACTCTTCTGCTCTTTGTCTATTTCCTGTGACTGTGATCACACCTCTGGGACCGGGCGTCTTTAACTTGAGATATACGTAACACGGTCGAGCCATGAAACGAGCATATGCAGGCCTTCCCAGAATGGCGTGATAAGCACTGTGAAAATCCACTACCTCAAACGTCAACTTTTCCTCGCTGTAATTCTTGGAATCACTGAAAACCACATCAAGAGTAATCTTCCCAAGTGACTTTGCCTTTTTCCCAGCAATGACGCCGTGGAACTACATATTGCTCTCACTGAGTTTAGACATCGGGATGCCCATACCATCAAGGGTCTCAGCATACAGAATATTCATCCCACTTCCGCCATCCATAAGGATCTTGGTCAGTCGGGTGCCCCCAACAACTAGGTCGACCACCAATGCTTGCCGCCCAGGGGTAGCAACATGTGTCGAGTGATCTGATTGGTCGAATGTAATGGCAGTCTTCGACCACTTCAAGTACGTCATAGTTGCCGGAGCAACCATATTCACTTCTCTGTTAATGACTTGCAGTCGACTTTTGCTTTCTACATCAGAAAATAAAAAAATCATCAAGGTAGCGTTGACCTTAGGGTAACCATCATCTTCCTATTTCTCATCTTCTTTATCAGATTCTTTCTCACTGGACTGATTCTCTCAGAAACTCTAAATCAGAAGTCGGCACTGACGAGTGATATGCTTGGTTTGAATCAAGTTACCCTCTTCATCTTTATTTTTGTGTATGTAACATGACAAATCCCTGACGTCCTGTCCTAACTGATCTTTCACCTTCTTGGGTTTCCACTATGGTTTCGGTTTTCCTTTGAACTTTCCTCCTACTGCATTCAGGACTGGAACCTCAGCAGGACCTATAGGCTCAGCTTTACGCTTCTGCTTTCGACTGGAATGTTCAGCTCCGGAGTCCTGGACGACTGTTTTCTGCTTGCCGTTGCGGAGTCGGTCTTCCTCTTCACCATTGGCGTACCAAGTGGCTATTTCCATCATTTGGGTCAGAGTCATGTCTCCGTATCGACCGAATTTCAGGGTAAGCTCTATGAACCCGACGCCTTCTTTGAAGGCACAAACCACCTGGTGATCTGACACATTTTCCACCGTATGATGAATGATGGTCCATCTCTAGATGAAGTCTCTCAAAGTTTCGTTTGGCTTATGAACACAATGTTGCAATTCAGTCAGCCCAGCAGGTCGCTTGCAAGTGCCCTCGAATGTTTTGATAAACACTCGGGCCAAGTCATCCCAGCAGAAAATACTCCCAGGGGCTAACTGAGTCAACCAAGCTCTGGGCGAACCCTCAAGCATTAGGGGGAGGTGCTTCATAGCTACATCATCATTGCCACCACCGATCTGCACAACCACTCCGTAGTCTTCCAGCCAGGTATCTGGTTTTGATTCTCCTATGAACTTACTCATGCCTGATGCCAACCTAAAGTTGGGTGGGATCTCATCTGATTGAATGGCCATACTGAAACATTCAGGCCCAGAAATGAATGCTCTGTTCCCAATCGGATGATCTCTGCCTTGCCCTTCTCTGTTCGCTTGGCCTCTGTTGACCAAACCTTGCACAAGGAGTGATCTTGCATCGAATCCTGTCTCTCTTTGGTTGACCGGGGCTCTCCACTCGTCACCATAAGGGTGCCTATCATCATAGCACTTGGGCACGTATGACCCGCCCCTTGGAGGGGGCGTAATCACTCGACGGTGGTCGTCGCAGGTGAACTAATGATCAAACTACATGTGGCCCCGCTCCAGGTACTGGTCCTGGTGGGGACCACGATCCTCCCGATGCTGGGGTGACCTCGGACTGTGTGCTGACTGAACCGTGTCTGCAACCACTGATCTACTATGATTCTGTTGCACGACCGGAAATAGTAGAACTCTGTTCTCTAGTGGCTTTAAGCAATGCTCGGATCTTCTCTAAACCTCTACCAGCTTCGGAACCTGACTGCTGAATTGACTCTGCTATGCGTGCTGCTGCTGTAACATTTTGATTTGGGGTACGGTATACCTTAGTTTCAGTCGGAAACAACCGTCGCGCTTGTCGACTGGATTCAGGGATCCGCTGATTGGCACACTCGTCGAGTGTCGCCTGTAGATTCTCCAAATGCATAAGCTCAGCCAAAGTGGCCAAGCACGCAGCCTCTAAGGCCCGAGCCTCGGAGGTCTCCCCGACGATAGGGGTCTGGAGGGCCTCGACATTGCGACGATGCAACTCTTCCATCTACTCTGTTGTGAGGGCCTCAAGGATGTACTCATCATGCTCTTGTGACAGGTCGGCACCGCCATTGCCACCACCATTGCGGCGAAATCCGGGCGGGCCGTGTTGGGAAGTGACCACGAGGACTTCTTCTGCTGGGTCATTACTCTCGCATACGTGGAGGGAATCCGAGTGACCAGTCGGCAGATCAAACAAACCATAAGGAGATTCATCGGGCTCAATCACCCTGACTTGGAGGGTGGTCAATTGGCGAGCCACTGCATGCTCCACCCACCGCTGGAGCCGCGAACAACAGGACCATTTGTGACGGCGAATAGCGGGAAGTGAAGATGCTGCGAGGGCCGGCCGATATTGGGTTGGTGGTTGTCGAAGGAGAACGCCGCAAGCACTCGCACGGAAGTGCATTACGCTGTGGACGGGGAGGGCCTCAACATCGAGGGGAGCTTCTTGAAGCTAGGCGGAGTCGTCGGTGATGAAAACGAGTGCGCCGAGACGAATCTCGTGGCCCAACGCCAAACCACCACCCAAAACCATGTTGTCGGAGAACGAAATTTGCAACCTCACTGGAAGTCGCTTAGACGCCTGCCCCAAGGTGGGTGCCAACTGTCATGGGAGTAAGTCTGACAGTAAGGATAGGGGGTACGTAGGAGGAGACAAGGTCCTAGCTACGGTGAGATTGTGCACGCAAGATTTACGAGTTCAGGCCCCTCTCGGAGGAGGAAAAAGCCCTATGTCTCGGTGCCCTGATGCTGGGTTGACTAGATTATGCGTTTTTTTACAAGGGGTGCGAACCCTTGTGCTAGAGGAGGAGGGTGGCTTATATGGAGTGCGCCAGGACCCTCTCAGACCTCCGTTACACAAGGTTCAATGTGAGTTAAGATGGGGCGTTACTGGTAATGCCAGTCATAAATGATCTTTAAGACTACAGAGCGAATGCCTGACCGTTGCCATCCTGGGGTGATTTTAGATCTTTTGTACTTCGAGTGGTTCTCCATATGGTCGAGTGACTATGTTGTGGTCGAGTGGAATTGGGGTATCCTAGTGGAGTCTTCTGTCGACTGGATCGCACTTCAGGGTGATTCCAGTCGGTACTTTCTGTTGGTCCTTGAATGTCTTTGACTGTAGGTCAGTGTCCTTGGGTGGGTGTCTAGGTGAGGCCTAAGACCATAACCTAGGTACATGTCCTCGTCATTACCTCAAGGGTAATGTCAACAATAATACTTTATGAAAACCTACATCCGAGTGGATATATATATATATATATATATATATATATATATATATATATATCTGAATCTCTCTGATACATCTCCAACGTATCTATAATTTTTGATTGTTCCATGCTATTATATTATCTGTTTTGGATGTTTTATATGCTATTTTATATTATTTTTGGGACTAACCTATTAACCTAGAGCCCAGTGCCAGTTTCTGTTTTTTTCCTGTTTTAGAGTTTCGCAGGCGTCCTGCCGGAGGGGGATTCGATCATAGAGGGGGAACCTACTAACCTATTAACAAGACCCATTCGTTAGCTTAGCATTATGATCGTTCAGTTTTATTTCTATTGCTTTCTTCATGTCAAATACATATTCCTTCAACTATGAAATTATGCAACTCCCGGATATCGGATGAATGCCTTGTGTGCTATCAAATGTCACAACGTAACTGGGCGATTATAAAGATGCTCTATAGGTATCTCCGAAGGTGTTTGTTGGGTTGGCATGGGATTGAGATTAGGATTTGTCACTCCGAGTATCGGAGAGCTATCGCTGGGCCCTCTCGGTAATACACATCATAAGAAGCCTTGCAAGCAAAGTGACTAATGAGTTAGTTGCAGGATGATGTATTACGGAACGAGTAAAGAAACTTTTCGGTAATGAGATTGAACTAGGTATGAAGATACCAACGATCGAATCTCGGGCAAGTAACATACCGATGACAAAGGGAATAACGTATGTTGTCATAATGGTTCGACTGATAAAGATCTTAGTAGAATATGTGGGAGCCAATATGAGCATCCAGGTTCCGCTATTGGTTATTGACCGGAGAGGTGTCTTGGCCATCTACATAGTTCTCGAACCTGTAGGGTCCTCACGCTTAATGTTCGATGACGATATTGTATTATGTGAGTTATATATGATTTGGTGACTGAATGTTGTTAGGAGTCCAGGATGAGACCACGGACATGACGACGGGTCTCTAAATGGTCGAGAGGTAAAGATTGATATATAGGACTATGGTATTTGGACATCGGAAGTGTTTCGGGAAGCACCGGCTAGTTATCGGGTCACCAGAAGGGGTTTCGGACACCCCTGACAAAAGATATGGGCCTTATGGGCCAGGAGGGGAAACGCACCAGCCACAAAGGGGCTGGTGCACCCCCCCTCCCATACGGGCTGGCCAAATTGGAGATGGAAATGGGAAGGAGGAAAGGAAAAAGGGAATAGGATCCCCCCTTCCCCCTCTTGCCTTTCTACTCCAAATAGGAATAGGAGAGGGGGGTTGGCCGAATTGGGAGAGGACCCCAAGTAGGATTCCTCCTACTTGGGGTGCCCCTGATACGTCTCCAACGTATCTATAATTTTTGATATTTCCATGCTATTATATTATCTATTTTAGATGTTTTATATGCATTATTATGCTATTTTATATTATTTTTGGGACTAACCTAGAGCCCAGTGACAACTCCTATTTTTTCCCTGTTTTTGAGTTTCGTAGAAAAGGAATACCAAATGGAATAAAACTTTCGCGATGATTTTTCTTGTACCAGAAGACAATCAGGAGACTTGGAGATGAAGTCGGAGGAGCCACGAGACGGCCACAAGGACGGAGGGCGTGCCCAGGGGGTAGGGCGTGCCCCCACCCTTGTGGGCCCCTTGTGCACTTCCTGACCTAATTGTTTCGCCTATATATTCTCATATATCCCCAAACCAACAGAGGTATCCATGAAAACACTTTTCCACCACCTCAACCTTCTATACCCGTGAGTTCCCATCTATGGGCCTTTTCTGGCGTCCTGCCGGAGGGGGATTCGATCACGTAGGGCTTCTACATCAACACCATTACCCTTCCGATGAAGCGTGAGTAGTTTACCGCAGACCTACGGGTCCATAACAAGTAGCTAGATGGCTTCTTCTCTCTCTTTGATTCTCAATACCATGTTCTCCTCGATGTTCTTGGAGATCGATTTGATGTAATACTCTTTTGCAGTGTGTTTGCCAAGATCTGATGAATTCTGGATTTATGATCAGATTATCTATGAATATTATTTGATTCTTCTATGAATACTTATATGCATGATTTGATATCTTTGCAAGTCTCTTCTAATTATCGGTTTAGTTTGGCCTAATAGATTGGTTTTTCTTGCAATGGGAGAAGTGCTTAGCTTTGGGTTCAATCTTGCGGTGTACTTTACCAATGACAGTAGGGGCAGCAAGGCACGTATTGTATTGTTGCCATTGAGGATAAAAATATGGGGTTTTTATCATATTTCTTGAGTTAATTCCTCTACATCATGTCATCTTACTTAATGCGTTACTCTGTTCTTCATGAACTTAATACTCTAGATGCAGGTAGGAGTCTGTTGATGTGTGGAGTAATAGTAGCAGATGCAGAATCGTTTGGGTCTACTTGACACGGACGTGATGCCTATGTTCATGATCATTGCCTTAGATATCGTCATAATTCCGCGCTCTTCTATCAATTGCTCAGCAGTAATTTGTTTACCCACTATGTATTTGCTATCATGAGAGAAGCCACTAGTGAAACCTATGGCCCCCGGGTCTATTTTATATCATATTAGTTTCCCGTCAACTTGCCAATTTTTGTCTTTGTTTCTTTACTTTGCAATCTTTTACTTTCCGTTCTATAAACCAAAAATACCAAAAATATTTACTTTACTATTTATATATCTATATCAGATCTCAATTTTGCAAGTAACCGTGAAGGGATTGACAACCCTTTATCGCGTTGGGTGCAAGTTTGTTGATTGTTTGTGCAGGTATTCGGTGACTTGTGCGTTGTTTCCTACCGGACTGATACCTTGGTTCTCAAACTGAGGGAAATACTTACTCTACTTTGCTGCATCACCCTTTCCTTTTCAAGGGAAAACCCAACGCAAGCTCAAGAAGTAGTACTCTCCAACACATAGTGCTTGCCAAAAGGAAAAAGTGTAAAAAGGAAAGGTGAAGGTCACCCTGACTCTTGCAAAAGGGTAGAAGGTAAAAATAAAAGCAGAGGTTGTCATGCGCTTTTATGGTTGGATGCACAGAATCTTAATGCAAAAGAATGTCACTTTATATTGCCGCTTGTGATAAAGAACTTTATTATGCAGTCCGTCGCTTTTATTTCTTCCATATCACAAGTTTGTATAAAGATTATTTTCTTCACACTAATAGATCATACATATTTAGAGAGCAATTTTTATTGCTTGCACCGATGACAACTTACTTGAAGGATCTTACTTAATCCATAGGTAGGTATGGTGGACTCTCATGGCAAAACTGGTTTAAGGGGTGTTTGGAAGCACAAGTAGTATCTCTACTTGGTGCAAAGAATTTGGCTAGCATGAGAGGGAAAGGCAAGCTCAACATGTTGGATGATCCATGAAAATATACCTTCTATTTGGATATAAGAAAACATAACCCATTATGTTGTCTTCCTTGTCCAAAATCAACTTTTTAGCATGTCATATTTTAATGAGTGCTCACAATCACAAAGATGTCCAAGATAGTACATTTATATGTAAAACCTCTCTTTCTTATTACTTCCTATTAATGGCAACAATGACCAAAAGTCAACTCTCAACAACTTTTATTCATCATACTATTTATATGTGAAGTCATTACGCTCCATAAGATCAATATATGATCTTTTTTATTTCTTTCTTTAATTGCCTCAAGATCATAGCAAGATAGCAAAGCCCTCAACTCAAAATTACTCTTTATTTTATATAACTCACAGACTCGATTACATAGATAGAGATCAAAATGAAACTCAAAGCTAGATCATGTTAAATTTTATTCTACTAAGTGAAGAGATAACCAAAAGGGTTGAACTAAAAATGATAAAGGTAGAGGTGTGATGGTGATACGATACTGGGGCACCTCCCCTAAGCTCGGCAGTTGCCAAGGGGGGTGCCCATACCCATGTACTTATGTTTCTTTCTTCGGAGGTGGTGATGTGTTATTGTTGGCGATGATGCCCCTTAGGATGTGATTCTCTTCCTCGAGCTTATTAACTTGCTGCTTAAGATCCATTACTTCCTTGCCGAGTTTACCCGTGATGGCTAAAGCTCCATCCACCCATGGATGTTTCATAGTTGCGGGAGAAAAAGCAACACTCTTTTTCATATTTTTATAAGAGAGAAATATAGCATCGAGAGGAATGACCGAATTTGGTATTGCAAAGCTCTAAAGTTCCTCCAGTATGAATCCAGCTTGAAGACGAGAGGTAACTTCTCCTCCTCCATGGCATCCACCCTTTTCAAGTTGGCCTCCATCTCTTCCTCTGTTGATGGCCCAAAGTGGTCAGCTTCGCTGCTTGCTCTTGGCCCCGGTATCGGGTGAGATACCTGACTCTCCCCGACTGACTCTTGAGAAGACATCTTGCTCTAAATCTACTATAGAAACAACTCAAAATAAAAACAGAGGTTTTGTTGTGGTACGGTGGTCAAAACCTTTGGGAGATTATATAATGAATTTTTACCGACCAAAAGAAGTATCGTGCAAGAAAACAGAGTCCGGAGGGCACACGAGGTGGCCAGTAGGTAGGGAGCACGCCCATGGGGATAGGGCGCGCCCTCCACCCTTGTGGTCGCCTCGTGTCTCTTTCAGACTACTTTTAATTTTCCTAGTTTTTTAAATATTCCAAAATGGAGAAAATTTGCTATTAGAACAGTTTTGGAGTCGGTTTACTTACCGTACCACATACCTATTCCTTTTTGGAGTCTGAAACGTTCTGGAAAGTATCCCTTATGTACTCCTCCGGTGTTAAGGTGTAAATTATATTGGTTTCAACATTTATGATATTACCTGAGATATAATGTTTGATTCTTTGACCATTTACCACCTTCGGATTTGTGCCTTCGTCGTTATTGATTTTTATGGCACCGAAACGATATACCTCCTCGATAATGTAAGGACCTTCACATTTAGAGAGAAGTTTTCCTGCAAAATATCTTAAACGAGAGTTGTATAGCAAAACATGATAACCTACATTAAACTCATGCTTATGTATCCTCATGTCATGACATCTTTTAACCTTTTTGTTTAAACAACTTGGCATTCTCATAGGCTTGGGTTCTCCATTCATCAAGCGAGCTAATGTCAAATAACCTCTTCTCACCGGCAAGTTTGAAATCATAATTGAGCTCTTTAATAACCCAATATGCCTTATGTTCTAGTTCGAGAGGTAAGTGACAAGCCTTTCCATAAACCATTTTATACGGAGACATACCCATAGGATTTTCGTAAGGAGTTCTATAAGCCCATAATGCATCATCAAGTTTCTTGGATCAATTCTTTCAAGATCTATGAACAATCTTTTGTAAAATCAGTTTAATCTCGCTATTGCTCAATTCTACTTGACCACTAGACTGAGAATGTTATGGAGATGCAATTCTATGGTTAACATCATACTTAACAAGCACTTTACGGAAAGAACCATGAATAAAATGTGAACCATCATTAGTCATTAAATATCTAGGGACTCCAAACCTCCGAAAAATAACTTCTTTAAGTATCTTAATAGAAGTGTTGTGATCAGCACTACTAGTTGGAATAGCTTCTACCCACTTAGTAACATAATCAATAGCAACTATAATATGTGTATACCCATTAGAGGAAGGAAAGGGTCCCATATAATCAAAGCCCCAAACATCAAATGGTTCAATAACAAGTGAATAATTCATAGGCATTTCCTGATGTCTACTAATATTACCAATTCTTTGGCATTCATCACAAGACAAGACAAACTTATGAGCATCTTTGAAGAGAGTAGGCCAAAAGCCGGATTGCAATACCTTATGTGCAGTTCTATCTCCAGCGTGGTGTCCTCCTAAAGCCTCGGAGTGACACTTGCGTAGGATCTGTTCCTATTCATACTCAGGTACAGAACATCTAATAACACCATCTACTCCTTCTTTATAAAGGTGTGGGTCATCCCAAAAGTAATGTATTAAATCATATAAAAACTTTTTGTTTTGCTAGTATGTGAAACTAGGTGGCATAAATTTAGCAACAATGTAATTAGCATAATCAGCATAGCATGGAGTATTATGAAAAACATTTATGACAGCTAATTGTTCATCAAGAAAACTATCATCAATAGGCAGTGGGTCATCAAGAACATTTTCTAACCTAGACAAGTTGTCTGCAATGGGGTTCTCAGCTCCCTTTCTTTTAATAATATGCAAAACAAATTCTTGCAGCAAGAGAACCCATCTAATAAGTCTAGGTTTAGCATGTTTCTTTTCCATAATATATTTAATAGCAGCATGATCAGTGTGAACAGTTACTTTGGAATCAACAATATAAGATCTCAACTTATCACAAGAAAAAACAACTGCTAAAAGTTCTTTTTCAGTAGTAGCATAATTTCGCTGGGCACTGTCTAGAGTTTTACTAGCATAATGAATAACATTCAATTTCTTATCAACTCTTTGCCCTAGGACAAAACCAACATCAGAATCACTAGCATCAGGCGGTTGAACAATAGGTGCAGAAATCAAGGCTTTCTTAAGTATTATAAATGCTTCTACACAATCATCATAAAAAAAAAAGGAACATCTTTTTACAAGAGATTAGTGAGAGGCCTAGAAATTTTACAGAAGTCTTTAATAAACCTCCTATAGAAACCAACATGACCAAGCAAACTTCTTATACCTTTGATATCTTTAGGACACGACATCTTTTCAATAGCATCTACTTTAGCTTTATCAACTTCAATACCTCTTTCAGAAATTTTATGCCCCAAGACAATACCTTCATTAACCATAAAGTGGAACTTCTCCCAATTCAAGACAAGATTAGTTTCTTCAAGTTTCTGCAAAACTCGATCAAGGTTGCTTAAGCAATCATCCAAAGAAGTTCCATAAACGGAGAAATCATCCATGAAAACCTCAACAATATTTTCACGGAGAATATAGCAGTCATACATCTTTGAAAGGTAGCAGGTGCATTGCATAAACAAAAATTCATACGTCTATAAGCAAAAGTACCGAAAGGGCAAGTAAAAGTGGTCTTCTCCTGATCATCTTTTGACACAGGTATTTGAGAAAAACCACAATAACCAGCTAGAAAGCAAAAATGTGTATGTTTGGATAATCTTTATAGCATTTTATCAATAAAAGGTAGAGGGTAATGATCTTTTCTAGTACCTTTATTTAATTTGCGAAAATCAATCACCATTCTATAACCTATAACAAATCTTTATGGGATCAGTTCATTCTTATCATTAGGAACAATAGTAATACCTCCATTCTTGGGACACAATGAACATGATTTACCCACTTACTATCAGCAATAGGATAAATTATACCCGCCTCCAGAAGCATTAGTATTTCATTTCTTACCACTTCTTTCATCTTAGGGTTTAACTGTCGTTGATGATCCACAACTGGTTTAGCATCGGCTTCCAAATTAATTTTTGTTGACATAGAGTGGGACTAATGCCCTTAAGATCATCAAGAGTATATACAATAGCGGCACGATGCTTCTTCAGAGTTTTCAATAATTTGTTTTCCTCATGCTCTAAAAGGTTAGCACTAATAATAACATGATATATCTTCTTTTCATCAAGATAAGCGTATTTCAGAGTATCAGGTAATTGTTTAAGCTCAAACACCGGATAACCCTTGGGTGGAGGAGGATCCCCAAGGATTTCAACAGGCAAATTGTGTTTCAAGATAGGTCCCTGATTAAAGAATATTTCATCTATTTCCCTTATTTCATTCATAAACATATCATTTTCATGGTCTACCAAATATTGTTCTAAAGGATCAGTAGGAGGCACGACAATAGTAGCAAGACCAATAATTTCATCCTTACTAGGCAATTCTTCATCATGGGGTTGTCTATGAAATTTAGAGAAATTAAAATCATGAGATATATCCCCTAAACCAACAGTAACAATATCTTTCTCGCAGTCTATCTTAGCATTAATAGTATTCAAGAAGGGTCTTCCAAATATAATGGGACAAAAAATCATCTTGTGGGGAAGCAAGAACAAGAAAATCAGTAGGGTATTTTATTTTCCCACACAAGACTTCAACATCTCTAACAATCCCAATTGGTGATATAGTATCTCTATTGGCAAGCTTAATAGTAACATAAATATCTTCTATCTCAGCAGGTGCAATATCATTCATAATTTCTTCATATAGAGTATAAGGGATTGCACTCACATTAGCACCCACATCACATAAGCCTTGATAACAATGACCTACTATTTTAGCAGAAACAACAGGCATGCCAACAACAAGTCTATGTTTATCTTTAGTATCGGGTTTAGCAATCCTAGCAGCTTCGTCATAGAAATAAATAACATGCCCATCAATATTATCGACCAAGAGATCTTTAACCATAGTAATACTAGGTTCAACTTTAATTTGTTCAGGGGGTGTAGGTGTTCTAGTATAAATATTACAAACCATAGTTGAAACTTTAGCATGATCCTTTATTCTAACAGGAAAAGGTGGTTTCTCAATATAAGTAGTAGGAACAATAGGATCAACATTATAAGTAATAGTTTCTTCTTCAATTGTAATAGGTTCTACTACTTTAACTTCAATGGGAGGATGATATTTAAACCACTTCTCCCTAGGGAGATCAACATGAGTAGCAAATGATTCACAGAAAGAAGCTACTATCTCAGAGTCAAGTCCATATTTAGTGCTAAAATCACGAACATCTCTATCCATAAAAGATTTAACACAATAAAACTTAAGGTTTATACTTGACTCCTTACCTTTGTCGAGTTCCCAATCTTCAGAGTTGCGTTTAATTCTTTTCAATAAATCCCATGTGAATTCAATAGTCTTCATCATAAAGGAACCGGTAGAAGAAGTATCGAGAGCCAAGCATAAAAATTCTGAATAATAATTTCTCTTGAGAGCTCATGATTGGGGCATGAACATAACATTGACTTAAGCCTCCCCCAAGCTTGAGCGATACTTTCTCCTTCACGAGGCCAAAATTTTTATATATAATTCCGATCACGATGAACTAGATGCACAGGATAAAAATTCTGATGAAATTCCAATTTCAATCGGTTGTAGTTCCATGTCAGTGCAGAAAAGTATGGGCTCTTTTGTACCCCTTACTAGTGCACGGGCAGTTGTAGCCACGCCTATGGCCAGGCCCAGTAGAGCAACAGAAGACAGATACTCAAAGAACAGGGAGCAGAGGGCGAGCTGGACCTCCCTCGGCAACACTCTTGCCGGGGCAGCCTGCGCAACATCACTATGCCCATTACCCTTGAGGCTGAGAGCTTTGACACCATCGACAATGTTCAGACCAAGATCTGAGAATGTATGCTTGGTAGCATGCAAATCCTCATAAAGATTGACAGCCTACGGGTCCATGTGGGACCAGAAGACAAAGACCGCCGGCAAGACCCTTGCCGGGGACAACTGCAAGGCCCTCATCAAGCCTTTCTAGTGAAGATCGCTAGGCCGCGGCCAGACCCACGCCTGGAAAGGATTTGCCACCTCACCACCACTCCAGTACGATGACTAGTGTGCCAACTAAGCAGGCGCCTGCGTGGCGGCATGCAGATCTTCATGGAGGCTCTACCATCGCGCCAACACAACAGCTAGTTAGCCAGCGTGGCGCTGCATTCCTCGTCAGCCTGTACGCATGTCGAAGCAAGGAGGGGCGGTGACAGACAAGATGGCTTCTATTGCCGTCCCCAATAAAGGAAGAGGGCACATAGGTAGTGCATTAAATGTGTTTTTCCTATGGTGTCGAGCGATAAGCTCATACATTGTAGCTTGCCACCTCCTGTGTACTACTGTGGCAACCCCTTTACATATAAAAGGAGGCCCAAGGCATACAGAGAGAGGATTCGGACTTTTGGACCGTGCTCGCATCGTAGTTAGTGCAAAAGCTCAAGAACACATATATCTAGACAAGCAGGACTAGGGTATTACGCATCTTTGCGACCCGAACCTGGGTAAAATCTCCTGTGTGCTAACTGCTAGACCTGCTCTTCATGCAGCTAATCCCCTGCTGAACATAGAAGGGATCTATGTGACCCCATAGCTATTCATTTCCCCGAAATCTTTGGCGCGCCAGGTAGGGGGAATTAGTTGTGAGAATCTGGTCTGTTAGTTAGTGCAGTAGTTTCTTCATCGCCATGGCTAGACGATCGCAGCGATCAGGCCGTCCGGAACTGCTCTGCCTGTGCCTGCATGGACGGGCGATGTGGCGGATGCCAGTGGTGGAGGAGATCAAGATCGTCCACATCATCCAAATACGAGAAGCCAGGCGAGCGGCATCCTTCACAGCAGTGATGACGGTCCGCACGCTGCCGCGCCCAAGGATGGAGCTGCGCTACCTGCAGGTGGCGCGGGGACCTCTAAGGGCAGGAAGATGACCCCGCCAGAGCACACACCGCGGTCCTCTCAGCTCGTGCGCGACGAACAGCATTGCGATGTTGAAGACCCCGGGCGTCGCCGCGGAAAATCCCTCAGCGTCACTCTCAAGACGCGCAGGGCCGACATGCACGCCATGATGTTGGCGAAAAGGGCGCGCGGCCCCGGAATCGTGATGGGACTCCTTCTAACATAGTTAGAAGTCCGAGTTCCTACCATTCCTTGCGCTTGTCGCTGCCACCCACGCGAGCAGAAGCATTGTCATGAGCGCAGCTACTCCTCGACTTTCCTCCTGCCTTGGAGAAGCAAGAAGAGTGGAGGGCTGCCATCCAAAGCTTTATTGGCCATGCCAACAGGGATGGACACCGGGAAGCAAGTCCCTCGTGGTGCCGGACTAACGAGCTGGCGCGTATGGACAATGGAAGGGTTGGAGGCGCCGCAACCATGGTACACTCCCCTCCACCATGGCCGGCACATCAGGTTGACGCCTGTGATAATGTGTCCATGGTGTTGTCACACCCACAGACGCGTCGTGACCAACGTCAAGTTCTTTGAGAGCGCCTCAAGGAAGATGCCTGAACTACTATCGAGCAAGACCCATCCGTCTGAGTTCCTAAGCGTTTATACCATCGTGATGCAAGCTGCCGGAGCACGAGACGACAAGGTACTCGCCAACTATTTCCTGTTGGCACTCAAGCCCAACGTCAGGTCATGGTTGATGCATTTGCCGATAGACTCCATCTCCTCTTGGTCCGATCTATGCCACGAGTTTGTTGATGCCTTCATGGGCGGCCACGTAGCTCCTGGCTAGGCAAGCAATTTGCATGTGATCCCTTAGAGGGACGGCAAATGCTTGTGTAAGTACATACAGAGATTCAGCCATGTGCAGTATAACATCCTCGATGTTCATCCCGCTACTGTCATTAGCGCATTCCATCAGAACATGCGCAATAGTAAGATGCGTGAAGAGCTGGCGATGAACAAGGTTGCAGATGTTGGCGAACTATATGTTCTGGCGGACAGATGTGCCAGAGCTGAGGACGGAAGAAAGTACCCCGCGAGGATGCCGACGTGGGAAGTGACTCTGAAGACGAAGACGCTGTTACCCCAGCAAAGAAGGGCCAACGATGCAACAGGAAGCACAAGGACAAGACCGTTCTTGCCTTCGAGGAATCCAGCGACCCCGGCGCCACCAAGAAGGCCAAGGTTGACGACCCCGACAAGGAGATTGCCGGGTGCAACGCCTGCCGGGCCTTGGCAGCTGCCGGAAAGTCAGAGGGATCCAATAAGCAGTAATGCAAGATTCTCCGTACCAAGGGCCACGACCTCCAGAATTGCCGCCAAGTGGAGATGCTGATGCAGAAGCAAAGGGCTGAGTACAAGAGACGAGACAAGGAGAAGGGCCAAGGAGGCGCTGAAGGATCCAGCAAGAAGCGCGGCGGCCGAGGAGGACGCGGTGACAAGGAGAAGCAACAAGAGAGGCCTGCCCAAGGCCGCGACAAGAAAGAGGAGGATGACGATCACGATGTTGATGATGAATCCACCGTGCATGAGTTTCAGAAGGCAATGGAAGTCATGTGTGTTGACGGAGGTGCGTCGTTGCACTCTTCGCACCGCAAACTGAAACAGTGGGCGCGTGAGATTAATGCAACAAAACCGATAGTCGACGCCCAGAAGCCGCTAAGGTGGTCCCACACGCCTATCATTTTCGATGTCGAGGATCACCCTGATCGCGCAACTGCGGTCGAGTGTTTGCTGTTGCTAGTATCACCAACAATACGCAACCTCAAGGTGACGAAGATGTTAGTTGATGGTAGGGCTGGCCTGAACTTGATCTCGCCCAACTTGATCAAGAGGCTGCAGATCCCTAATGAAGATCTTGAGGAAACGGGTACATTCCAAGGGATCAATCCTGGGAGGAGCCAGCCCAAGGGAAAGGTCATGCTACCAGACACGTTTGGTGGCGACCTTAACTACAGGACAGAGAGAATCATTTTCGATGTTGCCGAGATCCAATTGCCATATAACAGGATCCTTGGCTGCCTGACGCTGGCCAAGTTCATGGCGGCGTCGCACTACGCATACAACAAGCTGACTATGTCCGGCCTGATGAGCATCATCATCGTCAGCTACGATAGGAAGGATGCGCTGATCTGCTCTATCGGGAGGCGGTTGCAGCATCCACCACCAAGGCACCTGCTCCCGCCGCCGAGAAGAAAAACAGCAAGAACTCGGCCGCCGGCAAGACTCGTAGGTCCGGCAAGGGTTCCTGGAATCACTCCGGTAGAGGCGCCTCTTCAGAGTGTTGTGTTCCCATTGAGGGCGTGCTAGAGAGCTCTACCGGCAACAGAAAGAAGTATAAGGCGGCCCCACCGAAAACCAAGAAGGTGTCCGTCAAGGAGGATGGCATGGGAGGAGCTTGTACCATAAGCTCCACCCTTGACAACAAATAGGAAAGCGCGCTTGTCGCCTTCCTACGGGCGAATGTCGACGTGTTGCATGGAAAGGATCCGACATCCCCGGCGTTCCCAGGGAGGTGATTGAGCACTATCTTGTTGTCTGCCCCCATGCACAGCCCATCAAGCAGAAGGTTAGAAAGCAAGCTTTGGAGTGACAAGAGTTCATCATCGAGGAAATCAGGAAGTTGGAGGCGGCAGGCTTGGTCAAGAGAGTACTCCACCCGACGTGGTTGGCCAATCTAATGGTAGTACGTAAGGTGAATGGGAAGTGGAGGCTATGTATCGACTATACTAATATCAATAAAGCATGTCCAAAAGATCCTTTCCCATTGCCATGTATCGACCAGATAGTGGACTGCACTGCTGGGTGTGACCTGCTGTCGTTCCTTGACGCTTACTTAGGATATCATCAGATCTTCATGACGAAGAAAGATGAAGAAAAGACCGCGTTCATCACCCCATGTGGTACGTACTATTTCGTATGGATGCCTTTCGGGTTGAAGAGCGCTAGATCGATGTTAGCCCGAGTAGTCCAAATTGGTTTTGAGCCCCAGCTCCATTGAAATATGGAGGCCTACATGGATGATATCGTGGTCAAAACCAAGGACAGGGCTACGCTCGTGCAGGACCTGGAAGAAACCTTTGTGAATCTACACAAGATCAACCTCAAGCTCAACCCAGCGAAGTGTGTGTTCGGTGTCCCATCTGGCAAACTCCTCGGGGTCTTTGTGTCTCAACGTGGTTCTTCAGCAGGGTTTGATAAGCAGGCCTCTGCCAACACATGATCCTGATTTTTCAGTGGTCCAATATGCTGATGACACACTGTTATTCTTAAAGGCTGACAGGGACCATTTGGGGGCACTGAAATCAGTGTTATATTCTTTTTCAGAGGCAACTGGTCTTCAGATTAACTTTCATAAATCTTCCATGTATCCCATTAATGTGATTGACCAGGATGCTATTGATCTTGCTGCTTTCTTTGGCTGTAAGTTAGGCAAAATGCCCTTCACATATCTGGGCCTGCCTGTTGGGACTACCAAGCCTAAGATTGTGGATCTACTTCCATTAGTGGATTGTATGGAGAGAAGATTGACATCAAGTTCTTGGTTCTTGCCTCAGGGAAGCAGGTTGCAATTAGTTAATTCTGTCATTTCCTCTTTGCCTATCTTCTTCCTTTGTACCCTGTTAATCCCTCAGGGTATTTTGAAGCAGTTGGAAAGGATCCAAAGGCAGTGTTTATGGAGGAAATATGGTCAGGAGAAGGGCCATTCATTAGCTGCTTGGCCTCTTGTTTGCAGGCCCAAAACAAAGGGGGGACTTGGAATCTTAAATCTGGGTTTGCAAAATGATGCTCTGCTACTAAAATTTCTGAATAAATTTTACAATAAAATGGATGTGCCTTGGGTTCAGCTAATTTGGGATTCTTATTATTTTGAACGAATTCCTCATGATACCACCCTTTGTGGCTCTTTTTGGTGGAGGGATGTCTGCAAATTGATGGATAATTTCAGAGCAGTTACTGAGGTGGATGTTCGTAGTGGAGACACTGTGTTGTTCTAGTCTGACTATTGGCAAATTGGGAACAACCATGTGCCTCTTCAAGATCGATTTTCTAGACTATATTCTTTCTGTCTCCACAAAAACCTTTCAGTCAAGGAAGTCTTTATGGCTGGCAGCTTGCAAGATCTCTTTTACTTGCCCCTCACTTAGCAAGCTTTTCATGAATTTCAGCAGCTTTCGACCCTAATGGGATCTTTCCATTTGGACTATAGCTGCCATGACTCTTGGGAATGGAGGCATGGAAAGAAGTCTTCTTATACTGCAAAAAAGTTTTATGATTTTTCTTATCAGCCAATGGTAGCAAACCCCATTTTGAGCTAGATTTGGAAGAGCTATTGTACCATGTCGATCAAGATGTTTGCTTGGCTAGTTATAATGGATAGGGTTAACACCAAGGACATGATTCAGAGAAGGCAATGGAAGATTAATGAGGGACCACAATGTGTTCTATGTCCAACAGGGATATTGGAGGACAGAAACAACCTTTTTTTCCTATGCAACTTCAGTGCTCGCGTCTGGATCTATCTGCAGATTGACTGGAAAGACAGTGAGGACATGGTGGAGATTTCCTTCCACGCTAGAAAGGAGTTCAACAAACCTTTCTTTGCGGAGGTGGTTTTTACTGCCTGGTGGAACATTTGGAAGGTAAGAAATGACAGAGCTTTCAAGAACATCAAGCCTTCCTTCAGAGCATGGAGATATGGATTCATTCATGATCTCACTCTGCTTTCTCATAGAATCAAACAGAAGCACAAGGAGGCCTTACTTAAATGGATTGATTTCCTTCCTCCTTGAGGGGAGTGGCTTTTGTTCTCTTTTGTATATTTGTATATATCAGGACTAGACTACTTGTATAGCTTTATTTTGCTATTTTATTCCTCATCTTGAGGATACCTTGTACTACCTCTGTTTTTTCTTTGCATTAATAAAATGTTGTGGGGTGCAAGCCCTGCAGTCTTCAAGGTCAAAAAAACGTGGAATCGAAGCAAATTCCAACAAGATCAATGCCATTGAGTAGATTGAGGCGCCCAGACGAGTCAAGGACGTCCGTAGGCTTGCCGGCTGCAATGCCGCCCTGAGAAGGTTTATCTCTAAGTATGCTGAGCGCGCCTTCCCCTTTTACAATATTTTGAAAAAAGTGGGTCCAATGAAATGGACCCCGGAGGCAGAGGCAACGCTGTAAGATTTAAAGAGGTACCTCTCCTCTACGCCAATACTAGTTGCGCCCAGGCCACAAGAGTCGTTGTTGCTGTATTTGGCAGCAACAAATCAAGTGGTCAGTGTTGCGCTAGTGGCAGAGAGAGAAGTCGAGGAAGAGGCAATAGCAGCGGCAAGGCCATCGGATGAGGAACCAGGGATGGCAGGGCCCGATGCCGGCAAGGAAGAACCCCCGGCAGAGCCTGGTTCCGACAAGACAGAGTCTGCGCGAGTAAGCAAAGTAAGGCAGAAGAAGAAGGTGGTGCAGCACCTAGTCTATTTTGTCGGCTCCCACTTGCAGGGGGCTAGGTCATGGTATTCGGGCATGCAGAAGTTGCTTTTCGGCCTTCTCATGGCCTCGAGAAAGTCGCGCCACTATTTTCAAGCGCATGAGATCACCGTCGTCACTCGCCTCCTGTTGCAACTAATCTTGCACAACCCAGATGCAACGGGGAGGATTGTGGAGTGGGCGTTGGAACTGTGGAGCTTTGGGCTCAGATTTGAAAGTACTTCGACGATCAAGAGCAGAGCTTTGGCAAAATACATAGCAGAATGGACATCCACGCCCGACGAAGAAGTTCAAGAAACCACCCTTCCCGGCAAAGAGGCAAGTAGTCATTGTATTATGTACTTCGATGGGGCTTTCTCGTTACAAGGTGCTGGTGCTGGCGTGCTGCTTGTCGCACCCATTGGAGAGCGCCTCGGGTACGTAGTCCAGGTGCTCTTTCCCCGGGAGAGGTCAACAAACAACACTGCAAAATACGAGGGGCTGCTTGCCGGTCTTAGGATCGCGGCGGACCTCGGGATTAGGAAGCTTATTGTCAGAGGAGATTCACAACTTGTCGTCAAGCAAGTCAACAAGGATTATCAGAGCCTGTTGATGGAGGCTTACGTGGATAAAGTGAGGAAGTTGGAAGAGCGCTTTGATGGTCTGCAAGCAGAGCATGTTCCTCGAGGAGAGAACAACATTGCCAACGACTTGTCAAAGCATGCTGCCCTCAATCTACCTGTGGAACTAGGTACCTTTGTGCTTCACTTAACTCAACCACCCGTCAAACCATCAGCAGAGAAGAGCAAGTGAAGGAAGGCGGGCCCCGGCAAATACTTTCCGCAGAGCTCCCAGGAGCTGCCGGCAAGGAAGTTGTCGGGTACCCCAAGCTTGCCGGGGTGCAGCAGCCTTCGGTAGAGTCCCAAGCTCTTGCCATAGAGACAGCTGCCCCCGCGGCAGTAGACATGCCTTTAGTCCTTGCCATCGAGCCTCAGGCTCTAGCGTGGGCACAACATACAGTTTGTTTCCTCCAAACAGGGGAACTCCCTGAGGAGCAGGAAGAAGCAGAGAAAGTAGCCCGTCGGTCTAGCATGTACCAGTTTGTGGATGACGTCCTTTACAGAAGGAGGACGAACTGCGTGAAATTAAAATGTATTCCTCGGGAAGACGGATTGGAGCTGTTGGCAGAGATACACGGAGGCATATGTGGCTTCCACATAGGGTCAAGAGCCCTTACCAGCAAAGCATTCCGGCAAGGTTTCTTCTGGCCCACTGCCTGATACGTCCATTTTGCATCATGCTTTTATATCGATATTTATCACATTATGGGCTGTTATTACACGTTATGTCACAATACTTATGGCTATTCTCTCTTATTTTACAAGGTTTAACATAAAGAGGGAGAATGCCGGCAGCTAGGATTTAGGGCTGGAAAAGGAGCAAATATTGGAGACCTATTCTACACAGCTCCAAAAGTCCTGAAACTCCACGAAAGTCATTTTTGGAATTAATGATAATTATTCAATGGAAGAAATACCTGAGGGGGGCCACCCACCGTCCACAAGGGTGGGGGGCGCGCCCACCCTTATAGGGCACGCCCCCTGCCTCATGGGCCCCCTGGCAGCCCTCCGGTGGCCATCTTCTGCTATATGAAGCCTTTTAACCTGGAAATAAAAGATCATAAGCAAGATCACGGGACGAAACTCCGCCGCCATGAGGCAGAACCTTGGTGGAACCAATCTAGGGCTCCGGCGGACCTTTTCTGCCGGGGAAACATCCCTCTGAGAGGGGGAAATCATCACCATCGTCATCACCAACGATCCTCTCATTGGGAGGGGGTCAATCTCCATCAATATCTTCACCAGCACCATGTCCTCTCAAACCCTAGTTCATCTCTTGTATCCAATATTTGTACCAAAACCTCAGATTGGTACCTGTGGGTTGCTAGTAGTGTTGATTACTCCTTGTAGTTGATGCTAGTTGGTTTATTTGGCGGAAAATCATATGTTCAGATCCTTAATGCATATTAATATTCCTCTGATTATGAACATGAATATGCTTTGTGAGTAGTTATGTTTGCTCCTGAGGACATGGGTGAAGTCTTGCTATTAGTAGTCATGTGAATTTGGTATTCGTTCGATATTTTGATGAGATGTATGTTGTCTCTCCTCTAGTGGTGTTATGTGAACGTCGACTACATGACACTTCACCATTATTTGGGCCTAGATGAAGGCATTGGGAAGTAATAAGTAGATGATGGGTTGCTAGAGTGACAGAAGCTTAAACCCTAGTTTATGCGTTGCTTCGTATGGGTCTGATCTGGATCCATATGTTTCATGCTATGGTTAGGTTTACCTTAATACTTCTTTTGTAGTTGCGGATGCTTGCAATAGGGGTTAATCATAAGTGGGATGCTTGTCCAAGAAAGGGCAGTACCCAAGCACCGGTCCAACCACATATCAAATTATCAAAGTAACGAATGCGAATCATATGAGCGTGATGAAAACTAACTTGACGATAATTCCCATGTGTCCTCGGGAGCATTTTTATTATTATAAGAACTTGTCCAGGCTTGTACTTTGCTAAAAAAGGATTGGGCCACCTTGCTTCACCTTATTTACTTTCATTGCTTGTTACCCGTTACAAATTATCTTGTCACAAAACTATCTGTTACCTACAATTTCAGTGCTTGCAGAGAATACCTTACTGAAAACCGCTTGTCATTTCCTTCTCCTTGTTGGGTTTGACACTGTTACTTATCGAAAGGACTATGATAGATCCCCTACACTTGTGGGTCATCAAGACTCTTTTCTGGCGCCATTGCCAGGGAGTGAAGCGCCTTTGGTGAGTGGAACTTGGTAAGGAAATATTTATATAGTGTGCTGAAATGTATTGTCACTTGTTACTATGGAAACTGATCCTTTGAGGGGCTTGTTCGAGGCATCTTCATCTCGACTAGTAGAGCAAAGAGTTGCTCCTCAACATACTGAATCTACTGAAAATGTTTACTTGGAAATTCCTTCGGGTATGATAGAGAAACTGCTAGCTAATCCATTTGCAGGAGATGGAACATTGCATCCCGATTTACACCTTATCTACGTGGATGAAGTTTGTGGATTATTTAAGCTTGCAGGTATGCCCGATGATGTTGTTAATAAGAAGGTCTTCCCTTTATCTTTGAAGGGAGACGCATTGACATGGTATAGGCTATGTGATGATACGGGATCTTGGGACTATAAACGATTGAAATTGAAATTTCATAAGAAGTTCTATCCTATGCATCTTGTTCGTCATGATCGTAATTATATATATATTTTTTGGCCTCGCGAAGGATAAAGCATCGCTCAAGCTTGGGGGAGGCTTAATTCAATGTTATATTCATGCCCCAATCATGAGCTCTCAAGAGAAATGATTATTCAAAACTTTTATGCTCGGCTTTCTCTCAATGATCGCACCATGCTCGATACTTCTTGTGCTGGCTCTTATATGATGAAGACTATTGAATTCAAGTGGGATTTATTGGAAAGAATTAAACGCAACTCTGAAGATTGGGATTCCAATGATGGTAAGGAGTTAGGTATGACACCTAAGTTTGATTGTGTTAAATCTTTTATGTATACCGATGCTTTTCATGGATTTAGCACGAAATACGGACTTGACTCTGAGATAATAGCTTCTTTCTGTGAATCATTTTCTACTCACGTTGATCTCCCTAAGGACAAGTGGTTTAAACATAATCCTCCCACTAAAGTAAAAGTAGTTGCACCTATTACGGTTGAAGAAAAGACTATCACTTATAATGATCCTATCGTTCCTACTACTTATGTTAAGAAACCACCTTTCCCTGTTAGGATAAAGGATCATGCTAAAGCTTCAACTGTGGTTCATAAGAGTAATACTAGAACATATACACCTCCTGAGCAAATTAAAGTTGAACCTAGTATTGCTATGGTTAAAGATCTCTTGGCTGATAATATTGATGGACATGTTATTTACTTCTGTGATAAAGCTGCTAATATTGCTAGACCCGGTGCTAAGATACATAGACCTGTTGTAGGCATGCATGTTATTTCTGTTAAAATAGGAGATCATTGTTAGCATGGCTTATGTGCTATGGGTGCTAGCGCTAGTGCAATACCTATTTCCTTATATGAAGAAAGTATGCATGATATTGCACCTGCTGAGTTAGAAGAGATTGATGTTACAATTAAGCTTGCCAATAGAGATACTATTTCACCATTTGGGATTGTTAGAGATGTCGAAGTCTTGTGTGGGAAAGTTAAATATCCTACTGATTTTCTTGTTCTTGGTTCCCCACAAGATAGCTTTTGTCCTATTATATTTGGTAGACCCTTCTTGAATACTGTTAATGCTAAGATTGATTGTGAAAAGCATGTTGTTACAATTGGCTTGGGGGATATGAAACATGAGTTTAATTTTGCTAAGTTTCGTAGACAACCCCATGATAAAGAATTGCCTAGTAAGGATGAAATTATTGGTCTTGCTTCTATTGCCATGCCTCCTACTGATCCGTTAGAACAATATTTGCTAGACCATGAAAATGATATGTTTACGAATGAAAGAAGGGAGATAGATGAAGTATTCTTTAAACAGGGTCCTATTTCGAAACACAACTTGCCTGTTGAAATCCTAGGGGATCCCCCTCCATCCAAGGCTGATCCCGTGTTTGAGCTTAAACCTTTACTTAATACTCTTAAATATGCTTATCTTGATGAAAGGAAGGTATATCCTGTTATTATTAGTGCTAACCTTTCAGAGCAGGAAGAGGAAAGATTATTAAAAACTCTGAAGAAGCACCGCGCTGCTATTGGATATACTCTTGATGATATTAAGGGCATTAGTCCCACTCTATGCCAACACAAAATAAAATTGGACGAAGACGCCAAACCAGTTAGAGATCATCAAAGACGGTTAAATCCTACGATGAAAGAAGTGGTAAGAAAGGAAATACTAAAGCTCCTTGAGGCAGGTATAATTTATCCCGTTGCTGATAGTGAGTGGGTAAGTCCTGTCCATTGTGTCCCTAAGAAGGGAGGTATTACTGTAGTTCCTAATGATAAAGATGAATTGATCCCGCAAAGAATTATTACAGGTTATAGGATAGTAATTGATTTCCACAAATTAAATAAAGCTACTAAGAAAGATCATTACCCTTTACATTTTATTGGTCAAATGCTAGATAGACTATCCAAACATACACATTTTTGCTTTCTAGATGGTTACTCTGGTTTCTCTCAAATACCTGTGTCAGCGGATGATCAAGCAAAGACTACTTTTACTTGCCCTTTCGGTACTTTTGCTTATAGACATATGCCTTTTGGTTTATGTAATGCACCTGCTACCTTTCAAAGATGCATGATGGCTATATTCTCTGACTTTTGTGAAAAGATTTGTGAGGTATTCATGGACGATTTCTCTATTTATGGATCCTCTTTTGATGATTGCTTGAGCAACCTTGATCGAGTTTTGCAGAGATGCGAAGACACTAGTCTTGTTTTGAATTGGGAAAAGTGCCACTTTATGGTTAATAAAGGCATTGTCTTGGGGCATAAAATTTCTAAAAGAGGTATTGAAGTTGATAAAGCTAAAGCTGATGCTATTGAAAAGATGCCGTGTCCCAAGGACATTAAAGGTATACGAAGTTTCCTTGGTCATGCCGGTTTTTACAGTAGGTTCATTAAGGAATTTTCTAAAATCTCTAGGCCTCTGACTAATTTATTACAAAAATATATTCCTTTTGTCTTCGATGATGAGTGTGTAGAAGCATTTGAAATACTTAAGAAAGCTTTAATCACTGCACCTATTGTTCAACCACCTAATTGGAATTTACCCTTTGAAATTATGTGTGATGCTAGCGATTATGCTGTAGGGGCTGTTCTAGGACAAAGAGTTGATAAGAAACTAAATGTTATTCAATATGCTAGTAAAACTCTAGACACTGCACAGAGAAATTATGCTACTACTGAAAAAGAATTCTTAGTAGTTCTATTTGCTTGTGATAAGTTCAGACCTTACATTGTTGATTCTAAACTAACTATTCACACTGATCATGCTGCTATTAAGTATCTTATGGAAAAGAAAGATGCTAAACCTAGACTTATTAGATGGGTTCTCTTGCTACAAGAATTTGATTTGCATATTATTGATAGAAAGGGAGCTGAGAACCACGTTGCGGACAACTTGTCTAGGTTAGAGAGGATGACCCACTACCTATTGACGATAGCTTCCTTGATGAACAATTAGCTATCATAAATGCTTCTCATACTGCTCCATGGTATGCTGATTATGCTCATTACATTGTTGCTCAATTTATACCACCTAGTTTCACATACTAGCAAAAGAAAAAGTTCTTTTATGATTTAAGACATTACTTCTAGGATGACCCACACCCTTATAAAGAAGGAGTAGATGGTGTTATTAGATGTTGTGTACCTGAGCATGAACAGGAACAGATCCTACGCAAGTGTCACTCCGAAGCATATGGAGGACACCACGTTGGAGATAGAACTGCACATAAGGTATTGCAATCCGGTTTTTATTGGCCTACTCTCTTCAAAGATGCCCGTAAGTTTGTCTTGTCTTGTGATGAATGTCAAAGAATTGGTAATATTAGTAGAAGTCAAGAAATGCCTATGAATTATTCTCTTTTTAGTGAACCATTTGATGTTTGGGGCTTTGATTATATGGGACCTTTTCCTGCCTCTAATGGATATACACATATTTTAGTCGTCGTTGATTACGTTACTAAGTGGGTAAAAGCTATTCCAACTAGTAGTGCTGATCATAACACCTCTATTAAGATGCTTAAAGAAGTTATTTTTCCGAGGTTTGGAGTCCCTAGATATCTCATGACTGATGGTGGTTCACATTTTATTCATGGTGTTTTTCGTAAAATGCTTGCTAAGTATGATGTTAATCATAGAATTGCATCTCCATATCACCCACAGTCTAGTGGTCAAGTAGAATTGAGTAATAGAGAGCTCAAATTAATTTTGCAAGAGACTGTTAATAGATCTAGAAAGAATTGGTCCAAGAAACTTGATGATGCATTATGGGCCTATAGAACTGCATATAAAAATCCTATGGGTATGTCTCCGTATAAGATGGTTTATGGAAAAGCATGTGACTTACCTCTCGAACTTGAACATAAGGCATATTGGGCTATTAAAGAGCTCAATTGTGATTTCAAACTTGCCGGTGAGAAGAGGTTATTTGATATTAGCTCACTTGATGAATGGAGAACCCAGGCCTATGAGAATGCCAAGCTGTTTAAAGAAAAAGTTAAAAGATGGCATGACAAAAGGATACAAAAGCGTGAGTTTAACGTAGGTGATTATGTGTTACTATTCAACTCTCGTTTAAGATTTTTTGCAGGAAAAACTTCTCTCTAAATGGGAAGGTCCTTACGTTATCAAGGAGGTCTATCGTTCCGGTGCCATAAAAATCAACAACTTTTAAGGCACAAACCAAAGGTGGTGAACAGTCAAAGAATCAAACATTATATCTCAGGTAACCCTATAAATGTTGAAACTAATATTATTGAAACCGTAACCCGGAGGAATACATAAGGGACACTTTCTAGAACGTTTCAGACTCCGAAAAGGAATAGGTATGTGGTACGGTAAGTAAACCGACTCCAAAACAATTCTAATAGCAATTTTTCTCCGTTTTGGATTATTTGATAAAATAGGAAAATAAGAAGTAGTCAGGGAAGGACATGAGGCATCCATGAGGGTGGAGGGCGCACCCTACCCTACTGGGCGCGCCCCCTGCCTCGTGGGCACTTTGTGCGCTCTTCGGACTCTGTTTTCTTGCACGATACTTCTTTTGGTCGGTAAAAATTCATTATATAATCTCCCGAAGGTTCTGACCATCGTATCACGCAAATATCCTCTGTCATTGTTTCGAGCTGTTTTTCTGACAGATCTAGAGAACCATGACGTCTTCAAGCGCTCCCAAGGACAAGTTTTCAACAGGGTCATCAACCCCTACCTCGCGGAGGTGCTGCATCACCCTCAAACCATTGAGATGCGTGAGGGGGTGCTGCACATCCGTGATGTGGAGGGACCAAGGAGTACCGGAAGCGTGGAGACAAAGCTCGAAGCGATGGAACAACAAGTTTTCAAGTGCCAAGGGATGGTGGAGCGCGGACTAAAGGCCAACCAGATGATGATCGCGGAATTCACCAACAACCACAAGCTGGAAGCCAAGAACATTGGGGAGACCATTGATACGTCCATTTTGCATCATGCTTTTATATCAATATTTATTGCATTATGGGCTATTATTACATATTATGTCACAATACTTATGGCTATTCTCTCTTATTTTACAAGGTTTATCATGAAGAGGGAGAATGCTGACAGTTGGGATTGAGGCTGGAAAAGGAGCAAATATTGGAAACCTATTCTGCACAGCTCCAAAAGTCCTGAAACTCCACGAAAGTCATTTTTGGAATTAATAAGAATTATTGAGCAAAGAAAGTACCAGAGGGAGCCTACACCCTGGCCACGAGGGTGGGGGCACGCCCACCCCTACTGAGCGCGCCCCCTGTCTCGTGGGCTCCCTGGTGGCCCTCCGGTACCCATCTTCTGCTATATGAAGGCTTTTACCCTGGAAAAAATCATAGGCAAGCTTACAGGACGAAACTCCGCTGCCACGAGGCGGAACCTTGGCAGAGCCAATCTAGGGCTCCGGCGGAGCTGTTCTGCCAGGGAAATTTCCCTCTGGGAGGGGGAAATCATCACCATCATCATCACCAATGATCCTCTCATTGGGAGGGGTAAATCTCCATCAACATCTTCACCAACACCATCTCCTTTCAAACCCTAGTTCATCTCTTGTATTCAATCTTGTATCCAAAACCACAAATTGGTACCTGTGGGTTGCTAGTAGTGTTGATTACTCCTTGTAGTTGATGCTAATTGGTTTACTTGGTGGAAGATCACATGTTCAGATCCTTAATGCATATTTATACTCCTTTGGTTATGAACATGAATATGCTTTGTGAGTAGTTACGTTTGTTCCTGAGGACATGGGTGAAGTCTTGCTATTAGTAGTCATGTGAATTTGGTATTCGTTCGATATTTTGATGAGATGTATGTTGTCTCTCCTCTAGTGGTGTTATGTGAACGTCGACTACATGAAACTTCACCATTATTTGGGCCTAGAGGAAGGCATTGGGAAGTAATAAGTAGATGATGGGTTTTTAGAGTGACAAAAGCTTAAACCCTAGTTTATGCGTTGCTTCATAAGGGGCTGATTTGGATCCAGTAGTCTCATGTTGTGGTTAGGTTTACCTTAATACTTCTTTTGTAGTTGCGGATGCTTGCAATATGGGTTAATCATAAGTGGAATGCTTGTCCAAGAAAGGGCAGTACCCAAGCACCGGTCGACCCAGATATCAAATTATCAAAGTAACGAACGCGAATCATATGAGCGTGATGAAACTAGCTTGACGATAATTCCCATGTGTCCTGGGAGCGCTTTTCTCATTATAAGAAATTGTCCAGGCTTGTCCTTTTCTACAAAAAGGATTGGGCCACCTTGCTGCACCTTATTTACTTCCATTCCTTGTTACCCGCTACAAATTATCTTATCACAAAACTATCTATTACCTACAATTTCAGTGCTTGCACAGAATACCTTACTGAAAACCGCTTGTCATTTCCTTCTGCTCCTTGTTGGATTCGACACTCTTACTTATCGAAAGGACTACGATAGATCCCCTATACTTGCGGGTCATCAACCATCTTCAAGCTTCATGAGAAAATCGAGCACCTCTAAGCCCTGATCTATGACCTACAAAACCAAAACTGTGAGTATGAATATAGATTCAAAAGGATGAGTTTGGCTGCAGATTTGAGGATCTGGGAGACTCGATCACCCTTCTATGATGGTGAGCCTATGCCTTGGAAGAGGGATGACAATCCTACATCATCAACAACTCCTTCTTCACCACCTCCGAGGACATAATCACATGGGTATGTGCACTCCCCTTGGCAACTGCCAAGCTTGGGGGAGGTGCCCCGGTATCGTATCACCATCACACTCCTCTATTTACCATTTTACTTAGTTCGATCCTTTTGGTAATATCTTGATCTAGTAGAATAAAGTTTTGGTATGAATTAGTTTTGAGTTTTGCTTTGTGATCCCTCTATGTAATCAAGTCCGTGAGCTATATATAATAAAGATTAGTGTTGAGTCAAGGGCTTTGCTATCTTGCTATGATCTTGAAAAAAATAGAAAGAATAAAAAGAAATAAAATAGTTCATATTGATCTTATGGATAGTAATGACTTCACATATAAAGAGTATGATACATAAAAGTTGTTGAGAGTTGGCAAACATAGTTTTGGTCATCGTTGTAATTTATAGGAAGTAATAAAGAAAGAGAGGTTTTCACATATAAATATACTATCTTGGACATCTTTTATGATTGTGAGCACTCATTAAAGTATGACATGCTAAAGAGTTGATGTTGGAAAAGGAAGACAACGTAATGGGTTATGTTTTCTCACATATTAGTTAAAGTATATTGTCATGGATCGTCCAACATGTTGAGCTTGCCTTTCCCCCTCATGCTAGCCAAATTCCTTGCACCAAGTAGAGATACTACTTGTGCTTCCAAATATCCTTAAACCTAGTTTTGCCATGAGAGTCCACCATACCTACCTATGGATTGAGTAAGATCCTTCAAGTAAGTTGTCATGTTACAAGCAATACAAATTGATCTTTAAATATGTATGACTTAATACTGTGGAGAAAATAAGCTTTATACGATCGTGTGATATGGTAGTGATAAAAGCGACAGACTGCATAATAAAGGTTCATATCACAAGTGGCAATATAAAGTGACGTTCTTTTGCATTAAAATTTCGTGCATCCAACTCTAAAAGAACATGACAACCTCTGCTTCCCTCTGCGAAGGGCCTATCTTTTACTTTATGTATTTTACTTTATGCAAGAGTCAAGGTGATCTTCACCTTTCCCTTTTTCATTTTATCCTTTGGCAAGCACCTCGTGTTGGAATGATCCTGATATATATATCCAATTGGATGTAAGTTAGCATGAACTATTATTGTTGACTTTACCCTTGAGGTAAAATATTGGGAGGCAACACTATAAGCCCCTATCTTTCTCTGTGTCCGACTAAAACTCCAGAACCATAAGTATTGCGTGAGTGTCAGCAATTGTGAAAGACTAAATGATAGTTGAGTATGTGGACTTGCTGAAAAGCTCTTATATTGACTCTTTCCGATGTTATGATAATTTGCAATTGCTTCAATGACTGAGATTATAGTTTGTTAGTTCCCAATGAAGTTTCTGATTCATGCTTGACATTGTGAACAGATTGTTACTTGAGCATAAGAAATCATATGACAATATATATATATGTTGCTGTTATAAGAATGATCATGATGCCCTCATGTCCGTATTTTATTTTTATCGACACCTCTATCTCTAAACATGTGGACATATTTTTCGATATCGGTTTCCGCTTGACGACAAGCAAGGTCTAAGCTTGGGGCAGTTGATACGTCCATTTTGCATCATGCTTTTATATCGATATTTATCGAATTATGGGCTGTTATTACACGTTATGTCACAATGCTTATGGCTATTCTCTCTTATTTTACAAGGTTTAACATAAAGAGGGAGAATGCCGGCAGCTGGGATTCTGGGCTGGAAAAGGAGCAAATATTGGAGACCTATTCTGCACAGCTCCAAAAGTCATGAAACTCCACGAAAGTCATTTTTGGAATTAATGATAATTATTCAGCGGAAGAAATACTTGAGGGGGGCCATGCACCGTCCACGAGGGTGGGGGGCCAAGCACCGTCCTCTCATCAGAAGGGGGTCAATCTCCATCAACATATTCACCAGCACCATCTCCTCTCAAACCCTAGTTCGTCTCTTGTATCCAATCTTTGTACCAAAACCTCAGATTGGTACCTGTGGGTTGCTAGTAGTGTTGATTACTCCTTGTAGTTGATGCTAGTTGGTTTATTTAGTGGAAGATCATATGTTCAGATCCTTAATTCATATTATTATCCCTCTGATTATGAACATGAATATGCTTTGTGAGTAGTTACGTTTGTTCCTGAGGACATGGGTGAAGTCTTGCTATTAGTAGTCATGTGAATTTGGTATTCGTTCGATATTTTGATGAGATGTATGTTGTCTCTCCTGTAGTGGTGTTATGTGAACGTCGACTACATGACACTTTAGCATTATTTGGGCCTAGAGGAAGGCATTGGGAAGTAATAAGTAGATGATGGGTTGCTAGAGTGACAGAAGCTTAAACCCTAGTTTATGCGTTGCTTCGTAAGGGGCTGATTTGGATCCATATGTTTCATGCTATGGTTAGGTTTACCTTAACACTTCTTTTGTAGTTGCGGATGCTTGCAATAGGGGTTAATCATAAGTGGGATGCCTTTCCAAGAAAGGGCAGTACCCAAGCACCGGTCCACCCACATATCAAATTATCAAAGTAACGAACGTGAATCATATGAGCATGATGAAAACTAACTTGACGATAATTCCCATGTGTCCTCGGGAGCGTTTTTATTATTATAAGAACTTGTCCAGGCTTGTCCTTTGCTACAAAAAGGATTGGGCCACCTTGCTGCACCTTATTTACTTTCATTGCTTGTTACCCGTTACAAATTATCTTATCACAGAACTATCTGTTACCTACAATTTCAGTGCTTGCAGAGAATACCTTACTGAAAACTGCTTGTCATTTCCTTCCGCTCCTCGTTGGGTTCAACACTCTTACTTATCAAATGGACAACGGTAGATCCCATACACTTGTGGCTCATCAGTGCCCTCCAGGATGCGACGACACAAGTAACCAAGTATGAAGTGTGCCAGTTTCATTCAAAGAAGCTTCATCAACCAGCTCAGGCTCTTCACACAATTCCTCTTTCTTGGCCATTTTCAGTCTGGGGGCTCGACATACTGGGCCCCTTTCCCCGTGCTGTCGGGGCCTTTCAGTACTTGTACATTGCGATTTACATGTTCCCCGAAGGTGGAGCCAGTGAGAAAGGTAACAGCGCAGTCGGCCGTCAAGTTCTTCAAAGGACTCATTTGCCGTTTTGGTGTGCCAAACAGAGTCATCACTGACAGCGGCACACAGTTCACAAGCCGCACCTTCATGCCGTATATCCAAGACCTTGGCAGCAAGGTTTGCTTTGCTTATGTTGCTCATCCAAGAAGCAATGGGCAAGCAGAAAGGGAAAATGCTGAAGTGTTATGAGGCCTCAAAACGAGAACTTTTGACATGCTGCGCAAGTGTGGAAGACGCTGGATTGATGAATTGCCAATAGTTCTTTGGTCAATCAGAATGACATCAAATCGAGCCACTAGCCAGACACCCTTTGCCCTGGTATACGGGGCAGAAGCAGTTTTCCCCATGGAACTCATATACGGGTCACCTCGAGTGCTCGCTTATGATGAGCTTGAGCAAGAGCAGTTGCGCCAAGATGATGCAACGCTCCTTGAGGAAGATCGTCTTCGAATTGCTGTGCGAGCCGCTCGCTACCAGCAAGCCTTGCGCCACTATCATAGCCGCAAGGTTCAGCCCGAAGCCTTGAGGAAGGTGACCTTGTTCTTCGGCGTGTTCAGTCCGCCAAGAATTTAAACAAGTTTCTAAAGTGGGAAGGCCCCTATCGGGTAATACGAGTCACCAGGCCCGGCGCAGTCCACCTGGAGACCGAAGATGGCATTCCGGTGAGCAACTCCTGGAATATCGAACATCTTCACAAGTTTTACCCATAGGGTGCAGTTGCCGGGAGCTCCGGCAACCCCCTTTTTATACTAGCCTTTCTGGCAAGGCATGTAACCCTATGTACAGAGCCAGGCGCAGACCCTGTGTGCAGCCAGATAGTTTTTAGCACGTATAGTTTCCTGCTAGTTTCCTTGTCTATATATATGTAAGCATGCCATGCTTGCCCATGATATTGTGCTACCTTAGATTCTAGCAGGTACCAGCGAACCATCAAGGCTCCGCGCCCCATCCTCTTCTCCTTTCAGCCGCAGTAACAACACTCTGGCAAGAAATTGAGAACACTGCTCAGCACGTCGTCCCCGACAACCCAACCAGGTAAAGTTCATCTCCTGCCTATTCATGTTCGTAACTTGTGACTTGTGCATTAGAAAACCTCGCCACTCTGTTTAGACTTAGGTGCTCCCATCCCCGACTCGAACGCTGCTTCGGTCGGGGTGGTTGCAATAACCTTTGGGAAAAAGAGTTTGGTAGGGGGGTGGACCCTGCGTCTGTAACTCGGCAAATGTGATTCTCCGGAAGGCACAGAGGGCACCGGCAAGGTAGCTTGCCGGGGAGACTCATTTATTTTTATTAAAGGGGCGTTTCACCTGTGCACAAACGTGTACGTGCATGAGTTCCCGGCAAAATCTCATCTTTTTCATTAATATGTTGATGCAAGTACAGATGTTACAGAACATAAGCATGGGCTCGGGAGATTACATTTTCTAGAAAGTTAAGATTTGGCAAGTGCCTATAAAATGTGAAAAAGATAAGTGCCCTGTAATCCCCGTTCTTGCCCTGTTCCTCCCAGGCACGGCAGGTGAAGAAAGGTGACGGGCATGGGGAACGGGGCGATGGAGAGCTTGACGGGGAAGCCCATCGACCACCAACGCCAGAGCCAGCAGGACGCGGAGCAGATGATGGTGCTGCCACTGATGGTCAGCTGGAGTCAGAGTTGTCGTCCTCCCGCCCGCTACTGTCGTCGCCGCTGGCGTTGTACTCCTCTCCACTGTCGTTCGAGGAGGAGCTTTCGTCGTCAGTGTAACTCTCCACGTAGCACCCTAAGCGGATTCCTGAGCTCCCGAAGACCTTGACAGAGAACAGGCCGTTCTCCATTAACTTAAAATGGAGAACATGCCCCTTCAACAAGCTGTGGGCGCATGCAAGAGGTTTCCACCCGCGGCGGAGGTACATGATGTGAGGGCGCGGAAAGCCGACGTTGACCCACGTGCTGCCATTCCCACAACCCCTCATGTGCATCCTGAAAGCCTGCGGTGGATCCTGCTCCATCGCCCATGCAAATGGGGTAGGGAGACAGAGATGGCCGCACACACGCTTGTACAAGCGGATGAAGAACTCGAGGGCTGGTCTCTGACGTGGCCGTCCATGGCAGGAGGGGCCGCCAGCAGAACCGCAGCCGACGCGTCGCCCCGTCCTCCTCTTCCTCGAGCACTGCGATGGCCTCGGCCTCGTCCCCTTCCTCTCCCACTTGCAGCGAGCTCCGCCGCTGGAAGCTCCCGGGGAGGAGGAGCATGCTGTCGAGAAGAAGCCCTTGTCGCCGCCATCGAAGCGCCAGCACTCCCTCTCACCATGGCGAATGGAAGAAAGATGACAAGCAGAAGGAGGAGAAGAGGGCGAGTGTGGAGAAGCACCGCCCCTCTCCCTTTTTATAGAAGAGCAAGGCCGGAGCCTGGCCACCCAAACGAGGGGTGGCCGCCCTGCATGACCAATACGGCCTCTTGAACTACAGGGAATCAGAACCGACCCGCTGCCCCAATGAGTGATGCCTGGTTTCCCGCCTTGGCGTTAATGCCCACGTCCGCTGCATCCACCGCCTGACCTTCCCAAGGCATGGGGGATGCGTGGCGGGCGAGTCAGAGGCGTGGGAACAGGTGGGACGACCGTTTTCCACCCCGTGATCGTAGGGTGCGGCTCCATGCATGTTGCGACCCGAGTCCACTTAGTGAATGAGTAATGCCCTTGCGGATCCCCCTTTTTTTAATAAGGGAGGCATGGGCCGCCTCTTTACTATCGGTTGCGGGATGACGCAAGCATGCTAAGGCCATCCCACGCATGACCCCCACATCACACACTCGATGCGGATCAGGGAGGAGCGCAATTGGCGAAGAGATCGTGGAAGGTTAAGTCTATGCCACGCGTGCCCATGCACTGCTTTGGGCCTGGCCCAACTACACGCTTGCGCTCACGTGTGGCCCAGGCCCGGGAGCTCCTGTCAATGCACAAAAGTACGGGCTCTTTTGTACCCCTTACTAGTGCACGGGCGGTTGTAGCCACGCCTATGGCCAGGCCCAGCAGAGTAACAGAAGACAAATACACCAAAACAGATACTCGAAGAACAAGGAGTAGAAGGCAAGCTGGACCTCCCCCGGCAACACCCTTGCCAGGGCAGCCTACGCAGCATCAGCAAGCCCATCACCCTTGAGGCTGAGAGCTCTGACACCATCGACAACGTTAAGACCAAGATCTGAGAACGCATGCTTCGTAGCAAGCAGATCCTCATAAAGATTGATAGCCTACAGGTCCACATGGGACCTAAAGACAAAGAACCCCGACAAGACCCTTGCCGGGGACAACTGCAAGGCCCCTGGTAAGCCTTGCCGGGGACGATCCCTGGCCTGCGGCCAGGCCCACGCCCGACAAGGATTTACCACCTCACCACCACTCCAGTACGACGACCAATGTGCCAACTAAGCAGGCGCCTACGTGGTGGCATGCAGATCTTCATGGATGATCTACCATCGCACCAACACAGCAACTAGTTAGCCAGCGTGGCACTGCGTGCCTTGTCAGCCTGGACGCGGGTCGAAGCAAGGAGGGGCGACGACAGACAAGATGTCTTCTGTTGTCGTCCCCAATAAAGGAAGAGGGCACGTAGACAGCGCATTAAATGCGGTTGTCCTATGGTGCCAAGCGATAAGCGCGTACACTGTAGCTTGCCACCTCATGTGTGCCACCGTGGCAACCCCTTTACGTATAAAAGGAGGCCCAAGGCATATAGAGAGAGGATTCAGACTTTTGGACCATGCTCGCATCATAGCTAGCTCAAAAGCTCAAGAACACATATATCCAGACAAGCAGGACTAGGGTATTACGCATCTTTGCGGCCCGAACCTGGGTAAAATCCCCTGTGTGCTAACTACTAGACGTACTCTTCATGCAGCTAATCCCCCGCCAAATGTAGAAGGGATCATTTTGACCCCATAGGTGTTCGTTTCCCCGACATTCCATGATCCAATATCATCACATAGCCAATATCATGTCAATGCCTTTCCCTTCAAAGATAAAGGGAAGACCTTCTTCTTGACAACATCCTTGGGCGTACCTGCAAGCTCAAATAATCCACAAACTTCATCCACATAGATTAGGTGCATATCATGATGTAATGTTCCATCTCCTGCATAAGGATTAGCTAGCAGTTTCTCTATCATTACCCGAAGGAATTTCATAATAAATATTTTTAGTAGGTGCAGTAAGTTGACGAGAAACTCTTTGCTCTTCCAGTCAAGGTGAAGATACCCCAAACAAGCCCCTCAAAGGATTACTTTCCATAGTAACAAGTGACAGTAAATTTCAGCACACTACATAAATGTTTCCTTACCAAATTCCACTTACCAAAGGCGCTTCACTCCCCGACAACGGTGCCAGAAAAGAGTCTTGATGACACACAAGTATAGGGGATCTATCATAGTCCTTTAGATAGGTAAGAGTGTTGAACCCAACGAGGAGTAGAAGGAAATGACAAGCGGTTTTCAGCAAGGTATTCTCTGCAAGCACTGGAATTATCGGTAAGAGATAGTCTGGTGATAAGATAATTTGTAACTGGTAACAAGTAACAAAAGTAACTAAGGTGCAGTAAGGTGGCCCAATCCTTTTTGTAGCAAAGGACAAGCCTAGATGAACTTTTATATAAAGCAAAGTGCTCTCGAGGACACAAGGGAATTATTGTGAAGTTAGTTTCCATCATGCTCATATGATTCATGTTTGTTACTTTGGTAATTTTATATGTAGGTGGACCGGTTCTTGGGTTGTGCCCTTCCTTGGACAAGCCTCCCACTTATGATTAGCCCCTTTCGCAAGCATCCGCAACTATGAAAGCAGAATTAAGACAAATCTAACCATAGCATGAAACATATGGATCCAAATCATCCCCGTACGAAGCAACGCATAAACTAGGGTTTAAGCTTCTGTCACTCTAGCAAGCCATCATCTACTTATTACTTCCCAATGCTTTCCCCTAGACCCAAATTCTGGTGAAGTGTCGTGTAGTCGATGTTCACATAACACCACTAGAGGAAAGACATTCTCATCAAAATATCGAACGAATACCAAATTCACACGATTACTTATAACAAGACTTCTCTCATGTCCTCAGGAACAAATGTAACTACTCACAAAGCATATTCATGTTCATAATCAGTGGATTATTAATTATCATTAAGGATCTGAACATATGATCTTCCACCGAATAAACCAAGTAGCATCAACTACAAGGAGTAATCAACACTACTAGCAACCCACAGGTACCAATCTGATGTTTTGAGACAGAGATTGGATACAAGAGATGAAATAGGGTTTGAGAGGAGATGGCCCTAGATTGGTTCTGCCTAGGTTCCGCCTCGAGACGGTGGCGCTTCGTTTCGAAAGCTTCCTCCCTATTTTTTCCAAGTCAAAACACACTATATAGCAGAAGATGGGCGTTGAGGGCCTACCAGGGGGCCCACAAGGACGGAAGACGCGCCCAGGGGGGTAGGGCGTGCCCTCCATTCTTGTGGATGGCAGGTGGCCCCCTCTAGTTCTTTCTTTGTCCATTATTTTTTATATTTTCCAAAAAAATTCTCCGTGAAGTTTCAGGGCTTTTGGAGTTGTGGAGAAGAGGTCTTTAAATATTTGCTCCTTTTCTAGTCCAGAATTCCAGCTGCCGGCATTCTCCCTCTTCATGTAAACCTTATAAAATAAGATATAATAGGCATAAGTATTGTGATATAACGTGTAATAACAGCCCATAATGCAATAAATATCAATATAAAAGCATGATGCAAAATGGATGTATCACTTACAGAATCAGTTGATTCTAATACTTACTATTATATGGAAAACAATGATTATAAATCATAATGCGCAAAAAATGGAACTTTTTATGTATTATGTGTTGGATATGCCCTAGAGGAGATAATATTGTATTATTATATTTCTATATTTATTATTAAGAGTTTATATTCTATGCTATAACTGCTATGATCCTGGAATATGTGATTTAGTGGAAACTTGATATGCATGTGTGGAATGATAAATGGTATAATAAAATTCCTAGTCTCGCCTATAAGATTAGCTCAAGTGTTGTTTGTGATCACGTTTTCCGGATCTTACGATACCTTAGGTTTCACGATAGTCCTAAAACAACTTTGAGAATATAATGTTAGAAGAATGGTCATATTGAATCTACCCAAACTTGTCTGTTATACTTTGAGATACAATCATTAGAAGTCAATTGCTATGACACGGAGTGTTAACATGTGATTCATTTCCTTAGACCATGAGAGTATTGAGTCACATCTTAACATACGAGGAACTTTGGGGTTGATTAAACGTCATCTGTAACACGGTGATCATAACGAAAACTTACAGGTTCATCGGAAAGTGTGACAAGGGACTAGATAGCTCATGTCATTTGCTCCTCTGACGAATGGAGAGATATTCTTAGGGCCCTCTCAGTGTGATGACATCCGTCATCGTCTGGCCAGACACAGGTGACTATGTCACGGGGATGCCAGAACATGTCGATGAGAAAGAAGAACAAAACCGGCAATGAGGAGACCGGTATAGTAAACATGTGTAAAGTATCATAAAGCAAAGGAATAGCACAAGATAACCAAAATTTCACTTGAATGTCATCCGTGTACTCATAGGGATTGATATGGATGTGCACGGCTCCGCTATCGGTCATTGAACGAAAGGGATTTTGTTCATGTCTATGTTTTACCGAACCTACAGGGTCACAAGCTTAAGGTAATCATGACCTGCTAAGTGTTAGGAGGATGGGAATAATTTGAACTTATTTTTCAAATAGTTTCACTAATATTCGAAATACTTTTGAGAGGAACCGGAAGCGTTTCGGGGTCACTGGAAGGGTTTCGGAGTTTATCTGGCAATATCGGGTATTTCCGATAAATAGTATATGGATCAGAAGGTGCTCTTGCACGCCCAGAACACCCCGTGCACATGGGTATCACTTACCCCATGCACACGGGCCCTACAGAACTGCTCGGCCATTTCCTTTTTCCACCATTTTGCCTATCCACCACCACATTTGATCTTCCGCAATACTTCTCGTGAGTGTTTGAGTAGGGAGTAGCTCACCCTTGGGGCTGACGGTATGTACCAATATCTAGGTTTTTGATCTCTCTCTCTCTCTCTCTCTCTCTCTCTCTCTCTCTCGTGTTCTTAATTTGGCACAATCTTGATGTACCGTGAGCTCTGCTATTATAGTTGGATTTTATGCTTCTCCCCCTCTACCTTATTGTAATGGATTGAGTTTTCCCTTTGAAGTTATCTTATCGGATTGAGTCTTTAAGGATTTGAGAACACTTGATGTATGTCTTGCATGTGCTTATCTGTGGTGACAATGGGATATTCATGTGATCCACTTGATGTATGTTTTCGTGATCAACTTGCGGGTTCTGTGACCTTGTGAACTTATGCATAGGGGTTGGCACACGTTTTCGTCTTCACTCTCCGGTAGAAACTTTGGGGCACTCTATGAACTTCTTTGTGTTGGTTTGAATAGATGAATCTCAGATTGTGTGATGCATATCCTATAATCAAACCCGCGGATACATGTGGTGACATTGGAGTATCTAGGTGACATTAGGGTTTTGGTTGATGTGTGCCTTAAGGTGTTATTTTAGTACGAACTCTAGGGCTGTTTGCGACACTTATAGGAATAGCCCAATAGATCGACCAGAAAGAATAACTTTGAGATGGTTTCATACCCTACAATAATCTCTTCGTTTGTTCTCTGCTATTAGTGACTTTGGAGTGACTCTTTGTTGCATGTTGAGGGATTGTTATATGATCTAATTATGTTATCATTGTTGAGAGGTCTTGCACTAGTGAAAGTATGAACCCTAGGCCTTGTTTCGAAGCATTGCAATATCGTTCTCGCTCACTTTTGTTACTTGCTACCTTGCTATTTTTATATTTTCAGATTACAAAAACCTATATCTACTATCCATATTATGCTTGTATCACCATCTCTTTGCCGAACTAGTGCACCTATACAATTTACCATTGTATTGGGTGTGTTGGGAACACAAGAGACTCTTTGTTATTTGGTTGCAGGGTTGTTTGAGAGAGACCATCTTCATCCTATGCCTCCCATGGATTGATAAACCTTAGGTCATCCAATTGAGGGAAATTTGCTACTGTCCTACAAAACTCTGCGCTTGGAGGCCCAACACGAGTCTACAAGAAGAAGGTTGCGTAGTAGACATCAAGCTCTTTTCTGGAGCCTTTGCTGGGGAGGTTAGTGCTTGAAGGTATATCTTTAGATCTTGTAATCGAATCTTTTAGTTTCTTGTTTTATCACTAGTTTAGTCTATAAAAGAAAACTACAAAAAATGGGAATTGATGTTGCCACATATGCTTCATCTTTTTAATGTCTTTCGTGAAAATGATGGAAAGGAAAAATGTGCTCAAGTGTTAGAAGAAGAAGTCTATAAAATGTTTGGCATACAATCTTTGAATGATGAGCATGATTGCAATTTTGTTAGTATGAATTCTTTGAATATCCATAGTACTAATGATGATTGCACTAGTCATGATAAAAATGTTTCTGATAAGCATGTCGACTTTTGCGGAGTGCATAGAGTTTGCTGTTCCATACCAAAAAGGGAAGAAATATTTTGCAAGAGGCATAAGTATTTAGAAACTAAGCTGTTGCAAGAGAGGATAGATGTTTGTACTGAAATTTTAAACTTTGTTTGCCATCATTGTGAACTTTGCAATGAACGTGGTCATTTAAATCTCCAATGCAAATTGTTTCATGATCAAATCATGTCCAAAAATTGTGATGACTTGATTTCCCTTGTGCATCATAATGAACTTAGTTTGCTTCTGGGTTATGAAGAAATGAAACGTATAACTAAGGATATTCCAGAATTTGTCCTTGAGAGAGTTCTCAATTTGGTTTAGAGGAAATTTATATGTATTATGCGGTGAATTGCATTGAAAATCCTTATATTGCCCATTACATAAAGACAAGAAAACAAATAGAAGATGAAGAGTATACTAATGAAAGGGAAGATGTTTCCCAATATCCTCCTATTCTTTCCTATGATGAATCAGGTAATGAGGAGGAGCTTTCTATCCAACCAATTTCATTAATAAGGAGCTCCAAAAAGAGGATTAAACCCACACATAATGTGGAGAAGAAAAATAAAAGACGGAGAAGCAAAGGTAAAAGGTATCCCTCCCAAATGATGTTGCTCCTATTACTGATTGTGATGATAATAGTTGCTATACTATTGGTGCTATCGATACTATTAATGATGAGAGTGATTATTCTAATGATATGCAAAGCCACAAGCTTGGGGATGCTATGTTTGATGAAGATGATATTTTTTGTCCCCCAAGTTTTGACAAGCAAATTTATTATGATGAAAGCATGCCTCCTAACTATGATGATTATATTGATGAAAGTGGGTTTGGAAGAGTGTCAAAATTAGGAAGTAATGATCCCACTATTTTGCAGGGTGTTGAATCTTGTTGTGATAATTATGAAAGTGGATTTGGAGAGGTCATGACTTTATTTAGTAATGATTCCACTATCTTCGAAGAGGTTTCAATTGATTATGATGAGAACAATGTTTCTACTTAAGATGATTATTGTTATGTTACTTATGTTATAAAAAGTAGTGACAATTATATTTATAAAACTTTTCATGATTATGATTACCCATTTTCTGAACATTACTCTTTTAATGTGGAAACAATTTATAGTATTCGAGTTTCTTATGATACTCCCACTATTCCTAATGAGAAGAATTTTGCTTATGTGGAGAGTAATACAATTTCTACGCTTGTGCATTATGAAAATAATGCTATATGTGATGGTTATATTGTTGAATTCATTCATGATGCTACTGAAAATTATTATGAGGGAGGAATATATGCTTGTAGGAATTGCAATAATATCAAGTTTCCTCTCTATGTGTTGAAAATCTTGAAGTTATGCTTGTTTTGCTTTCCTATGCTAGTTGATTCTTGTTCCCATAAGTTGTTTGCTCACAAAATCCCTATGCATAGGAAGTGGGTTAGACTTAAATGTGTTAGTCATATCGTTCATGATGCTCCTATTAGGTTTCAATTCTTATCTTTTATGTGAGCATCATTGAAATTATCATGCCTAGCTAGAAAGGCATTAAAGAAAAACGCTTGTTGGGAGACAAACCAATCTTTACCCCTATTGTTTTTGTGTGTTCACATGATTAAGCTACTGTAGTAATCATGTTTGATAGCTTTTGTTTCAATAATGTGCCAAGTAAAGCCTTTGGGATAGTGTGGATGATAGTTGACTTGATTCTCTGCAAAAACAGAATCTTTTGCACTCAGTCCAGGAAATTTGAAAATTCACTGAAACATGCTTTTTATCTGAACTTTTTACACATGATTGATATACAAATTTCCTAGATTGTTCTAATTTTTCAGAATATTTGGAGTTACAGAAGTATGGAAACTTTCCAGATTACTACAGACTATTCTGTTTTTGACAGATTCTGTTTTCTATGTGTTGTTTGCTTATTTTGATGAATCTATGAGTAGTAAGTTGTAATACAGTAGATATAACACCAATATTAATTTAGAATGAGTTCACAATAGTACTAAAAGTGTTCATTTTATTTTTCTTATACTAACGGAGCTTACAAGTTTTCTGTTGAGTTTTGTGTTGTGAAGTTTTCAAGTTTTGGGTAAAGATTCGATGGACTATGGAATAGGGAGTGGCAAGAGCCTAAGCTTGGGGATGCCCAAGGCACCCCAAGGTAATATTCAAGGACAACCAAGAGCCTAAGCTTGGGGATGCCCCATATGACATCCCCTCTTTTGTCTTAGTTCATCGGTAACCTTACTTGGGCTATATTTTTACTCACCACATGATATGTGTTTTGGTTGGAGCATCATTTTGTTTTATTTTGTTTTGCTTTCTGTTTGAATAATATCCAAAGATCTGAAATTCTAAAATGTTGGAGAGCTTGACATAGTTAAATAATTATTCTACTACTCATTGATCTTCACTTATATCTTTTGGGGTAGTTTGTCATTTGCTCTAGTGCTTCACTTATATATTTTTAGAGCACATCGGTGGTTTTATTTTGAAGAAACTGATGAACTCTCATGCTTCACTTATATTATTTTGAGAGTCTTTAAACAACATGGTAATTTGCTTTGGTTATGAATTTAGTCCTAATATGGTAGGCATCCAAGAGGGATATAATAAAAACTTTCATATAAAGTGCATTGAATACTATGAGAAGTTTGATTCCTAATTATTGTTTTGAGATATGAGGATGGTAATATTAGAGTCATGCTAGTGAGTAATTGTGGATTAGTAGAAATACTTGTGTTAAAGTTTGTGATTCCTGCAGCATGCATGTATGGTGAACCGTTATGTGATGAAGTCGGAGCATGATTTATTTATTGATTGTATTCCTTATGAGTGGCGGTCGGGGATGAGCGATGGTCTTTTCCTACCAATCTATCCCCCTAGGAGCATGCACATAGTACTTTATTTGATGACTAATAGATTTTTGCAATAAGTATGTGAGTTCTTTATGAGTAATGTTGAGTCCATGGATTATACGCACTCTCACCCTTTCGCCATTGCTAGCCTCTCTAGTACCACGCAACTTTCGCCGGTACCTTACACCCACCATATACCTTCCACAAAACAGCCACCATACCTACCTATTATGGCATTTCCACAACCATTCTGAGATATATTGCCATGCAACTTTCACTGTTCCGTTTATTATGACATGCTTCATCATTGTCATATTTCTTTGCATGATCATCTAGTTGACATCGTATTTGTGGCAAAGCCACCGTTCAAAATTCTTTCATACATGTCACTCTTGATTCATTGCACATCCCGGTACACTGTCAGAGGCATTCATATAGAGTCATATTTTGTTCTAAGTATCAAGTTGTAATTCTTGAGTTGTAAGTAAATAGAAGTGTGAAGATCTTCATTATTAGAGCATTGTCCCAGTGAGGAAAGGATGATGGAGACTATGATTCCCCCACAAGTAGGGATGAGACTCCGGACGAAAAACAAAGAGGTAGAAAAAATAAAAAGAAAAAGAAAAGAGAGCCCAAAAAAGAAAAAAAGAAAAAATAATGAGAGAAAAAGAGAGAAGGGGCAATGCTACTATCTTTTTACCACACTTGTGCTTCAAAGTAGCACCATGATCTTCATGATAGAGAGTCTCCTATGTTGTCACTTTAATATACTAGTGGGAATTTTTCATTATAGAACTTGGCTTCTATATTCCAATCATGGGCTTCGTCAAATTTCCCTAGGTCTTCATGAACAAGCGAGTTGGATGCACACGCACTTAGTTTCTTTTTGAGCTTTCATAAACTTATAGCTCTAGTGCATCTGTTGCATAGCAATCCCTACTCACTCACATTGATATCTATTGATGGGCATCTCCATAGCCCGTTGATACGCCTAGTTGATGTGAGACTATCTCCTTCGTTTTGTCTTCTCCACAACCACCATATTCTATTCCACCTATAGTGCTATGTCCATGGCTTACGCTCATGTATTACGTGAAAGTTGAAAAGGTTTGAGAACATCAAAAGTATGAAACAATTGCTTGGCTTGTCATCGGGGTTGTGCATGATTTGAACATTTTGTGTGATGAAGATGGAGCATAGACAGTCTATATGATTTTGTAGGGATAGCTTGCGTTGTCCATGTTATTTGGAGAAGGCATGATTGCTTTATTAGTATGCTTGAAGTATTATTGTTTTTATGTCAATATTAAACATTTGTTTTAAATCTTATGGATCTGAACATTCATGACACAGTAGAGAAAATTACATGGATAAATATGTTAGGTAGCATTCTACATCAAAAGTTCTATTTTTATCATTTACCTACTCGAGGACGAGCAGGAATTAAGCTTCAGGATGCTTGATACGTCTCCAACGTATCTATAATATTTTATTGTTCCATGCTATTATATTATCCATCTTGGATGTTTTATATGCATTTATATGCATTTATATGCTATTTTATATTATTTTTGGGACTAACCTATTAACCTAGAGCCCAGTGTCAGTTTCTGTTTTTCCTTGTTTTTGAGTTTTACATAAAAGGAATACCAAACGGATTCCAAATGACGGGGAAATTTACGGTGATTTTTTATGGACCATAAGAAGCCCCCGAAGCAAAAGAGTTGGGCCAGAAGAGTCCTGAGCCAACCACAAGACAGGAGGGCGTGCCCTACCCCTCGGGAAGGAGCTCCTGTCTTGTCGTTCACTCATGGACCCCCCCTGACCTGAAACCAATGCCAAAAATTCTTATAAATACAGAAACCCTTAGATAAAAACCTAGATTGGGAGTTCCGCCACTACAAGCCTCTGTAGCCACCAAAAACCAAACGGGACCCTGTTTTGACACCCTACCGGAGGGGGAATCCATCACCGGTGGCCATCTTCATTATCCCGGCGCTATCCATGATGAGGAGGGAGTAGTTCACCCTCGGGGATGAGGGTATGTACTAGTAGCTATGTGTTTGATCTCTCTCTCTCTCTCTCGTGTTCTTGATTTGGCACGATCTTGATGTACCGTGAGCTTTGCTATCATAGTTGGATCTTATGATACTTCTCCCCCTCTACCTTATTGTAATGGGTTGAGTTTTACCTTTCAAGTTATTTTACCGAATTGAGTCTATAAGGATTTGAGAACACTTGATGTATGCCTTGCATGTGCTTATCTGTGGTGACAATGGGATATTCACATGATCCACTTGATGTATGTTTTGGTGATCAACTTGCGGGTTCTGTGATCTTGTGAACTTATACATAGGGGTTGGCACACGTTTTCGTCTTGACTCTCTGGTAGAAACTTTGGGGCACTCTATGAAGTTCTTTGTGTTGGTTTGAATAGATGAATCTGAGATTGTGTCATGCATACCATATAATCAAAGCCGCTAATACTTGTGGTGACACTGTAGTATCTAGGTGACATTAGGGTTTTGGTTGATATGTGCCTTAAGGTGTTATTTTAGTACAAACTCTAGGGATGTTTGTGACACTTATAGGAATAGCCTAATAGATCGATCAGAAAGAATAATTTTGAGGTGGTTTCGTACCCTATAATAATCTCTTCATTTGTTCTCTGCTATCAGTGACTTTGGAGTGACTCTTTGTTGCACGTTAAGGGATTGTTATATGATCTAATTATGTCATCATTGTTGAGAGAACTTGCACTAGTGAAAGTATGAACCCTAGGCCTTGTTTCAAAGCATTACAATACCATTTTTGCTCACTTTTGTTACTTGCTACCTTGCTGTTTTTATATCTTCAGATTACAAAAACCTATATCTACTATCCATATTACGCTTGTATCACCATCTCTTTGCCGAACTAGTGCACCTATGCAATTTACCATTGTATTGGGTGTGTTGGGGACACAAGAGAGTCTTTGTTATTTGGTTGCAGGGTTGTTTGAGAGAGACCATCTTCCTACGCCTCCCACGGATTGATAAACCTTAGGTCATCCACTTGAGGGAAGTTTGTTACTGTCCTACAAAACTCTGCACTTGGAGGCCCAACACGAGTATATAGGAAGAAGGTTGCGTAGAAGACATCAGCCATCGAGACCAGCAAGTTGAGAATTGTCGGGCCACGCTTTTAGTGCACCTTTAGTGTTACGCCTCTCCCGTGCATATCTTACTTGTTGTTTCGCATTTCGGCTTGCATATCAAGCATTGTGGCATAGTCAGAAAAAAAGTTTTAAGAAAAAGAAGAGAAGCAAAGAGCTTGTAAGTGATAGCATTGTGCCATTTAAGCATACTTGGGATAGTAGACGACATGTTTCTCTCTTAGGTTGGTGCACTAGCATATCTAGCACATTAGGGCAATCAAATTAGCGTCTCTCTAGTATTCGTGCAACAAGAGCATTTCCGTGGTTCCACTTCTTAGAGCTCATTCCTTGGTTGTGCGGATCCCATCTATCTTTCGTGTGTGCATTCCTAGTGATATCCTTGGGTTTGATCTATTTGTCTTACTTGTGATTTGTGCATCTTTTCAACTTTTTTGACATATTGACTAACATTTGCTTGAATTATTTGTGCCACTTCCTAACCGAGATCCTCCATAAGCCTTTTACTTGTAGGTGTGAGAAAAAAAAACCCGGTACGAATTCTACTATTATAACATCACATGGGATTGAACTTGATACATCCACAATCTTTGTAAAAGGTATCTTTGGTATTTTTTTTATCATTTTTCTACTCACCACCACTTCTACATGATGGATAGGCCTACTTCTTTGGCAAACCCTCTCTTTGAGGATCAAGACGACAAACGTGACTTCGTCACCAAGAATCACTTCTTCATTGCACAACAAGCTCTACATCAAGAACATGAAGCTTTCCGTGATCGCATTGAGCAACTCACCACCGACCTATGGAAATCGGAAGCAAGACAACTGGAGTATTTGGATGACAAGATCACCAAACAAATGGAAGAATTCCGCAACATGATTGTGAGCCACGCGTCTTCCTCAACCTCTTCACCAAGACGACGCCACTCAAGTCGCCACTCGTCGTCATACTCTTCTTCTGAACCGAGTCCTCCTCGAGCTCGTTCTTCTCGCCGCAACGACACTCAAGATTGCCAAGATCAAGAAAATCCATTCCATGGTAGTGGCTTACAAGACCGAGTTCAAGCATGTGAAAGGGCGCGACGCCAAGAACAAGAATCCATGGACCAAGAGCAACCTCCACCACAATGCCCATGTCAAGCATCTCAAGACGGCAATGCACTCCGGCAAGAGCAACAAACTCATGAAGAACAAGCCCAAGGCTCAAGAAGCACTCCACGAGTCCACTAGAGTCGTTGCCGCACGCAGCCGCCTAGTACGTGGGCAAGAGGATGAACTTCATCGAGCACGATAAGAAGAAGCCGCCCGACGTGAGGAGCAACAAGACAGGTGAAACCGGGCACATATGCAACGACCTCCTCCGCCAAGACCGCTATCACGAATACCGTGACGTCGAAGAACCTCCCCCACGTCAAGAGCGATGCCAAGCGGATCGAGTGCTTGAAGACCCTCTTACACGCCAAGAGTGACATCAAAACTGTCACTATGATGAAGAACTCTGCTATGGCAAGCTCAAGTTCACCATGCCTGAGTTCTCCAAAAGCAACGATCCTAAAGAATATCTCTCATGGGCATTGAAAGTCGACAAGATATTCCGTCTTCACAACTACGATGAAGAAAAGCATATCGCCATGGCATCCCTCAAGTTTCAAGACTACGCCCTCATTTGGTGGGAACAAGTGATCGAAAGAAGAAGGGAGAAAGATGAACCACCCATCATGACTTGGACACAAATGAAGGATTTCATGTGAGCTTGCTTCGTGCCTACACATTACACCCGTGATCTCTTCAAGAAGTTACAACTCATCAAGCAAGGTATAAAGACGGTGGAAGAATACTATCAAGAGATGGAGATTGCCATGATAGGAGCCAATGTAAAAGAAGATGATGAGCAAACTATGGCAGGCTTCTTGAACGGTCTCAATTTGCCGATTTCCAACCCTACTCCAACCTTCTCGAGCTAGTCCATCAAACAACCAAGGTAGAGCAACAAGTGCAAGAAGACTTCAAACACGCAAAGTACTCATCCAAGACCTATGGCTCATGCACTCAATCTACTTCCACTTCGACACCTCCTACCTCGACTAGAGCATCACCAAGTATCGTCGACAAGTCAAGTTCCAAGCAAGAGACACCTTCCTCGAGTCATTCTCAAGCAAGCAATTATAAGTCCAAGACTCCTTCATCATCAGCGCCACCAGATGCCCCATCAAGACAAGTTATCTCAAGTGCTTCACATGTGGTGGCCGTGGACACAAGTCTTTCCAGTGCATCAATCGGCGAACCATGATTGCCAATGATGATGGCACATACGACACTTTGAGTGAAGACAAGATGGAAGCTCTTGAGCACGTCGCCATGCACCGTCAAGTGAATGAAGAAGAAGATGCTCAAGTCTTTTGTGACAATGATTCAAGTCCCGCTCTCGTGGTCTCCAAGGTCTTGACGCTTCAACACCAACAGGACGAAGAGCAACATTGCCACATCTTCCACACCAAGGCCGGCATCAATGGTCATTCCGTGAAGGTCATCATCGACGGAGGAAGTTGCCACAACTTGGCAAGTGACGAGCTATGTTCCAAGCTACAGTTGGTCAAGAAGAAGCGTCCTCTCCCCTACAAGTTCCAATGGCTTAGTGACTCCTGCACCAAGTGGAGCACACCGTGCAAGTTTCGTTCAAGATCGACGCTTACGAGGACACCTTAGAGTATGATGTGGTTCTTATGTACATGTGCCATCTTCTCTTGGGAATACCTTGGCAATTCGAACGCAGCATCATCCACAATGGAAGAGCAAACCACTATAACTTCAAGATCAAGGGAAGGGAGTGCATGCTACATCCTATGCAACCAAGCCAAGTGATCACCGACAAGCAAGCATCCACCCATCGTTGAGAGACTAGTGAGAGAGTGAACCACCACAAAGAGAGCGAGAGCCGCAAGACCAAAATGAGTGATTCCACACTGAGAGTATCGTGGGAAACCATGGTCACCTATGGGGCCATGAGCCCATTGTGGTTCGGTAGGGGGGATGAGCATGTTGCACAAAGAGCGGAGAACGTCGCGCATCATGACAGATATCACATGAGTAGTTTTACCCTGGTTTGGGCTGCCGTGAGGCGTAAAACCTTGCTCCTGCTTTGGTGGATTGATGGTGGATTTTGGTGGAAGTGCAGTGCATCTGCCCGGTAGGGTGGCCTCTGGGCGAGAGCAGCTACGCGCGTATGGGTGTACAAGGGTCTAAATCCTTTCTACGGTTGCCACGAGCCTCCTTTTATAGATTAAGGGATCACCACAATGGCAAATCAGTCATCACACACTGATTAGATAGCGAAGAGTGCTACCATACCTAACTCTTCAGACAGGACAAAGCACATTAAATGCACCGCTTAGTGTCACATCATAGAATACCCGGTGAGCCTTGCCGGGCTATTCTGCCACCTCCTCACATGTCTGCTCGACACATTGCTGGACGGGTGTCATTTGGAGGTGATTTCCGTAGGAAGTGGATGCCATGTGGCAAGAAACAGTCACTTAGTCACTTGGGGGCTTGATACCGCACCGATCGATGACTTGCTTTACCGCGAGGTGGAGTGGTAGAGCCTTGGCGGGGTAGTTTGCCTTCGTAGGCCCCGGTAGGCATGCCAGGACGGTCTTGATGCTTACTCTTGGAGCCACCTCGACCTCGCTAGGCTCGCCTGCCCGGTAAGGGAGGTTTTTGCTTAGTGGTGTCTTGCTCCGTTGGCTTGACTTGGTCTTCTTGATCTGCCCTTTGATTTATCAAAGAGTTGATCTCTTCAGCTTGGCCTTGGCTTGGATGTCGCAGTCTTGCTCTTTTAGGCTTGTGCACAGTCTCGGCAATAGACCCAGGGTTTGTTGCACCGATAGGAGCCCCCGGCACTGGCCCGAATGCGCTGTCGGGCGTCATCGGGGTAGGCCCTAACTAGTGCACGGGCAAGAGGGTAGTAGTTGCTTGTCCCTTGAGATCTTCTTTGCTTCTTCATTAACATGAGCCCAGGTCAGTTTCTGGTTCCTCTGTGCGTCGTGTAATGCCAACTGTGATGAGGGAGATAATGGGCCATGATTTGCAGAGTACCAATGTCCCACGTTCACGAGGTGGTAACTGCCACTCTACTATCCTTCCCGCTCCTAGCGCTTCTACCACGTCTTTCACATGCATTGCGCAGGGTTGGTGGTGGATGCGAGGGGCACGGGAATGAGTGCTATGGCAGAAAGACAGGCGTCAAGGACTGGTGCGGGGAGTCGGCCTTGATTCTTCGAGCCATTAATGGCAAGGGGGGTGGACTGGCCGAGCGGGGCAACCATCCTCATGAGAAAAATCCAGCCCCCTGCCCAGCCCACCTATAAAAGGGGACGCGGTGTGAGACGTTCCTCCACACCTCCTCCCCTACCCATTCCTGCAGCAGTCCATGTTTATCATGGTGAGAGGCCGAGGGTTCGGCCCTGATCTAGTGGCGACGAGAACTTTTGCTCGACAATGTCTTCCTCCTCCCTATGAAGATGCGGGGGCGGCGCCTGCTATGAGGGGAGGCGGGAGGGGGCGAGGTCGCGGTCGTCGTGGCGCATGGGGTCGAGGAGGACGGGGTGACGCTTTGATTGCGCCCCCGCTGGCTGCTCCTGCCCCAATGGAGGGCCACGTAGGAGACCAGCCTCTGGAGTTCATCGTTAAGCTATACAAGCCTCTACACGGCTGCCTCCATCTCCCCACCCCATTTGCAAGGGTGATGGATCTCGAAAAACCACACGCATTGAAACTGCACATGAGGGGCTACATGAGTGGCAGCAAACGGGTGGATGTGGATTTCCCTGCCCCATACGTCATGTACTTCCATCATGGCTGGAAAACCATTGCCCGCGCCCACAGCTTGTCGGAAGGGCACGTCCTCCATTTTAAGTTAATGGAGGCCAATTTCCTTTTCGTAAATATTTTTTGGAGCTCAGGTGTTGGCTTAGGGTGCTGCGCGGAAAGCTTGACCGACGATGAAAGCTCCTCCTCGAGCGATAGCAGCGAGGAGGACAGTGATGGCAATGACGATGGTGCCAACCAGGAGGACTCTGACTCCGACTCCGGATGAACACCAGCTGCACCATCACCGTCAGGCGACGGCACCATCATCTGCACCTGCACCCATTTGCCGGCAAGGCGATTTGCTAGGGAGTTGGATCAAGTGGTGGGCGTAGTGCCCCCTCTGGCTCCTCCAGCAGCCTTCCAGCTAGACCCGGAAGGCTTCCTCACGGGCTATAGCTTCGTTTGCCCTGTCGTGTCCTGCTGGCCCTGGTGGTGGTAGTTGACAGGTCGTCTCCATCGATCTCTTCACCATCACCTTCGTCCACACTCTCCCGCTCCTACCGGGCTACCTCTCCTAGAGCCCGGCAGGGTCAAGTGGGGCTTCTTCCCAGGCGCCCCTTTTGCCCTCTTTGCCTCCTGCCATAGTGACTAGGAGGAAAGGCACAAGAAAGGGTATCATGGGGCACTTATCTTTTTTTAATCTAAAATCTGTAGGCACTTGCCAAATTTAGTCGAATTATGTAACCTGTTTTATCCATGTTTGTGTTCTGTAAGATCTATACTTGTTGATCAGCATATTGATGAAAAAGAAAAACCTTGTCGGGTACTTGTGCCTGTAATATGTCCATGCAGAGGCGAAATGCCTCTATACATTCAAGTAAACAAGTTTTCCCGGCAGGCTATCCTATCGGTGCCCTTAGTTTGTTACCGTGGAGCCAGGCCCGCCGGGCACAAACTATAAAGAGGGACCAGCCCCTGCCAACCCTTTTTGCCAAAGGCCACTACGACCATCCTGACCGAAGCAACATTCGAGTCGAAGGATGTGAGCACCTAAGTCTTAAAGGCAGCAAGGTTTTCTTGTGCACAAGTTTTTAGTTACAGAACATGTACAGATATAAGAGAGAACTTGTCTGTTTGGGCTTGCCGAGGATCGCAAGGTAGGTTCGTCTTCTCTTATCCTCTTTGGGATCAAGTTCACGGTAGGAGCCTGCAGTTTGATGTAGATGAAAATGATGCCTCATGCGATCTTATCTACATGAACATGCCATGCTCATGATATGCTTATGCACGCATGCAATTTGTTGGGGCCCCCAGTGTTTCATTTAGCTATTGCTCAGGGTCTGCGCCTGGCTTTGTACAGGGGGTTACATGCAACTGAGGCAAGGCCTGTACAAAAGGGTGGCTGCCGGGCAGGGTACCCGATAGCCGCGCCTTACGGGTAGAACTTCTAGAGATGCTCAATATTTAATGCCATCTCCGGTCTCCAGACGGACTGTGCCAGGTCTGGTGACTCGTACTACCCGGTAAGGGCCTTCCCACTTCAGCGTCAACTTGGTTGTACCCTTGGCGGACTAAACACGCCTAAGGACAAGGCTACGTTCCTCAAGACATCGGGCATGAACCCTGCGGCTGTGATAGCGATGCAGGGCTTGCTGGTAGCGTGCAACATGCGTAGTAGCCCAGAGATGGTTCTCCTTGAGTAGCACATCATCGTCACCCCGGTGTTGTTCCAGTGCTACTTCATCGTAGGCAAGTACTCGAGGTGATCAGTAAATGAGTTCGATGGGGATAACTGCTTCTGCCCCATAGACTCGGGAGAAGGGAGTCTGCCCTATAGCTTGATTTGGTGTCACTCTGAGGGACCAAAGAACCACCAGTAGCTCATCGATGCACCGCCTGCCACGCTTCTGCGGCTTATAAAATGTTCCCGTCTTGAGTCCTCGCAACACTTCAGCGTTCTCCCTTTCAGCTTGCCTGTTGCTCCTTCGGTGAGCAATAGAGGCGAATGAGATTTTGCTTCCGGGGCATGAACGTATTGGATGAAGGCGTGGCTCACGAATTGGTTGTCGTTGTCGGTGATGATCCAAGCAGGGACTCCGAAGTGGCACACAAATCCTTTCAAGAACTTGATAGATGACTAAGCAATCACCTTTCTCACGGGCTCTACTTCCAGCCACTTTGTAAACTTGTCGATTGCAACGAACAAGAATTCAAAGCCCCTTGTAGCACGGGGGAAAGGGGCCAAGATGTCGAGCCCCCAGACCAAAAATGGCCATGACAAAGGGATTGTCTGAAGAGCTTGGGCAGGCAGGTGGATATTCTCGGAATGGAACTAGCAGGCTTCACAATTGGTGACCAACTCAACAGGATGTTGGAAGGCAGTGGGCTAGTAAAATCCTTGCCGGAAGGCCTTTCCGACTAGAGCCCTCGACCCGATGTGTGAGCCGCACATACCCTTATGTATTTCTGCCAGCAGTTCCTTTCCTTCTTCCCGGCAATTGCACTTCAATTTCACACCATTGGGCCTTCTTCTGTACAACGTGTCATCCACGAACTAATACATACTGGCCCACCGGGCTACTCTTTTAGCTTCTGCTTGCTCTTCGAGAAGTTCTCCAGTTTGGAGGAAATGGACTATGTGTTGTGCCCAAGTTGGAGTTTGAGGCTCGATAACGAGGACTAGCGGCACGTCCTCCTTCGTGGGAGTGCACTCTTCGACTGCGGGGACCGGTGGTCTGGCGGGAGGAGGCAGCTCCGCGACCGAAGGAAAGTTGTTCCCACTAATATCTCTGTCGGGAGCCTCGAGAGGTCCTACCGGGAGAGGCTTGCCAGAGTCTAGTTTCCTCCTCTTTCTGGCCCTTGTTGCCAGGGATACGGAACGCTGAGGCAGATGGAGAACAAAAGTCCCTGGTTCGATAGGGAGTTTTTGCGCAATGCGCTTTGATAGATGATCAGCAATGTTGTTTTCTGCGCGGGGTATGTGCTCTGTTTGCAATCCGTCAAAGAGCTCCTCCAACTTCCTCACTTCCTCAATGTTTGGAATCCACAATTTGAACGATGTGCGGCAAGGGAAATGGGTCCTTCGGGCATGCCTTGTTCAGATCCGGGAAATCTATGCAAAGCCTCCATTTCCCATTAGCCTTGTGCACTACCACTGGATTTTCTAACCACGTTCGATGCAGTACTCCTCTGACAAGACCAGTTGCCTCAAGTTTCTTGATCTCCTCGGTAATGAACTGTTACCGCTCCAAGGCTTGCTTCCGGACCTTCTGCTTGACGGGTCGGGCATGAGGGCGGACAACAAGGTGGTGCTTGATTACCTCCCTAGGAACACCGGGGATGTTAGATGATTGCCAAGCAAACGCATCGACATTCGCCTGCAGGAAGGCAACAAGCGCGCTTTCCTATTTGTCGTCAAGGGTGGCACTGATAGTAAAGGTACCATCAGCGCCAGCCACCACTACCGAGACCTTCTTCACAGTAGGTGCAGCAGCCTTGGACCTCTTGCTGTTGGAACTCTCTGGCAAGCCCTCAACGAGCTCAACACACCTCAGAGAGGTACGTTTCCCAGATTCCTTGGAGGCATTCTTGTCGTTTCTCTTCATTTTTTTTGTTTTCCTTGGCGAGAACAGTGATTTCTGCGGCCTCTGCCGCAACTACATCCCGGTACATCTTGTCCATGCAAATGATTGCGTCCTTCTCATCTGATGGAATGGAAATGACGCTAATCGGCCCTTACATCTTCAAGGTGTTGTAGGCATAGTGGGATGCCTCCATGAATTTGGCCAGGGCAGGGCGACCAAGGATTCCATTGTACAGTAGGGGGAGGTCAACCACATGAAACACAAGCTTCTCAGTCCGGTAATTCAACTCTCCCCTGAATGTCACTGGCAACATAATCTTCCCTTTAGGACGACTCCTACCGTGGTTGATTCCTTGAAACGTGCCAGTAACATCAAGTTGTTCCTCTGCTATCAGGACTTTGTTGATGACCTTTGGACAAATCAGATTCAACCCGGCACCGCTGTCAACCAACATCTTTGTGACTTTGAGGTTGTCGATTGTTGGTGAGACCAACAATGCCAAGCACCCTACCGCAGTGGTGCGGTCAGGGTGGTTGTCGGTGTCAAAACCGGCGGATCTCGGGTAGGGGGTCCCGAACTGTGTGTCTAGGCGGATGGTAACAGGAGACAAGGGCACGATGTTTTTACCCAGGTTCGGGCCCTCTCGATGGAGGTAAAACCCTACTCCTGCTTGACTAATATTGATGATATGGGTAGTACAAGAGTAGATCTACCACGAGATCAGAGAGGCTAAACCCTAGAAGCTAGCCTATGGTATGATTGTTTTTCGTCCTACGGACTAAAAACTCTCTGGTTTATATAGACACCGGAGAGGGCTAGGGTTACATAGAGTCGGTTACAATGGGAGGAGATCTACATGTATGTATCGCCAAGCTTGCCTTCCACGCCAAGGAAAGTCCCATCCGGACACGGGACGGAGTCTTCAATCTTGTATCTTCATAGTCCAGGAGTCCGGCCAAAGGTTATAGTCCGGCTATCCGGACACCCCCTAATCCGGGACTCCCTCAGTAGCCCCGAACCAGGCTTCAATGACGATGAGTCCAGCACGCAGATTTGTCTTCGGCATTGCAAGGTGGGTTCTTCTCGAAACTCCATATACCTGTTGAATAGTGTCCGGCTTCTGGTGAATGTTGCGCTCCTTGGCTTATGTGCCCAATAATGGCCATCTTCCACGTGTCAAACGAATGCGAAAAGCCAGTGTGTTTTTTCATTTACCCCCCTAGCTGCGCAAATGAGATGCCTATAAAAGAGACGGGGATTTAGATCTGAATCACACCATCTTCCCTTCGCGAGCATTCATCAGAGCGCATTCGACAAAGATCCATTCCATCATGGCCGGTCGACTCAACTCCTCCTCTCGCCCCTAGTCCTCAGCCTGGAGATTGGGAGAGATGCTCCGTCCCGCACAGCGAGCTAGTGGCGCTCCAAGCCAAGGGGTTTCTCCCCGCAGCCTACATGGTCCCGGTTCGAGCCGGGCTGGCCACCTATAATGGCGGAGAGCAAGCGGAGAGCGTCCCCAATCCATCCAAAGGAGAGCGGGTATGCCTTGTCCCTTATTTGATAAGAGGGCTTGGATTTCCAATTCAACCGTTTCTCTGGGGGCTCCTGGAGTTCTACGGCCTCCAGTTGCACAACCTTACACCTGCCTCCATATTGCATATTGCGGGCTTCGTAGCCCTTTGCGAGCTGTTTTTGGGCATCGAGGCTCATTTCGCGTTGTGGAAGAAGTTGTTCTACCTTGTGCCCCGTTCTCAGGAGGGGTCGATATATCAGGTGGGCGGAGCCGAACTATGGCGCATCGTCGGGACCGGATATCTATCCGGAACCCCAAAGAAGGCGTCCGAAGACTGGCCTTCAGAATGGTTTTATATAGAAGATGTCCCCCTGCCGGACCCTGTTCGGATCGGCCTCCCTGAGTTTGATAATGCTCCTTTGATGAAGCGCCTAAGTTGGCATCCACTTAGCCCTCAGAAGGAAAATGACAAGGATGTCCTTTACCTGATGAACCGGATAAGGTTGTTAGCTCATTCCGGACTGACCATGATCGAGGTCATGGCCACATGCATTATGCGGGGGGTGCAACTGCTTCAGTATAGAGGCCACCCCATGTGGGATTTCAACGGGGAGGACGACGCCACCCGGTGCGGCCTCAAGGGGCCGGATTCGGTTGCCGCTCTAATAAAGACCTTGTCCGCTTTGTACAGGGGAGAAGAGGAGGAATTCCTCCGCGTCAACCCACGGGGCGGATTTTCTATGTGCAATCCTCCAAGCTGGGTAAGCAGACACTTTCGCTCGCCCATCTGTGTCATATTCCCATAGTTAAGCATTCAGTCTAGCAACTTCAACGCAGGAGCTACGCCAGGCTGTAAAGGAGATAAACAACCCCGACTCCCAAGAGGACCTGGACTTATCTGTGGAGCTTATCGATGGGGTGTTTCATCAATTGAGCAAGGAAAACGCCTTGGTGGCCATTACGGCCGATTATCCCGGACTACTTCCAGCCTCTCAAGTAACCGAGACCGAAGTCCCAGCATTTTTAAAATGATCCATCCGTGCTTATTTTTGGTCACCGTATACCGTTGGCATTTTTGCAAGGGAAGTCCTTGAGGCGGAGGGCCAAGCCTGCGATGGCTAGCCAACAAGGGGCATCAAGGCCCAGCACGCTGAAAAGAAGTGCGGTCTGGATTGAGACGTCGGTGCAACGGTATGGCGTGCCATTTTATTCCCAGGTTTTATTCCCTCGAGGCGTACTAATGCTCGTGCTCTCTTCAGGAAAAACAGCGCTCGCCGGACTATATCCAGAGAGGTTGCAATCACGCTTCCACCAGCCAGGCTCCAAGGCCAGGTCCAGAAGCGGAGGCGAGCACGAGGCGCGCACCAGACGCTCCTCCGACAGAGGATGCGGACGGGCTGTCTGCCACCAATTCCGAGGTGGAGAGTGCCATGAACCACAGGCGCCGCCGGACAGTTCTTCGTGACGCTTGTTTCTCCCAAGAGGCGTTAGATGCCTTCAATACAGGAGATGCGTACCTCCGTGCCGCTCAAAATGGTCTAGCCAGAGCCACAGAGCAGTATGTAAAAGACATACGGGTGAGAAAATTTGATGGTTATATATGTCAGTAGCCCCCGAGACTTGAAACAGTTAGAATAACTGATTTAAGGATCATTTGTTATGCAGGATCTTACAGAAAAGAATACCCAACTGTCCCAGGAGCTGGAAGAGTGCAAAGCCCAACTTGATGCTGCACTAGCCGCAGCAGGGGAGGCCAAGGAGACCCGCTTTGGTAATATATGCTTCAAAAGATAAGTATGTTTGTGAAGTGCGACATGTGTGCAAATCTGAGTATAATATTGCAGATGGCGCCGGAGTGGATCCGGACAAGCAACAACTCTTGCGCCGGTTAAAGGCGGGCGAGAGCATGCTTACGAGGGTGAGGCAAGAGAAGAATAATCTCCAAGATGCAAACACCCAGCTGGGCGAGGAACTAAAGGATGTTCGTGCTCAGCTGTCGGACTCCGTGAAGGAGAATCGGCGGCTTCGACGCAGCATTTTTAGTAAGTGCTTGAACGAACTTTGAAAAAAGTTCGGCGAGGAAGTTGATTGACAGAGTTATGTCTGTAGGTATGCTGACAGGTCTGCCTATAGAGGAAATGCCCGGTTCTATGGGTGACCTTCTTCCCGAGCTCTCACAACTGCACGAACGAGTTTGGTAGGTAATGCAAGGCGTCGCCCAGGCCTTGTGGCCGTCTGTCTCCATGCCCGAAGGCCTTGGAGAGCTTGCAGAGAAGCTGAAGGGAGCGCGGCAGTGCTTCCGGTTATGGAAGATATCGGCCTGCTGTCAAGGCGCCAGGGAGGCCTGGGCCATGGTGAAGATGCGGTACACGAAGGGTGACCCAAACCACATGGCCGATGTCGGACCTGTGGGGCCCGATGGGAAGGAGATACCCGTGAGTTTAGAGTACAGCCAGGTAGAGTTGGCCGCCAAATATTCCCAACAGGACTGTAAACTAGACAGCCTGCTGGATGGTATTGAAGAGGAATATACCCAGTCAAATTGACTATGTAATTTAAGATGACATATAAAATGCCTTCTAGCCGGATTGTAGATCGTTTGTCATGGCGAACCTTTTCGCTTCAACCTCGGGACCCGAGAGTCCGGAGTGTGTCCGAATACCCTCACGGTTATGTAAGAACCGGGGCATGCATGGAGACCAGGCATAGGGGTCATTAGTGCTTGAACAGACAAGTGCCCAACTAGTTATGTTATATTACATGGTTAGTAAGAAACATCTTCCAGGGAGAATAGTTCCGTTAGAGGTTCTTTTCCCTGGGAGGCATGCCCTAAAGTGCATGTCCGGACTTCGAAAAAAGCAGAAAAGCATCTAGGGGCGGATAAGTAAAAAAGTGGGAAATCATCTTTAGTTCACCGACCGAATATTCCCTTAAGAATGCTAGCTTTCGGCTTCACCCAGTCTGAGGTACACATCCGCCTGACCCGGCAGTAACAATCGCAGAGGTGCTCCCTTTACCGCCTAGCCGAACAATCGGGAATGTAGGGGTAAGCACAGGAGCGAGGCAAGCCAATTTGGACAAAACTTAAGTCATATCGATGCATATAATGGTGAATAAAAGGTACATGTGGAAGTGTGACACATGCGTTGGGCATGAGGCCCGTATAAACAAGCTTATGTTAAAGAAGCCCCCAGGTATAATGAGCATGGATAGCGCATCAATTGTTTGCGAATAAGGCATGAACGAGGCCTTAAAGGCTGTAAGAGAAAAGGAGGGAGAAGGAGAGAAATATAAGACAGCTAATATGTAAAAAATAGACAGAGGAAGGAGACGAACATAGAGTCCGGCGCTAGGCGTAGAATCTTCGGAGATGGGCTGCATTCCATGGGTTCGGCTCGAGTCGGTTATCCGATGCATCTCGCAGACGGTACACCCCACCAGTCAGGACTTGGTCAATGATGAAGGGACCTTCCCATTTGGGCTTGAGTTTGTGCTTTTTCTTGTCCGGCAGCCATAGAACTAACTCGCCAACATTATAAGTTTTGGCCCGTACTTCTCTGCTTTGATATATTCGAGACTGCTGTTGATAGAATGCGGAACGGGCTTTTGCCACGTCACGCTCCTCCTCCAAGGCGTCCAAACTGTCCTGCCGATCGAGTTCGGCTTCTCTTTCTTCGTACATGCGCACACGAGGTGAGTCATGAATTATGTCGCAGGGCAGAACTGCCTCTGCACCGTATACCATAAAAAATGATGTGAATCCGGTGGTACGATTCGGCGTGGTCCGCAGCCCCCAGAGTATGGAGTCGATCTCCTCTACCCAGTGCGTATTAGATTCCTTGAGGGATCGCACTAACCTGGGTTTGATGCCGCTCATGATTAGACCATTTGCTCGTTCGACTTGACCGTTAGTTTGTGGGTGATAGACTGAAGCGTAGTCGAGCTTGATGCCCATATTTTTGCACCAGAGTTTGACCTCATCGGCCATAAATTTCATGCTGTTATCAGTGATGATGCTATGGGCGACGCCGTAACGGTGTACGACCCCTGATATGAAGTCTATCACTGGTCCGGATTCGGCCATCTTAACAGGCTTGGCCTCTATCCATTTCGTGAATTTGTCCACCATGACCAGTAAGTATTTTTGCTTGTGGGTTCCTCCTTTAAGGGGTCCAACCATGTCAAGCCCCCAGACCACAAAGGGCCAGGCGATGGGTATAGTTTGGAGGGCGGTGGGTGGCATATGGCTTCTGTTAGCAAAGAGTTGGCAACCGATGCATCGTTGGACTAAGTCCTGAGCATCTTCCCGGGCCGTTGGCCACTAAAATCTTGTACGGAAGGCCTTGCTTACAAGGGCCCGGGGTGCGGCGTGGTGCCCGCCGAGTCCAGCATGAATTTCAGCCAGGAGATTTCGCCCTTCCTCTTCGGAGATACACCTTTGAAGGACTCCGGTGGTGCTTTTCTTATAAAGCTCTCCCTCATGGACTTTATAGGCTTTAGATCGCCGCACTATGCAGCGTGCCTCGTTTTGGTCCTCTAGAAGTTCCTGCATGGTCAGGTAGGCTAGGAATGGTTTTGTCCACGGGGCAATGACTGCCATTATTTCGTGGGCTGAGGATGTTACTTCGTTGGCCGAGCCTCCCGCTGTGTCAGAATGTTCGGTGTTGGGCGGTGCGGTTGGATCCAAGCTGTTATTTCTGGATTCCCCTTCCCATGATACAGATGGCTTGAATAGCCTTTGCAAGAAAATGTTGGGGTGGACTGCATCGCGCTTTGCGCCGATGCGTGCCAAGACGTCTGCTGCCTAATTGTTTTCCCGGGCTATATGGTGAATTTCGAGCCCTTCGAACCGAGCTGACATTTTTAAAACGACATTGCCATAAGCTGCCATTTTCGGATCCTTGGCATCAAAGTCTCCATTTATTTGGGATATCGCAAGGTTCGAATCCCCACGCACCTCTAGGCGTTGAATGCCCATGGAGACTACCATCCGGAGACCGTGTAGAAGGGCCTCGTATTCGACTGCGTTATTGGAGTCTGTATACATTATCTGGAGTACGTATTGAACTGTATCTCCTGTTGGGGACGTCAAAACGACGGCAACCCCAGACCAGCTAACATTTTGGAGCCGTCGAAGTGCATGAACCAATTGGAATGTGTGCCGTACTCTTTAGGGAGTTCGGCTTCAGTCCATTCGGCGACAAAGTTGGCCAAAACTTGCGACTTGATAGCTCGCCGTGGCTTGTAGGTTATGTCGAACGGGAGGAGCTCAATGGCCCATTTGGCAATCCGGCCCGTCGCGTCGTGGTTGTTTATAATGTCGTTAAGAGGTACTTCGGAGGCTACTATTACTGAACACTCTTGAAAGTAGTGTCGCAGCTTCCGGGATGCCATAAACACCGCGTACGCTATCTTTTGATAATGCGGGTACCGTGACTTGCATGGAGTGAGGACAGTGGACACATAGTAAACTGGTTTTTGAAGGGGGAATTTGTGTCCGTCCGTTTCTCATTCGACGACGAGCACTGCGCTTACAACTTGATGAGTTGCCGCAATGTATAATAGCATTGGTTCGCCGATGTTAGGCGCGGCCAGGACCGGGTTTGTTGCCAATATAGATTTTATTTCTTTGAGTCTGGCCATGGCGGCATCCGTTCACTCGAAGTTTTCGGTGCACCGAAGGAGGCGATAAAGGGGTAATCCCTTTTCTCCCAAGCGGGAGATAAAGCAGCTTAGAGCCGCCATGCATCCAGTCAATTTTTGTATTTGTTTGAGGTCTTTTAGAATATCCAATTGTGACAGAGCTCGGATCTTGGCTGGGTTTGCTTCAATTCCTCTACCGGATACAATGAAGCCCAAGAGCTTTCCGGCTAGTACGCCAAAAACGCAATTTTTCGGGTTAAGCTTGATGTCATATGTCCGGAGGTTATCGAATGTGAGCCTCAAGTTGTCTACTAGAGTTTCGACATGCTTGGTTTTGACGACAACGTCATCTACGTATGCCTCCACTGTTTTGCCGATCTGGTTTGCCAGACATGTCTGAATCATGCGCTGATATGTTGCGCTGGCATTTTTGAGCCCGAAGGGCATTGTGTTGAAGCAGAATGGGCCGTATGGGGTGATGAATGCCGTTGCGGCTTGGTCTGGCTCTGCCATCTTTATTTGATGGTAGCCGGAGTATGCGTTGAGGAAACACAATGAATCATGTCCTGCGGTGGCGTCGATAATTTGATCGATGCGGGGGAGGGGGAAGGGATCCTTTGGGCAAGCCTTGTTGAGGTCCTTGAAATCGACGCATAGGTGCCAGGATTTGTCCTTCTTTGGTACCATCACCAGGTTTGCTAGCCAGTCCGGATGTTTTATGTCTCTGATGAATCCGGCCTCCAGTAGTTTTGCTAGCTCCTCTCCCATGGCTTGTCTCTTGGGTTCGGAGAAACACCGAAGAGCCTGTTTGACAGGCTTGAATCCTTTTAGGATGTTTAGGCTGTGCTCGGCCAGCCTGCGTGGGATTCCTGGCATGTCTGAAGGGTGCCAGGCAAAAATGTCCCAATTTTCACGCAAGAATTCTATAGTGCGGCGTCTACATCAGGGTTTAATTGCGCCCCGATGGAGGCCGTTTTTGTAGGGTCCGTTGGATGGACTTGGAATTTGACTATTTCGCCCGCTGGTTTAAAGGAGGTGGACTTGGATCTTTTATCGAGTATAACGTCGTCCCAGTTCACCATGGAGCGCAGCGCAGTCAGTTACTCGGCTGCTAGGGCTTCGGATAGTGCCTCAAGGGCCAGTGCGGCTGTCTTATTTTCGGAGCGGAGTGCTATGTCCGGGTCACTAGCAAGAGTGATGATTCCATTGGGTCCGGGCATTTTGAGCTTCATGAACCCGTAATGGGGTATAGCTTGAAAAATTGTGAATGCCTCTCGCCCTAATAGAGCGTGGTATCCGCTGCTGAACGGGGCCACTTGAAAAGTGACCTCCTGGGACCTATAATTATCCGGCGTGCCGAACACCACATCCAGTGTGATTTTTCCTGTACAGCACGCTTCTCGGTTGGGGATTATTCCTCTAAAGGTTGTGTTGCTTCGCTCAATGCGGCTCCAGTCTATTTCCATTTTTCGAAGGGTTTCCTCATAAATGAGGTTCAGTCCGCTGCCACCGTCCATGAGTACCTTGGTAAGGCGAAAGTCGTCCACTATTGGACTAAGGACCAATGCGGCTGGTGCTCGGGCTGTTAGGAATTTAGGTTCATCACTGGCATTAAAGGTAATAGCCGTGTCACTCCATGGGTTTATTGTTGCTACTTGGTAGACTTCGGCAAGGCTGCGGAGTGTTCGTTTCTGCATATTATTTGATGTGGAAGTCTCGAAGACTGTTAATACCGTACTGGTATCACTGGGCTGGTGCTCTGTGAATTCTAGAGTTAGAAGCTCCTCGCCACTTCTGGCCACCTGTCGGAGTATCCAACATGCTCTAAGGCTATGAGTTGGTGTGGCGCCCTCTGTACTATGAATTTTACAGGGTCCATTGTGCCATCCCTCCAGTACGGTTCCATGCCCTATAGAGGGTATTTGCTTTTTGGTGTTTAACCCAGGTGCCTGGCGATAATGCACCGTTTTATTTTGGACTGGGGTTGTATTTAGGGCCGGATTGTCCCAAAATTTTATTTCGGTTTTCCATGCGCTTTCCATCGCACAGTACTTTCGTACTATGGATGCCAAGTCGGCAAAGCGTGTAATTTCACGGCGACTTATGGCGTTGAGGATTCCCTTGTCCGTGCAATTATTGCAGAAGAATGAAATTGCATCCTCCTCGCGGCAGTCCTCTATCCTGTTCATAACCAAGAGGAATCTGGCCTAGTAATGGTGTACTGTTTCTGTGGGCTCTTGCCGAATTTGGGATAAATCCCTTATATTTGGGTGGGCGGGTGGAATTAAATCCGGAACCTCGCCCAATCTGAGACTCAGGGGCCAAGGAGTTTCCGAACTCGGAAGCTTGGGTTCTTGGATATCGTCCAATGAATCTAGCCCAGTGCCTGACTTTAGGTTCAGGGCTTGAGTGACGTCCTCCCCTCCGTGGGTATCCGGCTTGGAGGGATCGGGAATCTGGACATAACTAGTCCTTAAGATAGATGAAGGCTTGCTGCATTGTTCCTCCACCACTGCAACGTGGTGGGTGACCTGGGGAGAGTTAATCTCTCTCAGATCGGGTTTAAGCCCAATATGATAATAGTCTGTAGCGACTCCCAGGGCGGCGATGTGATCCAAGAGCTCGTTTAAGGAAGAGAGCTCCATCGGATCTAGTTGCTCGGCGAGTTCCGAGTTGACGTGGAGATTGCTTTCGATGACCCGAGAAGTCATCGACGGTGCGGCGGCCGAACAGGCGGTCATAAGAAAACCTCCTAGCCGGAGAGTTTGGCCGATAGCCAAAGCTCCTTTAGCAACAGTGCCGTCTTTAAAGACGGGATGAGGCATCCTTCCTGATGGCGACGGCACAGCGGAACTCTCAATGAAAGCACCAATGTCGGTGTTAAAACCGGCGGATCTCGGGTAGGGGGTCCCGAACTGTGCGTCTAGGCGGATGATAACAGGAGACAAGGGACACGATGTTTTTACCCAGGTTCGGGCCCTCTCGATGGAGGTAAAACCCTACTCCTACTTGATTAATATTGACGATATGGGTAGTACAAGAGTAGATCTACCACTAGATCACAGAGGCTAAACCCTAGAAGCTATCCTATGGTATGATTGTTGTTCGTCCTACGGATTAAAACCTCTCCGGTTTATATAGACACCAGAAAGGGCTAGGGTTACACAGAGTCGGTTACAATGGGAGGAGATCTACATGTCCGTATCGCCAAGCTTGCCTTCCATGCCAAGGAAAGTCCCATCTGGACACGGGACAGAGTCTTCAATCTTGTATCTTCACAGTCCAGGAGTCCGGCCAAAGGTTATAGTCCGGCTATCCAGACACCCCCTAATCCGGGACTCCCTCAGTGGTCCTCTTCATCGAACACGATGGGCGTGCGGGACCACTTGAATGGCCTCCGAGAATCTGCTGCTAGCTCCACGACATTTACTCCATGCGCCAACTGTTTAAGTTGGCGGTGAGAGGAGTGCAGAGATGCACCCCCGTCAATGCACAGGGTGTTAGTGGCTTTCTAGAATTCCTGCTCACTGGTTTCCTCTTCATCTCCTCCATCACTCTCATTATTGAAATCCTCCATCTCACGGCCCCTGGCGGGTTTCCCTTTATTCCGAGGAGCCAAGAGCCTTGCTGGGGTAGCCTGCTTCGTCGCCCCCGGCCCTTCCCGCCAATGCCATTCTGACCTGTTTCCTTATCACGCTTCTCATATTTAGCTCTGTACTTCTTGACGAGCACCTCAACCTGATGACACTCCTATAGATCATAGCCCTTGGTCCGATGGATCTTTCAGTATGGGCCATCACCTTTCCCAGCCTTCTCGGCAGTCGCGGCTTCCTGGCATTCAGCGCATGCAGCAACTTCCTTGCCGGGTACCCCAGTCTTGGCCTTCTTGCTGGTACTAGTTGTGCCCGATCCCTCAACAATCATCACTACCTTATCCTTGTGCCTTTTGTTGCACTTCTTGTTCTTCTTATTTTGACTGGTGGCCTCGTCACCGTCCTCTGAGTCGACATCGATTCCAACCTCTTCTTCGGGGAGCCGCCTCCCCTCCTCCACTCAAGCACACTTATCCACTAGAGTGTAAAGCTCCTTCATAGTCTTGGGTAGTCGAACATTCATCCTAGAACAAATCCGATGATTGCACACATTGGACTGGAACACAGCTATCATAGCTGCCGGGTAGATATCTGGGATGTTTTTGTGTACTCTGCTAAACCTCTACATGTACTTCCGCAGAGTCTCTCCTTCCTTCTGCGGGAGCAGCTGCAAGTTGCTAGGCCGCCCTGGTTCTTGATAGCCGCTTGTGAAGGCGCCAATAAACTCATGGCACAAGTCAGTCCACATAGAAATGGAGTTCTCCAGCAAGTGCATCAGCCAAGACCTCACATTTGGCTTGAGTGCCAAAGGGAAGTAGTTGGCAAACACCTTCTCATCTCTTCCCTCGGCAGCTTGAACAGCGATGGTGTAGATGCTCAAGAACTCTACCGGGTTTAGCCTTCCATCATACTTCTTTGGTATCTCTGGCTTGAACGTGCGGGCAGATGGCCAACGGACTTGCCGTAGCTCTCGAGTGAAGGTAGGGCACCCAGCCTGAAAAGGTAGGCACCCGCCTCCGCCGAGCGCAAGCTTGTTGTCGGTGTCAAAACCGGCGGATCTTGGATAGGGGGTCCCGAACTGTGCGTCTAGGCGGATGGTAACAGGAGACGAGGGACACGATGTTTTTACCGAGGTTCGGGCCCTCTTGATGGAGGTAAAACCCTACGTCCTACTTGATTAATATTGATGATGTGGGTTACAAGAGTAGATCTACCACGAGATCAAGGAGGCTAAACCCTAGAAGCTAGCCTATGGTATGATTGTTGTTCGTCCTATGGACTAAGGCCATCCGGTTTATATAGACACTGGAGAGGGCTAGGGTTACACAGAGTCGGTTACAATGGTAGGAGATCTACATATCCGTATCGCCAAGCTTGCCTTCCACGCCAAGGGAAGTCCCATCCGGACACGGGATGAAGTCTTCAATCTTGTATCTTCATTGTCTTGGAGTCCGGCCGATGATGATAGTTCGGCTATCCGGACACCCCCTAGTCCGGAACTCCCTCAGTTGCCCCTGAACCAGGCTTCAATGACGACGAGTCCGGCGCTCATGTTGTCTTCGGCATTGCAAGGCGGGTTCCTCCTCTGAATAATTTATAGAAGATTGCGAACACCAGGATAGTGTCCGGCTCTGCAAAATAAATTCCACATACAACCGTAGAGAGAATAATATTACACAAGTTCAATTTGCTGACGTATTTTGTGGCGTAACATCACACCACTACCAAGCCTTCAAATTGTTTTTATTGTTCCATCTCAGCGCGTTTAGCGAGGCGGTTTCCTTGGCATGTCTTGTCGAAGCAGAGATCGTGTTCCCCTTATTCCGGGATTCCCATCAATACGGACGTGGGTAACCCAACCGCGCCATTGATTGCGGCACTTGGGAGATAAGCGAGTTTAGCAGGCTAGTGGGGACGCATGTTTCCGTCTGCCCATATAAGGGGATAAAGATCCAATCCTTTTACCTGCGCCTTCTTCCTCCTTGGCTTATCCATCTCCGCGAACTCGAGCTCTAGCGCCCAAGCCCGCACATCTCACCTCAACCTTCACCAAATATGTTCGGAGCGGGAGGCAAGTGGATGGCCTCCTCCGTCACGGAGGGGCATATCTAGAAGCTACGCAGCGCCGGATACTTGTCCAGCGACATCGCGCATCGGCTCCCCGACGTGGGAGAGCTCATCCCCACCCCCAGGCCCAATGAGAGGGTAGTATTCCTTCCCCATTTCCTCTGCGGACTGGGCTTCCCACTTCATCCCTTTGTCTGGGGGCTCATGTTCTACTACGGCCTAGATTTCCATGATCTGGCCCCGAATTTTATTCTCAGCATCTCGGCGTTTATCATCGTGTGCGAGGCCTTCCTCTGCATCCAGCCCCACTTCGGCTTGTGGCTCAAGACCTTCATTGTCAAGCCGAAGGTTGTGAAGGGCAGCCAAGCGGAGTGTAGAGGCGCCATGGTGGGCAGAATGTCCCACGTTACGTGGCTGGAGGGCACCTTTGTGGAAACCATTAAGGGGTGGCAATCAGGGTGGTTCTACATCACCGAGCCGTGTGACCCTGATTGGGCAGCGGCCCCCGAATTCAGATCCGGTATCCCTACACGGCTCACCTCCTGGAAAGAGAGTGGCCGGATCTGGGGGGATTCGGAGGAGCTGACTGGACTCCAAGCCTGTATCCAGAAGCTGGTGGACAAGAAGCTCAAGCTTGTCAACGTAGTCCAGGTCATGCTCATCCGCCGGATTCTCCCGTGCCAACGACGGGGCTTCAATATGTGGGAGTTCGATCCGGCGCATCACCAGACTTTGAATGGGCTCTTCGACACTACGTACGAAGAGGTCTGGAAGGTGCTGTTCAAGGGCGCCGAAGCTCCCGCATCCGCTACCGAAGATCGCGGATTCAGCTCGCAGCGTCCAGCTGACGAGGTAAGTGATATTGTCCTTTATGGGATGCTTGTTATTCATATTTTGACTCTATGCAGGATCTAAACTCCCTTTCCTTTGACAGGACAAGCTGAAGAAGGCCGCACAGGCTATCTGTCCGTCCCCATTGCTAGAGGACCCACCTGACGCCCGCCTAACGGGGCTGCTGGCTCCGGCACCCCACGTAGTGCCGGAGAAGAAGGCCAAGAAGAAGGCCACGGGGACTCGGAAGAGTTCCCGTTTTCAGGTGCTATCGGACGATGAATCCGAGGCCAACTCCTCCCACCAAGGCGAGGAGGAGAAGAAGAAAGCCTCTCCCCCAGCGGGGGGAGGGAAGAAAAGTAAGGCCTCCCCAACAAGGGAGGCCGAAGGGTCCAAGAGGGGAAAAACTCTTCCCCCGGACCGTTCCACCAACGCCAGTGATGACGACGAGGACTGGCCTCCAAGGGCCAAGCCTCTGGCGAGATCGTAAGTATCCGGACTCCCGAATAACTTCAAGGTTTTCGTTTTCCGCCACATTATGTCTTTCTAATGCCGCATACAACCCTGTAGTCCGCCTAAGGATGATCTCCCCACTTCGTCGAGTGGGTCCTTAGGGGCGTCGGATATGGATTCTCTTCCGACTGCCTCTACCCCCCGTGATGCGGACGATGTCGAGGTGGGATCCCAGGAAGGGACCCACCAGGAGGAGAGGGCCCCGGAGGTGTCGCAGGACAACCTCCCGGACTTTGCACCGGACTCAGCCCCGGAACCCATAGTGGCTCCGGAGTCCGGCGGGCGACCCCTTCGTAAGAAGGGCAAGACCGTGACGCCGGCTGCCTCCGTCCAACCGGAGGTGCCGGATAACTTGCTAGAGGCGCTCAATAGCGCCTCTATTGAAGAGGAACACCGCACTGTTATGAGTGCGGTGATTCAGAAAGTTCAGCTCGCCAAGAACGGGCTGACCGAAGCCTGCAGCAGCCTTCTAACAGGCTTTGAGGTAAGAATTTCAATATATGTAAAATGGTACCGCATAGACAGTAGCCCCTGATGCTCAGTTCGGTGTTCCAAAAGAAAAGCCGGACTGAGGATCTTTAGAAAGATAAACGCAGGAGTCATGAAAATATGTCAATATGGGATTGTAGGCTGTGCTGCTTACCTCTGCCGCACTGACTGCGGAGGTCAAAACTTTGAAGGAAAACCTCGAGCGGTCCGAGAACGAGCTCGGCCATGCCAAGAAGCAGCTTGAGGAAAAAGAAGGTGAGTAATGCCTTATGAAAATTGTACCTTACAGAAAAGGATTTGGTTGCAAGAAAAATGATAAGGATAACTGGGGTATTGCAAGGGCCACTAACGAGGTGGCAAGCCTGAAGGAGGCAGTGGCCGCGGCCGAACACAATGCGGCTGCGGAGTGCACCGAGCGAGAGAAACAGGAGGCGCGGGTGGCGGAGGTACAGCAAGAGCTCCCGGATCTCATGAGGAAACATGAGAGCCTGGAGCGTGACTCAAAGACTCGAGAGTCTGAGCTTGCAACAGCTCTTGAGAGTGCCAAAGCCGCTAAGGCCGAAGCCTACAAGGCCCTCCAGGAGATAGAGGCGGTGAAGAAAATAGCAGCGGGTAAGGCATTTTTCATGCAAAGTAAGCATGTGAGTGTTAATTACCTGTCGCTTACCCGAATTCGGAGCTCTCCAGGAGCGTTCACAGACCTTCCCCGCAGCTTGTCTGATGCTGCCGCATTCTACCGGGCCGAGGAGGGGAGCTCAACGGAGAAGGTCTTCTGGTCTCAGTATGCTGAGGCCGGACATCCGGTGCCCCTTAGCGACCAGCTGAAGCAGCTGGTCGAGCTCCACAAGGCGGCCGAACAGGCCGTGAAGGGCCTCATAGTTCGGCTGGGGCCTAAGGAGGCTATGCCTGGGAGCTTCTTCGGCCTGGTGCGGCGGCTGGTGGACGCGTGCCCGTGGGTTGAAGTTATCAAGCACTCCACCTGTATCGAGGGTGTGCGTCAGGACCTTGCCCGCGCAAAGGTGCACTGGGGCAAGATGGATGCCCAGAAGCTTGTGACGGACCCCCCAGCAGAGGGCAAGGAGCATCGCACGCCCGAGATGTATTATAGGAGTGTGCTGAAGGGTGCCCGCACTATTGCGGGTGAGTGCTCCAAAGATGTAATATTTGAGTAGACTCGCGTTTTGTTATCGTGTGCGCTGAAAACTAAGTTCATATGCGCGAAGCAACACTTGTGAATTTAAAATATTACCTTCTGTGCGACTGTTTATCAAATCTGAGAGATGGCAAGTCGTCGGCTTCAGCCCCCATGCCACGAGTGTTGGGGTGTTCGGGATAAAGTTGGGCACTCTTGTTCCCATATTTGGGTCCATCGAGGGAGGCGCTCAACACAACGAACAAGGCAACTGGACTTATAATGCTTGAACACTCTCACTTAGCCATAGAATTCTATAATTTTAAATTTCGGCGAAGCCCCTAGTTTTCGGAAGGCCGAATTTGGGGCGCTATCCACGCCTTGGCCGGACAGAATCCGGCTCCTCGCTCGAAGCGGCATAAGTCTTTAGGGACTCACAAAGAACCTCTCGAACAGCGACCAGCTCTTGCCTTATCATGATGGTCAGTTTTAGCTTTCTCCACTGAGGCGTTAACCCAGCTCAACTGGGGAGCAATCGCAGTGGTTCTCCCAGTGCTACCTTAGCCGATAAAAAGGAACGTAAGGTACCAAAACATGGGAGCCGGGCAAACCCAACTATTGACCCAAGAACATGATTCGGAGCTGATGCATATAATGCTATAAGTTCGGGGTGCCGCACTTGTTGAAGTGTTCGGACATATCACACCATAACGCGGGAAACATAAGCCCCTGGTGTATTTAGCCATACCAAAACGTACGGATGCAACATGTCATAGATGAACATATGTGTAAGAAAGAAATGCAATTGGGAGCAAAAAATGTGCTCTATTGCTTTATTCAATAAAAACTGCTGTAAGTGCAGGACGATACAAGTGGTGCGGTAAGCAAGGGATGGGACTGTTTAACATGTCCCCCTCCAGGGTTAGGCTATAGAATAATGCATAAAACAGATTTAATGCTCATGATGGAGACCACCTGTATTTTCGTTGTAGTCTTTCTCCTTCCCTGGCTGTTGCATCGTGGGTTCGGCATGTCTGCTGCCGGACAGGGCCTCTGACGAACGGAGTCCTGTAGGTAAAAAAATAAAAGGAAAATAAAAAGAAACGACACACTTAAGAGCCCCTGGTGCGGTTGAGCTGCAGTCTGGGCTTATCATGGTCGAGCCCCTTGCCCCATGCCCATGGTATCTTCAGAGCGTAATGGAGTACGCGAAGGGTCTGTCTTAATGTTTTACAAGGGCTGGGGTTGGGGTCGCACTGCTACGCGTGCTCGGAACGTGCCAGGTGGTCGTGTTGTAGGTTACTCCAGGCACGCTTAGCTGTGTCCGGCCGCTTGGCAGCCGGACTCGAGAATTGCCTTAAAAGGCGGCTTTGTACTTCTGCCGCGAGAGCCGCTGTATGTTCCTCCGTTCGGAGGGAGCGTTCAGTGTTTCCGTTGACCGTGATGACTCCTCTAGGGCCTGGCATCTTGAGCTTGAGGTATGCGTAGTGCGGCACCGCGTTGAACTTTGCGAACGTGGTACGTCTGAGCAAGGCAGGATAGCCGCTGCGGAACGGGACTATGTCGAAGAGTAACTCCTCGCTTCGGAAGTTATCCGGGGATCCGAAGACCACTTCCAGTGTAACTGAGCCTGTACAATTGGCTTCTACACCTGGTATGACGCCTTTAAAGGTCGTCTTGGTAGGTTTAATCCTTGAGGGGTCTATGCCCATTTTGCACACCGTGTCCTAATAAAGCAGGTTTAGGCTGCTACCGCCGTCCATCAGGACTCTGGTGAGATGAAATCCATCGACGATTGGGTCTATAACCAATGCGGCGAACCCACCATGGCGAATGTTGGTGGGGTGGTCCCTTCGGTTAAAGGTGATCGGGCAAGAGGACCATGGATTGAACTTCGGGGCAACTGGCTCCATCGCGTATACATCCCTGAGTGCACGCTTCCACTCCCTTTTGGGTATGTGCGTGGCATATATCATGTTCACCGCCCGCACCTGTGGGGGGAAACCCTTCTGTCCTCTATTGTTCGGCGGTCGGGTCTCTTCCTCGTCGTCGCTATGTAGCCCCTTGTCGCTGTTTTGGCAATTAACTTGCCTGCCTGCTTGAACGCCCAACAGTCCCTATTGGTGTGGTTAGCTGGCATTTCAGGGGTGCCATGTATCTGGCACAAGCGGTCGAGAATTCGGTCCAAATTGGACGGACCCTGAGTTGTTCTTTTGAATGGCTTTTTCCGTTGACCGGGTTTAGAGCCTCTGAATCCGGCATTGATTGCCATATCCTCACTGTTATCGCCGTTAATGCGGCATTTGTTTTTGTTGCGACACGACCTGCCACTACGGTCCTTGATATCCAGACTGCCAGAATTTTTGTTGAGGTTGTTGCTGCGTGCTAGCCAGCTGTCCTCACCCGCACAGAAGCGGGTCATGAGTGATGTAAGGGCTGCCATGGATTTCGGCTTTTCCTGTCCCAGGTGTCGGGCAAGCCACTCGTTGCGGATGTTATGCTTGAAGGCCGCGAGGGCCTCGGCATCCGGACAGTCGACGGTTTGGTTTTTCTTGGTTAAGAACCGTGTCCAGAATTGTCTGGCCGATTTGTCTGGCTGCTGAATTATGTGGCTTAGGTCATCTGCATCTGGTGGTCGCACGTACGTGCCTTGGAAGTTATCGAGGAATGCGGCTTCCATGTCCTCCCAACTCCCGATTAACTCTGCTGGCAAGCTGTTAAGCCAGTGCCGGGCTGGTCCTTTAAGTTTGAGTGGGAGATATTTGATGGCGTGGAGATCGTCTCCGCGGGCCATGTGGATGTGGAGGAGATAGTCCTCGATCCAGACCGCGGGGTCTGTTGTGCCATCATAAGATTCAATATTGACGGGTTTAAACCCTTCTGGGATTTGATGATCCATTACCTCATCTGTGAAGCACAGTGGGTGTGCGGCGCCTCTGTACTGGGCGATATCGCGACGGAGCTCAAAAGAGCTTTGTCTGTTGTGTTTGGCCCGGCCGGACTTACTGTGTCCGGGGTGACGGTGATCGTCACGTGTCGTGGGGCGCCCACGTGATCCATAGATCGATCTTGATTGTCTTGCCTTATCCTCCAATATGTCTCGCAGGTCCGAAGTGTTCCCCTGTGGCCTTGTGCTTTTCGAGCGATGCCGGGGTACGGGTCTAGTGAAGGGCCTTGAGGCCTCTCTGTCACGACCACGGGGTGGTCGATCAGCCGTATTGTCTCCTGGTGAAGCGGGATCATATGCCTCCACCTCTAATCGGGGGAGCAGCTTACGTTTGGGGTAGCTTTTGGAGGGGCGTTCGAGTTCATGCTCTTCGGCCGCGAGGACTTCGGTCCATCTGTCGGCTAGCAGATCTTGATCAGCTCTAAGCTGCTGCTGCTTTTTCTTGAGGCTGTTCACCGTGGCCATAAGCCTGCGTTTGAAACGCTCCTATTCGACGGGATCCTCAGGCACGACGAATTCGTCGTCGTCGAGGCTTGCCTCGTCTCCGGAGGGAGGCATATAGTCCTCTACCTCTTCTTCAGCCGCTCTCTCATGAGGGCTGGCGTCCCCCTCCTCTTGTGTTGGATCTTGCTAGAGTGGGTTGTCTTCGGTGCTATCCGGTGTATTATTGTCTTCGGTGCCGGAATCCTCATTCTTGCTATGGCGGGATTTAGAGCGGCGCCGCTGACGCCGGCGCTTGAGCTGTTTCTTGGAGGGGTCATCCTCCGCTATTCCTTCGCCGTTCCCATCCTTTGGGATATCCACCATGTATATGTCATATGAAGAGGTGGCTTTCCAGTGCCCGGTGGGTGCTGGTTCTTGGTCGTCTCCGCAATCGTCGTCCATACAATCGATGTCCTCAGAGTCGTAATCTAGCATGTCGGTTAGATCGTCGACAGTGGCTACCAAGTGGGTGGTGGGTGGGCTCTGAATTTCTTCGTTGTCCGCATCCCAACCGTCGTGGCCGCAGTCCGGCCAGGCCTCTCCTGATAACGAGAGGTACTTTAGCGAACTCAAGATGTCGCCAAAAGGTGAGTGTTGAAAGATGTCCGCTGCGGTGAACTCCATGATCGGCGCCCAGTTGGATTCGATCGGGGCGGGCGTGGGAGGTTCAGAGTCCGGCGAGGAGTCCGGCACCTTGGAGTCACGAGCTTTATGAGGGATGAGATCGGTGTTCGGCTCTATCGCCGTAGAGGTTGCAGCCCCCGAGGCCGCGTCTAGGCGTCCATCCTCGATCTGCGGAGCTGGATCCGAATTGAAGATCGGAGGTGTTTCGAGTGCGGCCTCCAGGGTACTGTCCGGTGGCAGAGCTAAATCATGCCCGACGTGACAGTGCGGCACGCTCGGCTGTGGCTTGAATCCGTCGAAGATCAAGTCCTCACGGATGTCAGCCGTGAAGTCCAAACTTCCAAATCTGACCTGACGGCCCGTGGCGTAACTTTCGATCTGCTCTAGATGGCCAAGCGAATTGGCCCACAGTGCAAAGCCGCCGAATACGAAGATCTTTCCGGGGAGGAAGGTCTCACCCTGGAGTGCGTCGTTGATGATGATCGAAGAAGCCATCGAGCCTATCGGTGACGACACAGAGGAACTCTCAATGAAAGCACCAATTTCGGTGTCAAAACCGGCGGATCTCGGGTAGGGGGTCCCGAACTGTGCGTCTAGGCGGATGGTAACAGGAGACGAGGGACACGATGTTTTTACCCAGGTTCGGGCCCTCTTGATGGAGGTAAAACCCTACGTCCTGCTTGATTAATATTGATGATGTGGGTTACAAGAGTAGATCTACCACGAGATCAAGGAGGCTAAACCCTAGAAGCTAGCCTATGGTATGATTGTTGTTCGTCCTATGGACTAAGGCCATCCGGTTTATATAGACACCGGAGAGGGCTAGGGTTACACAGAGTCGGTTACAATGGTAGGAGATCTACATATTCGTGTCGCCAAGCTTGCCTTCCACGCCAAGGAAAGTCCCATCTGGACACGGGACGAAGTCTTCAATCTTGTATCTTCATAGTCTTGGAGTCCGGCCGATGATGATAGTTCGGCTATCCGGACACCCCCTAGTCCGGAACTCCCTCACTTGTCAACGTTGGGGCCATCACGCCCATCAGACTAGCGGAGGGTATCACGACATTGCTCGATGGTGACGCGCGCGCCTTCCCTCTACCTGTCCTCTGGGGCCCGCTGTTGGCCTTGACGCGCTCGAGGGTTGGACGAGGTCATCGAGACATCGTCGGTTTCTTGGTTGCGTGCCTCCCTGATGTCTACTACACAACCTTATTCTTGTAGACGTTGTCTGGCCTGCAAGTGCACAGGTTTGTACGACAGTAGCAAATTTCCCTCAAGTGGATGACCTAAGGTTTATCAATCCGTAGGAGGCGTAGGATGAAGATGGTCTCTCTCAAACAACCCTGCAACCAAATAACAAAGAGTCTCTTGTGTCCCCAACACACCCAATACAATGTCAAATTGTATAGGTCCACTAGTTCGGCGAAGAGATGGTGATACAAGTGCGATATGGATGGTAGATAAAGGTATTTGTAATCTGAAATTATAAAAACAGCAAGGTAGCGAGCGATAAAAGTGAGCGTAAACGGTATTGCAACGATACGAAACAAGGCCTAGGGTTCATACTTTCACTAGTGCAAGTTCTCTCAACAATAATAACATAGATAAATCATATAACAAGCCCTCAACATGCAACAAAGAGTCACTCAAAGCCACTAATAGCGGAGAACAAATGTAGAGATTATGGTAGGGTACAAAACCACCTCAAAGTTATTCGTTCGGATCAATCTATAGAAGAGTTCGTACTAGAATAACACCTTAAGACACAAATCAACGAAAACCCTAATGTCACCTAGATACTCCATTGTCACCTCAAGTATCCGTGGGCATGATTATACGATATGCATCACACAATCTTGGATTCATCCAACCAACAGAAAGTACTTCAAAGAGTGCCCCAAAGTTTCTACCGGAGAGTCAAGAACGTGTGCTAACCCCTATGCATAGGTTCATGGACGGAACCCGCAAGTTGGTCACCAAAACATACATCAAGAGGCACATGATATCCCATTGTCACCACAGATAAGCACGGCAAGCCATACATCAAGTGTTCTCATAAAAGACTCAGTCCGATAAGATAACTTCAAAGGGGAAACTCAATTCATCACAAGAGAGTAGAGGGAGGAGAAACATCATAAGATCCAACTACAATAGCAAAGATCGGGATACATCAAGATCGTGCCATAGAGGAAACATGAGAGAGAAAGATCAAACACATAGCTACTGGTACATACCCTCAGCCCCGAGGGTGAACTACTCCCTCCTCATCATGGAGAGCGCCGGGATGATGAAGATGGCCACCGGTGAAGGATCCCCCCTCCAGCAGGGTGCCAGGAAGGGCTCGCGAGAGGTTTTTGGTGGCTACAGAGGCTTGCGAGGGCGGAACTCCCGATCTATCTTCTTTGTGGATGTTTTTAGGGTACGTGGGACTATATAGGCGAAAGAAGTTGGTCGGGAGGTGCTTGAGGGGTCCACGAGACAGGGGGCCACGCCCTGTAGGGGGGGCGCCCCCCTATCTCCTGGGATCCTCGAGGGTCTTTTGACTTGATCTCCAAGCCCCAGGATGATATTCTTCCAAAAAATCACGATGCCGAAGGTTTCATTCCGTTTGGACTCCGTTTGATATTCCTTTTCTTCGAAATACTGAAATAGGCAATAAAACAGCAATATGGGTTGGGCCTCCGGTTAATAGGTTAGTCCCAAAAGTATTATAAAAGTGTATAATAAAGCCCATAATCATTAAAAAGGTGTAATATAATAGCATGGAACAATAAAAAATTATAGATATATTGGAGACGTATCAAGCATCCCCAAGCTTAATTCCTACTCGTCCTCGAGTAGGTAAATGATAAAAACAGAATTTTTGATGCGGAATGCTACCTAGCATGATTCTCAATGTAGTTTTCTTTTACTGTGGCATGAATGTTAAGATCCAAATGATTCAAAATAAAAGTTCATATTGACAAAAGAAATAGTAACACTTCAAGCATACTAATCAAAGCAATCATGTCTTCTCAAAATAACATGGCAAAAGAAAGTTCATCCCTACAAAATCATATAGTTAGGCTATGCTTCATTTTTGTCACACAAAGATGTTCCCAACTTTTATACCCCCGATGACAAGGCAAGCAATTGTTTCATACTTAAATAATCTCAAACTTTTTCAACCTTCACGCAATACATGAGCGTGAGCCATGGATATAGCACTATGAGTGGAATAGAATATGATGATGGGGAATGTGTGGAGAAGACAAAAAAGGAAAGAGTCTCACATTGACAAGGATAATCAACGGGCTATGGAGATGCCCATCAATTGATGTCAACATGAGGAGTAGGGATTTCCATGCAACGGATGCACTAGAGCTATAAATGAATGCTCAATAAAATAAAACTAGTGGGTGTGCATCCAACTTGCTTGCTCACAAAGACCTACGGCATTTGAGGAAGCCCATCGTAGGAATATACAAGCCAAGTTCTATAATGAAAAATTCCCACTAGTATATGAAAGACAACCTATGAGACTCACTACATGAAAAAATGGTGCCACTTTGAAGCACAATATATGAGACTCACTACATGAAGAACAAGGTGCTACTTTGAAGCACAAGTGTGGAAAAAGAGATGGTAGCATTGCCCTTTTTATTTATTTTCATTTTCTTTTTTTTCTTTTTTTTGTGCCTTTATTTTTAGGGCCATTTGCATTTCTGCCCCTAACTCGAACCACCTACTCAGATTTGCCCCTAATTTCAAAGCATGCTCAAATTTGACCCTCTACCGTTAAGTCACTACTCAGAAATGCCCTTCCATCCAGTCAAAGGCCTTTGAACGTTAGAGGCTCATGTGTACTGTAGCAGACGGAAAGTGCTATAGTATTGGACGAAAAGTGCTACAGTACTGTACGGAAGGGCATTTCTGAGTAATGACTTAACGGCGGAGGGGTAAATTTGAGCATGCTTCAAAATTAGGGGCAAATCTGAGTAGTGGGTTCGAGTTAGGGGCACAGATGTAAATGTCCCTTCTTTTTATTCTTTTGGCCTTTCTTCCTTTTTTTCCTTTTTTTCTTTTTTTTTCTTTTTGGGCAATGCTCTAATAATGATGATCATCACACTTCTATTGATTACAACATATGAATTACAACTTGAAACTAGAACAAGATAGGACTCTATATGAATGCCTCCGGCGGTGTACCGAGATGGTGCAATGAATCAAGAGTGACATGTATGAAAAATAATCCATGGTGGCTTTGCCACAAATACGATGTCAACTACATGATCATGCAATGGCAATATGACAAAAGTAAGGTATGTCATGATGATAAAAGGAACGATGGAAAGTTGCATGGCAATATATCTCGGAATGGCTATGGAAATGCCATAAATACGTAGGTATGGTGGCTGTTTTGAGTAAGATATAATGAGGCTTATGTGTGATAGAGCATATCGTATCACGGGGTTAGGATGCACCGGCGAGGTTTGCACCAACTCTCAAGGTGAGAAAGGGCAATGCACGGTACTGAAGAGGCTAGCAATGGTGGAAAGGTAAAAGTGCGTATATTCCATGGACTCAACATTAGTCAAAAGAACTCATATACTTATTACAAAAATTTAGAAGTCATCAAAAATCAAGCACTACACGCATGCTCCTAGTGTTGGAGATATGCCCTAGAGGCAATCATGTATGATGATATTTCCTATGTGTTTATGAATAAAAATAGTCCTTGGACATTATCAATGATGTGTATCAGCAAGTACGTGACTTCTTTGTGGGACTATGCATTGTATGATGATTGTCCTAAAAGGTCCCTAGTCGAAAGGGCTGTGTGGACGTGCAGCCGACTAGACTAGCATATGACACGGTCGATGGCTTGGTCTCACTAGTCATGGAGCACTAGATGCTAACTGGATAATATGGACTTGGAAAGGTCTGGTCGGATTCGATGTAGTCGGATCCGAGTCGAGATAAGGTCTGGTCGGATTCGATGTAGTCGGATCCGAGTCGAGATAAGGTCTGAGTCGGACAGACCCAACTATGAGACGCAGCGATATGTCATCTGCGAGTCTCTAGTACAGCATATGTTCTATGTCCTAAGACCTGAGATGACGCATGTACTCGGGATGGTGACAGACTTGCTTTGGGCTGACCAAACGCTACTCCGTGACTGGGTAGTTACAAAGGTAGGTTTCGGGTTTGTCCAGTCCCATGTTGCGAGACATGGTCGAGCAAGATGGGATTTGCCCCTCCGATCTGGAGAGATATACTCTGGGCCCCTCGTGTGATCCGACCAGGATAAGCATGGCCATGCGACAAGGATTATGAGATAATTCAGGTAGTGGTCGGTATCGCTGGAACGATAAAGAGGTCGGGCTAGCACAAGGATGACAATCTCGCCTTGAGCCCGACAACATATATCATGTGGCAAAGGGAACAGAAGTGTGACACGTTGTACAGGTTCGCCTAACCAGCTTCATAGTCTGCTTGATGGTCGGCATGCCTTGCTAGAGGCCGCTACCAACCGTGCAGGTCGGAGGTGATCCGAACTGTGACCAAGACGACTTGAACCTAAGGGGTCGCGTGCTTAAGGGAAGGAACCTATGAGGTCGGTTCGTAGGACACTGGTCGGATGTGATCCGAACTGGACTAGGAACGTGACCGAGTAGATTTTGGGCTTTAGGGTCCGTGTGAGGCCCAAGTGTTGAGCCCGTGACGGACGCCTATATAAGGTGGAGGTGCGGCGCACTTATTTAGTTGATCGCTTCGGCGCCGTCATTAGGGCTTTGCATGTGTTGCAACTAGCCACCTCCACGTGCCACCGGTTGTGTGATCGGACCTAGCAGTCCGCCGCACGACGTTCCTCCTGCACGCGCGATACCATTAGAGGCGGTGCACCTGTGCCGCTCCGGCAAACTTGTACGTGGGATCGGACGACCGGCTGTTCGAGGGAGATCGGACAAGGAGGAGACGATCCACGTGGACGCGCTGCCCCAACTCTTCTTCCGCTGCACGGCACTGTGCGTCTAGTGGTAACGACCTGTGATCCATCTCCTGTAGCATTTTCTTGGTTGTTCTGCGCGCAGGAAATTTTAATTTGCAGTAGACGCACCCTACCATAGACCCCAACAGTGGTATCAGAGCCTCTGCTATAGGATTTGGATTCAGATCATATGCATATTAGATATGTGGAGGCAACAGATGAGATATGTTGTTCTTGATGAGATCGGCTATGTGCATGTTTGATGTGATCAATTGCACATGGGGATTGAAGAGGCTATGTTTTCTGTCAATCGGGATCGATGAGGTCGTGACACGATCTACCCCTACCGGTCAGTCATCCGCCATCGGGGTTAACAGTGAAACGTAAATCCGAATCGGATTCGCGATGATCGATATGATCGGTCAAATCAGAAAATTCGGCGTGAATGGAGTTCAGACCGCCGTGTGCGTAGCGCCATGTATTTTGTACCCGACACACAAACTGGTAGAATGTGATTCTATGCATAACTTTGTTTTGCAGGTTTGATGTGAATAGTATGGCTCATGTGTGTGTGATGCATGTGTGTAATTTATACGTGGCCTATGTGTCATGGTTGTCAGCCGGCATGAGCCAAAGTGCTGTCATTATATTGTATAACGACCTGCATGTTGACTTGTGAATCTATGTAAAATTTATTACTAGTTGTAGTAGTTGGATAATAGAGATCGGGTTGGTGGCTTAGCGTCCTGGCTTGACAAACAAGATGGAGTTCGTGGATGGTCATCAGAGTCGGAGCCGACTTGGAAGAACATCCATGAAGGAGCCATACTATTTCACAATATATGTTTATATGTGATTGTTATGCTTCTTTGATTCTATGCATGTTAGAATGGTAGAATGATCCCTCATGAATATCAAGCGAATTGCCATCCCCGATGTTGCACCTTCGCACGTCAAGTACGTCTAGTAGTGGGCTCATAAAATTGAGGTGCTCCTGGGTGTCCTTGAACTGAAGGGTTCGTGTCGGACACGGACATGCACTGCATCAGGTTAACTTGACAAGGCTATCAAAACGGTTTTGGGCCTTGTGGCAAAAAAGGTTGGGAGCCGGGGTATGAGATACCTTCCCGACCGACAGGAGTCGTATAGAGATACGATTAGCAAGGACTTGCTTACCGGATAGGTATGTAGGCTAGCAGTGATGCTAAAGCTCACTAGTCGCATGCGCTAGTCTGATCCTGAATCACTGAGAGTTTGCGGAGGGATGCTGACTTCAGTGGGAGTATTTCTGTTTAGGCGAATTACTCTACATAAACACATTGCTTAGTGATTGCATATTTTCTGTTGTAGATCAATGGCACCACCTACTCAACCCAACTTTGCATTGAAATCAATTCTAGAAAAGGATAAACTAAATGGAACAAACTTTACCACCTGGCATAGAAATCTGAGAATTGTTCTCAAGCACGATAAAAAGGAACATGTTCTAGAGGATCCACTTCCAGAGGAACCTGCCGATAATGCTAATGCCACAACTAAGAATGCCTACCAGAAACTCGTTGATGAATCAAGGGGGATCAGTTGTCTGATGCTAGCTTGTATGGAGCCCGATTTGCAACAGCATTTCGAAAATGTTGAGGCTTACGATATGATCGAGAGTCTCAAGAGCATGTTTCAGACACAGGCTAGGACCGAAAGGTTCAACGTCTGGCGATCCTTGATGGATTGCAAGCTGAAGGAAGGTGATCCACTGAGCCCACATGTGATCAAAATGATCGGATATGTGCAATCTTTGGATCGTTTGGGCTTCCCGCTCTTGGATGAGCTGGCTACTCATGTTGTTCTGGGTTCTCTTCCGCCCAGCTATGGGACGTTCATCTCGAACTATCATATGCATGGCATGGATACGAAGCTCACTGAATTGCATGGGATGCTCAAAGTGGCAAAGCAGGATATTAAGAAAGGCACGCATCAAGTGTTGGTGGTGCAGAAATCGGCTAAGTTCAAGAAGAGTTGGTCCAAGAAGAAGGCTAAGGCAAAGGGCACGGAGATGGTAACCTTCGTCGCTGCACCGAAGTCTGGATCAGACTCAAAGACCGTTTGCTATCACTGCAAGGAAACTGGTCACTAGAAGAGGAACTGTAGCAAGTGGCTTGCAGAGCATGGCAAGAAGGCCGGAAATGCTTCTTCAGGCAAAGGTACACTTGTTGCATATGTTATAGACATTTACCTTGTTGGCATACCTAGTAGCTCTTGGGTATTTGATACCGGATCGGTTGATCATATTTGCAACTCGATGCAGGGGCTGGTAAGAACTAGGCATGTGGCACAAGGGGAGATTGACATCAGGGTTGGCAACAAAGAAAGAGTTGCTGCGTTGGAGGTCGGCACGATGCAGCTCTAGCTTCCTTCTGGATTCATTATGGAATTGAATAATTGTTATTACATTCTTGCACTTAGTCAGAACATTATTTCTGCCTCATGTTTGATGAGTCAAGGTTATGAATTCAATTTAAAGGACAATGGTTGTTCGATATTTTTGAATGGTATGTTCCGCGGCTATGCACCCATTATTGATGGGCTATTTATATTGAATCTAGAATAGGAACCGGTCTATAACGTGAATGCCAAGAGGCATAAGCCTAATGAGATAAATCCGACATACTTCTGGCATTGCCGGCTTGGACACATTAGTCTAAAATGCATGAAGAAGCGCCATGATGATGGGCTCCTAACTTTGTCCGACTTCGGGTCATTCGAGACATGTGAATCATGCTTGCTCGGCAAGATGACTAAGTCTCCTTTCGCAAAGAGTTGCAACAGGGTGTCCGAGCTGTTGGAACTTATACGTAGTGATGTGTGTGGTCCAATGAGCACAACTGCCAGAGGTGGCTATCAGTACTTCGTGACTTTTACCGATGACTTGAGTAGATATGGATATATCTATTTGATGAGGCACAAGTCAGAAACTTTTGAAAAGTTCAAAGAGGTTCAGAACGAGGTTGAGAATCAGCTCGGCAAGACTATAAAGCTTCTGCGATCTGATCGTGGAGGTGAGTACATGAGCCAGGAGTTTGATGATCATCTGGAAGGTTGAGGTATAGTACCTCAGCTCACACCTCCGGGTACGCCACAAAGAAACGGCGTGTCAGAATGGAGGAATAGGACCTTGTTGGACATGGTTTGGTCTATGATGAGCAAATCGGATTTAACCTTGTCATTTTGGGGATACACTCTAGAAACTACATCTTTCACACTTAACAGGGTACCATCAAAATCCGTAGACAAGACACCACATGAGATGTGGACCGGGAAGAGTCCCAGTTTGTCTTTTCTAAAGATTTGGGGTTGTGAAGCATTTGTCAAGCGACTTGTGTCAGACAAGCTTACACCCAAGTCGGGTAAATGCATATTCGTGGGATATCCGAGGGAAACCTTGGGATATAGCTTCTACAACCGGGAAGAGAACAAAGTGTTTGTTGCTCGGAACGGGGTTTTCCATGAGAAAGAGTTTCTCGGTCGGGAGGCCAGTGGGAGGATGGTCTGACTCGAAGAAATTCAAGGACCACTCGGGGATGGCTCGGCTGGTGATGAGATCATACCGGAGTCAATCAGGGAACCCGTAGTGGAAGCGGCACCAGAACCACGGAGGTCGGAAAGATTGCGCAGAGTGTGTGATGTATTGTTGCTAGAAAGCGATGAGCCGGCCACATATGCGGAAGCGATGGTGAGCCCAAATTCCGAGGCATGGTTAGAGGCCATGAGATCCGAGTTAAAGTGCATGGATGAGAATGAAGTCTGGGACTTGGTTGATCCACCACCTGGCGTAACGACCATTGGTTGCAAATGGGTCTTTAAGAAGAAAACCGATGTGGATGGAAATGTTCAGATCCACAAAGCTCAGCTTGTCGCTAAAGATTATGGACAAGTTCAAGGAATTGACTACGACGAGACTTACTCGCCGGTAGCGATGCTGAAATCGGTGAGGATCATACTAGCTATAGCTGCATATTTTGATTACGAGATATGGCAGATGGATGTCAAAACGGCTTTCCTTCACGGAAATTTAACCGAGGACGTGTATATGATACAACCCGAGGGTTTTGTCGATCCGACTAGCACTATAAGGTATGCAAGCTCAAGAGATCCATTTATGGGTTGAAGCAAGCATCTTGGAGTTGGAACATTCGTTTTGATGAGGTCGTCACTCGTCTCGGTTTCATCAAAAGCGAAGAGGACTCTTGTTTATAAAAGAAGTTAAGTGGGAGCTCGATAGTGGTTTTGATCTTGTATGTGGACAACATACTACTGATCGGAAATGATGTTTCGATGCTAAACTCGGTCAAGGAATCATTGAATGGCAAGTTTTCGATGAAGGACCTTGGTGAGGCAGTCTATATTCTAGGCATTAAGATCTATAGAGATAGATCGAGGAGGCTGATCGGCTTAAGCTAGAGCACGTACATAGATAAAGTGTTGAAGCGGTTCAACATGAGTGAGGCGAAGAAAGGGTTCTTGCCACTCTCACATGGTATAAGGCTAAGCGAGACTCAGAGTCCTTCGACATCTGATGAGCGAAGCAGGATGAGTAGGATTCTGTATGCCTCGGCAATCGGATCCATCATGTATGCCATGATATGTACAAGGCATGATGTTGCTTTTGCAATAAGCCTAACAAGTAGATAGCAGGAAAACCCAGGTGAGAGTCACTTGGCAGCGGTAAAGACTATTTTGAAGTACCTGAAAAGGACTAAAGAGATGTTCCTAGTTTATGGAGGTGAGGAAGAGCTCGTCGTAAGGGGTTACACCGATGCTAGTTTCCAAACCGACAAAGATGATTGTCGATCACAGTCCGGATTCGTGTATGTCCTGAATGGAGGAGCAGTGCATTGGATGAGTTCCAAGCAGGATACGGTGGCCGATTCTACCACAGAAGCCGAATACATTGCGGCTTGTGAAGCTGCAAAGGAAGGTGTTTGGATCCGGCATTTTCTGGATGATCTTGGTATTTTCCCAGCCTCGGTGAAACCGTTGGACCTTTATTGTGATAATTCTGGTGCCATCGCACAAGCCAAGGAACCGAGGAATCACCACAAGGTCAGACATATAGACCAGAAATATCACCTGATACGAAAGATCATAAAGAATGGTGATGTAGAGTTATGCAAGATTCACACGGATGCAAATGTTGAAGATCCATTGACTAAGCCACTTCCACAACCCAAGCATGAGGGGCACGTTAGAGCAATGGGCATTCGATGTCTATTTGATTGACTCTAGTGCAAGTGGGAGACTGTTGGAGATATGCCTTAGAGGCGATCATGTATGATGATATTTCCTATGTGTTTATGAATAAAGATAGTCCTTGGACATTAACAATGATGTGTATCAGCAAGTACGTGACTTGTTTGTGGGACTATGCATTGTATGATGATTGTCCTAAAAGGTCCCTAGTCGAAAGGGCTATGTGGACGCGCAGCCGACTAGACTAGCATATGACACGGTCGATGGCTTGGTCTCACTAGCCATGGAGCATTGGATGCTAACCGGATAATATGGACTTGGAAAGGTCTGGTCGGATTCGACGTAGTCGAATCCGAGTCGAGATAAGGTCCGAGTCGGACAGACCCAACTATGAGACGCAGCGATATGTCATCTGTGAGTCTCTAGTACAACATACGTTCTATGTCCTAAGACCTGAGCTGACGCATGTACTCGGGATGGTGACAGACTTACTTTGGGCTGACCAAATGCTGCTCCTTGACTGGGTAGTTACAAAGGTAGGTTTCGGGTTTGTCCAGTCCCATGCTACGAGACATGGTCGAGCAAGATGGGATTTGCCCCTCCGATCAGGAGAGATATACTCTGGGCCCCTCGTGTGATCCGACCAGGATAAGCATGGCCATGCGACAAGGATTATGAAATAATCCAGGTAGTGGTCGGTATCACTGGAACGAGAAAGAGGTCGGGCTAGCACAAGGATGACAATGTCGCCTTGAGCCCGACAACATATATCGTGCGGCAAAGGGAACAAAAGTGTGACACGTTGTACAGGTTCGCCTAACCAGCTTCATAGTATGCTTGATGGTCGGCACGCCTTGGTAGAGGCCGCTACCAACCGTGCAGGTCGGAGGTGATCCGAACTGTGACCAAGCCGACTTGAACCTAAGGGGTCGCTCGCTTAAGGGAAGGAACCTACAAGGTCGGTTCGTAGGACACTGCTCGGATGTGATCCGAACTGGAGTAGGAACGTGACCGAGTAGACTTTGGGCTTTAGGGTCCATGCGAGGCCCAAGTGTTGAGCCCGCGACGAATGCCTATATAAGGTGGAGGTGCGGTGCACTTATTTAGTTGATTGCTTCGGCGCCGTTGTTAGGGCTTTGAATGTGTTGCAACTAGCCACCTCCACGTGCCACCGGTTGTGTGATCGGACCTAGCAGTCCGCCGCACGACGTTCCTCCTGCACGCGCGAATACCGTTAGAGGCGGTGCACCTGCGCCACTCCGGTGAACTTGTACGTGGGATCGGACGACCGGCTGTTCGAGGGAGATCGGACGAGGAGGAGACGATCCACACGAATGCACTGCCCCAACTCTTCTTCCGCTGCACGGCACTGTGCATCTAGTGGTAACGACCTGTGATCCATCTCCCGTAGCATGTTCTTGGTTGTTCTGCGCATAGGAAATTTTAATTTGTAGTAGACGCACCCTACCGTAGACCCCAACACCTAGGGGGATAGATTGGTAGGAAAAGACCATCGCTCGTCCCCGACCGCCACTCATAAGGATGCACAAGCCAGGTACACTTCATGCTTCAAATTTGTTACACAACTTTAACCATATGTGCATGCTACGGGACTTGCTAACTTCAACACAAGTATTCTTTAAATTCATAATCACCCAACTAGCATGACTTTAATATCACTACCTCCATATCTCAAAACAATTATCAAGTATCAAATTGATCATAGCATCCAATTCACTTCCTATGATAATTTTCATTCAAATAACCATGATGTTTAAGACTCTCAAAATAATATAAGTGTAGCATGAGATTTCAATAATTTCTACAAAATATAACCACCGACGTTCTCTAAAAGATATAAGTGAAGCACTAGGGCAAACGACAAACTACTCCAACAAGATATAAGTGAAGATCAATGAGTAGCTAAATAGTTGTGCAACTATGTGAAGACTCTCTAACATTTAAGAATTTCAGATCGTGGTATCTTATTCAAGCAGCAAGCAAAACAAAATAAAATGACATTGCAAGGATAGCACAACTCATGTGAAGAAGCAAAAACTTAGGCTCAACCGATACTAACCGATAGTTGTTGAAGAAGAAAGGTGGGATGCCTAACGGGGCATCCCCAAGCTTAGATGCTTGAGACTTCTTGAAATATTATCTTGGGGTGCCTTGGGCATCACCTAGCTTGAAATTTTGTGTCTTCTTAATTCCTCTCATATCATGGTTTCTTTTCATCAAAAGCTTCATTCACAACAAACTCAAGAAGAACTCGTGAGATAGGTTAGTATAGACCAATGTAAAACCTTATCATTTTCTACTGTAACAAATCACTATCTATTATTCAACATTTCATACTAAATGCCTCTGCATATTTAATACTCCTATCCTTAAATAGAATCATTAAACAAGCAAACATATGCAAACAATGCAAACATAACAGCAATCTGCCAAAACAGTACAGTCATTAAATAATGCAAGAGTATCAGTACTTCCCTGACTCCAAGAATTATGAACTAAAATTCCCACTGTAATAAATTTATCAGAGCTTAATATGCAAAAAGATTCAATGTTATACCATTCTCTGACTTTTCTAGGGAATTTTTTGCAACAGCGGTAAACTTTCTGTTTTCAAATAGCAACATCTATACTAGCAAAATAAGCATGGCAAAGGCTATCCTTGACTTTTTTTATTGAAACTAAAGATGCAAAACATTATTCTAACTAACAGCAATAAAAAACTAACAAAAGAAAATGACGCTGCAAGCAAAACACATATCATGTGGTGAACAAAAATATAGCTCCAAGTAATGTTACCGATGAACGAAGACGAAAGAGGGGATGCCTTCCGAGGCATCCCCAAGCTTAGGCTCTTGGTTGTCCTTGAATATTACCTTGGGGTGCCTTGAGAATCCCCAATCTTAGGCTCTAGCCACTCCTTATTCCATAGTCCATCGAATCCTTACCCAAAACTTGAAAACTTCAACCACACAAAACTCAACACAAAACTCGTAAGCTCCGTTAGTATAAGAAAATAAAACCACCACTTAGATACTGTAATGAACTCATTCTAAATTTATATTTGTGTAAAACCTACTGTATTATAACTTCTCTATGGTTCATACCACTTAATACTACCCATAGATGCATCAAAATAAGCAAACAACACAATGAAAACAGAATCTGTCAAAAACAGAACAGTCTGTAGTAATCTGTATCAAACGTGTACTTCTGGAACCCCAAAAATTATGAAATAAATTGCTGGACCTGATAAATTTGTCTATTAATCATCTTAAAAAAGAATCAACCTAAAATCACTCTCCAGTAAAAAATGGCAGCTAATCTCGTGAGCGCTAAAGTTTCTGTTTTTCACAGCAAGATCACATAAACTTCACCCAAGTCTTCCCAAAGGTTCTACTTGGCACTTTATTGAAACCAAAGCTATAAAACATGATTACTACAGTAGCATAATCATGTGGACACACAAAAACATTAAGTGTAAATATTGGGTTGTCTCCCAACAAGCGCTTTTCTTTAATGCCTTTTTAGCTAGGCATGATGATGACAATGATGCTCACATAAAAGATAAGAATTGAAACATAACGGGAGCATCATGAAGCATATGACTAGCACATTTAAGTCTAACCCACTTCGTATGCATAGGGATTTTGTGAGCAAACAACTTATGGGAACAATAATCAACTAGCATAGGGAGGTAAAACAAGCATAACTTCAAGATTTTAACACATAGAGAGGAAACTTGACATTATTGTAATTCCTACATACGAAGTGGCATCATGAATGAATTCAACAATATAACCAGCACCCAAAGCATTCATTTAATGATCTACAAGCATAGAAATTTTACTACTCTCCACATAAGCAAAATTCTTCTCACGAATAATAGTGGGAGCAAACTCAACATAATAACTATCATGTGAGGCATAATCCAATTGAAAACTAAAATCATGATGACAAGTTTCATGGTTATCATTATTCCTAATAGCATACAAGTCATCACAATAATCATCATAGATAGCAACTTTGTTCTCATAATCAATTGGAACCTCTTCCAAAATAGTGGAATCATCACTAAATAAACTTGACACTCTTCCAAATCCACTTTCATATTCATCACATAAGATTCAACATCCTCCAAATTAGTGGGATCACTACTTCCTAAATTTGACACTCTTCCAAACCCACTTTCATCAATATAATCATCATAAATAGGAGGCATGCTTTCATCATAATAAATATACTCATCAAAGCTTGGGGGACAAAAAATATCATCTTCATCAAACATAGCTTCCCCAAGCTTGTGGCTTTGCATATCATTAGCATCATGGATATTCAAGGAATTCATACTAACAACATTGCAATCATGCTCATCATACAAAGATCTAGTACCAAACATTCTAATGCATTCTTCTTCTAGCACTTGAGCACAATTTTCCTTTCCATCATTCTCATGGAAGATATTAAAAAGACGAAGCGTATGAGACAAACTCAATTCCATTTTTTTGTAGTTTTCTTTTATAAACTAAAGTAGTGATAAAACAAGAAACAAAAAGATTAGATTGCAAGATCTAAAGATATACCTTCTAGCGCTAACCTCCCCGGTAACGGTGCCAGAAAAGAGCTTAGTTGATGGGGTGTGAGTGAGTGCCCTTTACCAAGCCTCCCCGGCAACGGCGCCAGAAAAGAGCTTGATGTCTACTACACAACCTTCTTCTTGTAGACGTTGTTGGGCCTGCAAGTGCACAGGTTTGTAGGACAGTAGCAAATTTCCCTCAAGTGGATGACCTAAGGTTTATCAATCCGTAGGAGGCTTAGGATGAAGATGGTCTCTCTCAAACAACCCTGCAACAAAATAACAAAGAGTCTCTTGTGTCCCCAACACACCCAATACAATGGCAAATTTTATAGGTGCACTAGTTCGGCGAAGAGATGGTGATGCAAGTGCAATATGGATGGTAGATAAAGGTATTTGTAATCTGAAATTATAAAAACAGCAAGGTAGCGAGCGATAAAAGTGAGCGTAAATGGTATTGCAATGATAGGAAACAAGGCCTAGGATTCATACTTTCACTAGTGCAAGTTCTCTCAACAATAATATCATAGATAGATCATATAACAATCCCTCAACATGCAACAAAGAGTCACTCCAAAGCCACTAATAGCGGAGAACAAACGTAGAGATTATGGTAGGGTACGAAACCACCTCAAAGTTATTCGTTCGGATCGATCTATAAGAGAGTTCGTACTAGAATAACACCTTAAGACACAAATCAACCAAAACCCTAATGTCACCTAGATACTCCATTGTCACCTCAAGTATCCGTGGGCATGATTATACGATATGCATCACACAATCTCAGATTCATCCAACCAACACAAAGTACTTCAAAGAGTGCCCCAATGTTTCTACCGCAGAGTCAAGAACGTGTGCCAACCCCTATGCATAGGTTCATGGGCGGAACCCGCAAGTTGGTCACCAAAACATACATCAAGAGGCACATGATATCCCATTGTCACCACAGATAAGCACGGCAAGACATACATCAAGTGTTCTCATAAAAGACTCAATCTGATAAGATAACTTCAAAGGGGAAACTCAATTCATCACAACAGAGTAGAGGGGGAGAAACATCATAAGATCCAACTACAATAGCAAAGCTCGGGATACATCAAGATCGTGCCATAGAGGGAACACGAGAGAGAACACGAGAGAGAGAGAGATTAAACACATAGCTACTGGTACATACCCTCAGCCCCGAGGGTGAACTACTCCCTCCTCGTCATGGAGAGCGTCGAGATGATGAAGATGGCCATCGGTGAACGACCCCCCCTCCGGCAGGGTGCCGGGAAGGGCTCCTGAGAGGTTTTTGGTGGCTACAGAGGCTTGCGGCGGCGGAACTCCCGATCTATCTTCCCCGTGGATGTTTTTGGGGTACGTGGGACTATATAGGCGAAAGAAGTCGGTCGGGAGGTGCTTGAGGGGTCCACGAGACAGGGGGCCGCGCCCTGTAGGGGGATGGGGGCGCCCCCTATCTCCTGGGCTCCTCGAGGGTCTACTGACTTGATCTCCAAGCCCCAGGATGATATTCTTCCAAAAAATCACAATGCCGAAGGTTTCATTCCGTTTGGACTCCGTTTGATATCCCTTTTCTTCGAAATACTAAAACAGGCAATAAAACAGCAATATGGGTTGGGCCTCCGGTTAATAGGTTAGTCCCAAAAGTAATATAAAAATGTATAATAAAGCCCATAATCATTCAAAAGGGGTAATATAATAGCATGGAACAGTAAAAAATTATAGATACGTTGGATAAATATCACTCCCGCGCTGGCTGCCGCGGAGGGGACTGCACTATGGGGTGGCCCCTTCGATACGGCCAATAGCGCGTGTCGTTGTCGCTGCATGGGGAAGCTGTGGCGGGCCAACTTGTTGTGATCCTTCCGCCTCAGCGAAACCAATCAGGCTTTGGATGGCGGCTCGTGACTCGTCCATCTAATCGGCTGCTGGCAGAAATCTCAATGGCAGTTGGGCCCATGCCATGGCCTCCGAAGTGGTGCTTGGCATGGGTGATGATGATGTAGATCGCTATGCGCCTGGCTCTTGATGGTGCTGGTAGCAACTGCATCATGCCCTCGTTGTTGCAAGCCAGCCGCTTGGATGGCATGGTGACGAGGTGGAGGCGCTTGAGGACCAGCCGCTCCATTGGGCACATCAGCTGGGTCAGCTCACTCTAGGGGTGGTTGATACGTCCCCAATGTATCTATAATTTATGAAGTATTCATGCTATTTTATTATCATTCTTGGATGTCTTACAATCATTTAATAGCAACTTTATATCATTTTTTGGGACTAACCTATTGACCCATTAGGTAGTGCAAGTTGCTATTTTTTGCTTGTTTTTTACATCATAGGAAATCAATATCAAATGGAGTCCAAATGCAACGAAACTCCCTGAGGATTTTTTGGGCCAAAATAAAGCCAGTGGGCAAAGGAAGCACCTGGGGGGCTGCTCGAGGTTAGCAGCACCCACCAGGGCATGCCAGGGGGCCCAGGCACGCTCTGGTGGGTGCTGCCCACCTCGGGTGCCCCCCGGACCACCTCTTTACCCTATAAAATCCCAAATATTCCAAAACCCTTTAGGGTAGCCCTAGATCAGAAGTTCCGCTGCCACAAGGCCTCTGTATGCATGAAATCCAATCTAGACCTTGTTCCGGCACCCTGCCGGAGGGGGGAATCATCACCAGTGGCCATGTTCATCATCACGGCGGCCACCATTATAAGGAGTGAGTAGTCCACTCTCGGGGCTGAGGGTTGTACCTGTAGCTATGTGTTTAATCTCTCTCTCTCTCTCGTGTTCTTGAGATGTCAAAATCTTGATGTATCGCGGGCTTTGTTAATATAGTCGGATCATATGGTGTTTTCCCCTCTCTATCTTTTTGTGATGAGTTGAGTTTTTCCCTTTGAGATTTTTGTTGTTATTGGATTGAATACTTTTATGGATTTGAGAACACTTGATATATGTCTTGCAATTGAATACTCGTGGTGATAATGGGGTATCATATTGATTCACTTGATATATGTTTTGGCACTCAACTCACGGATTCCCGAGGTGACATTGGGGTAATCTATGCATAGGGGTTGATGCATGTTCTTGTCTTTGTTTCTCCAGTAGAAATATTGGGGCACTCTTTGGAGTTCTTTGTGTTGGATTGAGTATTATGAATATGAATTTGCTTTGGTGTTATTTTAATACGAACTCTAGGATAGATCGAACGGAAAGAATAGCTTTATGTTATTTTTGTATGCACTCTTGAATAGATCGAATGGAAAGAATAGCTTTGAGGTGGTTTCGTACCCTACAAACAATTTATTCTTATGTTCTTCGCTGGATAGGAACTTTGGAGTGATTCTTCATCTCACTTTGAGGGCTGGTTATATGATCCAATTGTATTAGCACTGTTGAGAGATTGCACTAGCGAAAGTACGGACCCTAGGCCTTGTTTCTAAGAATTGCAATACCGTTTGTGTGCCCGTTTACTATTTCATACCTTGCTATTTTCATTTATTCAGATTATAAAAATATATTTCTACCATCAATATTACAATTATATCACAATATCTTCGCCGAACTAGTGCACCTATACAATTTGCATTGTATTGGGTGTGTTGGGGAGACAATAGATTTTTTGTATTTGGTTGCAGGGTCGTTTGAGAGAGACCATCTTCATCCTACACCTCTCACGGGTTGATAAACCTTAGGTCATCCACTTGAGGAAAAATTGCTACTGTCCTACAAATCTCTGCGCTTGGAGGCCCAACACGTGTCTACAAGAATAAAGTTGCATAGTAGACATCAAGCTCTTTTCTGGCGCTGTTGCCGGGTAGGTGAGTTCTTGAAGGTATATCTTTAGATCTTGCAATCGAATCTTTTAGTTTCGTGTTTTATCACTAGTTTAGTTTATAAAAGAAAACTACATAAAAATGGAATTAATGTTGCATCATATTATTGATCATCTTTATAATATCTTTCTTGAAAATGATGGTTCGGAAAGTTGTGCTCAATTTTTAGAAGAAGAATTCTATAAAATGTTTGGCATAGAATCTTTGAATCATGAGCATGATTGCAATGTTGTTGGCATGAACTCTTTGAATATCCATGATGCTAATTATATGCAAAGCCACAAGCTTGCGGATGCTATGTTTGATGAACATGATGTTTTTAGTCCCCCAAGATTTGATGTGAAAATTTGTTATAATGTTTGCATGCCTCCTATTTATGATGATTATAATGATGAAAGTGGATTTGGAGAGGTCATGACTTTATTTAGTGATGAATCCACTATTTTGGAGGAGGTTGCAATTGACTATGACAACAAAGTTTCTATCTATGATGATTATGGGGATGACATGTATGCTATAAAGAATAATGATAACCATGAAACTTGTCATCATGATTTTAATTTTCACTCTCATGATAGTTATTTTGTTGAGTTTGCTCCCAGTATTATTCATGAGAATAAATTTGCTTATGTGGACAGTAACAAAATTTCTATGCTTGTGGATCATGAAAAGAATCCTTTATGTGCTAGTTATATTGTTGAATTTCTTCATGATGCTACTAAAAATTATTATGAGAGAGGAAAATATGCTTTTACATATCTAAATAATATCAAGTTTCCTCTCTATGTGTTGAAAGTTTTGAAGTTATGCATGTTTTGCCATCCTATGCTAGTTGATTCTTGTTCCCATGAATTATTTGCTCACAAAATCCCTATGAATATGAAGTGGCTGAGGCTTAAGTGTGCTTGCCATGTGATTCATGATGCTCTTTTTCATATTTCAATTCTTATCTTTTATGCGAGCATCATTGAAATCATGGTGCCTAGCTAAAAGGCATTAAAGAAAAGCGCTTGTTGGGAGACAATCCAACACATTTACCTACTGTTTTTATGTGTTAACATGATTAGGCTACTTTAGAAATCATGTTTTATTGTCTTTGTTTCAATAAAGTGCGAAGTAAAGCATTTGGGATCATGTTGGGTGATAGTTGATTTGATCTTGCTGAAAAATAGAAACTTTTGCGCTCATGAAAAAAACTCTCATTTTTAACAGAAGAATGCTTTTTGAGTTTATTCTTTTTTAAGAAGATTAATATACAAATTTCTCACGTGTTCCTAATTTTTTTCATAATTTTCGGAGTAGCAGAAGTATGGTTTCGGTACAAATTACTACACACTGTTCTGTTTTTGACAGATTCTGTTTTCAATGCATAGTTTGCTTGTTTCCTTGTTTCTATGGCTTATATTGCTCAATATAAATTGTGGAAATGATATTCTACAGTAGGAATTGTGTGGAAACAATTGTGAATCTTGTCTTTGACAGTACCAAGGCGAAATGGTTTGCTCTTTATCATACTAACCTATCTCACGAAGTTCCATTAAGTTTTGTGTGATTGAAGTTTTCAAGTTTTGGGTGAGATATCGATATGAGGAGAATAAGGAGTGACAAGACCCTAAGATTGGGGATGCCCATGGCACACCCAAGGTAATATTCAAGGAAGATCCAGGCAACTAAGCTTGGGGATGCCCCGGAAGGCATCCCCTCTTTCGTCTCCAACATTATCGGTAACCTCATTTGGAGCTATGTTTTCATTCTTCACATGATATGTGTTTTGCTTGGAGCATCAATTTATTTTGTTAGGATTTGCTTGCTGTTATTTAGAATAATATTTTGCATCTTTTATTTCAATAAAAGTGGCAATGATAGCCTTTGCCATGCTTATTTTGCATGTATACATGTTGCTGTTTCAAAACAGAAAGTTTATCCATGTTGCAAAAATTCCCTAGAAAAGTCAGAATATGATAAATTGTTGAAACTTTTTGAAAAATAATATATTATAAATTTTCTACAGTGTGGTATTTTTCTCATAATTTTTGGAGTTAGGGAAGTATGATGAATCTTGCATTCTTTACAGACTATACTGTTTTGGCAGATTGCTGTTATGTTTGCATTGTTTGCATATGTTTGCTTGTTTAATGATTCTATTTGAGGATAGGAGTATTAAATATGCAGAGGAATTTAGTATGAAATGTTGAATAATAATTTTAGTAAAATTTTCTACAGTAGAGAATGATAAGGTATTGCATTGATTTATACTAACTTATCTCACGAGTTCTTGTTGAGTTTTGTGTGGATGAAGCTTTTGAGATTTAGGAAAACCGTGATATGAGAGGAATTAAGGAGACGCAAAAGATCAAGCTTGGGGATACCCAAGGCACCCCAAGATAATATTTCAAGAAGTCTGAAGCATCTATCTTGGGTATGCCCCGGTAGGCATCCCACCTTTCTTCTTCAACAATTATCGGTTAGTATCGGTTGAGACTAAGTTTTTGCTTCTTCACATGAGTTGTGCTATGCTTGGAATGCCATTTTGTTTTGTTTTGCTTGTTGTTTTCATAAAATACTTTGATCTAAAAGTTTTTAAATAAAATAGAGTTCTCAAATAGTTGCTAGGGAGGCTAAGTAAGCACCATTAGCATCCCGTCAACGAAGCTCTTTTCTATGGAATTGCTCTTGTGCTTCACTTATATCCTATGAGTAAATTGTTGAATAAATTGGATGTCATGAAGTTGAAATCATATCATGCCTAGTGGTAGCTTCACATTGGGTTTAGAGAGTGAAATCTTTTGAGGCTTGACAATCACAATATTGGTCATACAAGCAATTCACAAATAATTAGTATAAGGAAAAGAACTTTCACATGCAAATACACTATCTTGGAAATCTTTTGTGATTGTGATCCCCCATCAAAATATTATATGCCAAAATTGTTGACATTGGACAAGGAAGACAACGTAATGATTTATGTTCGTTCATATTCACATAGAAGTTATATTGGCATAGATCCTTCAACATGTGGTGCTTGCCCCCTATCTTTGCTAGCCAAAAATTCTGCACCAAGTAGAGATACTACTTGTGCATCCAAAAAACCTTAAACCCAAATCTTATTTTCAAGAGTCCACCATACCTACCTATGGATTGAGTAAGATCCTTCAAGTAAGTTGTCATCGGTGCAATAAGGCAATACAAATTGCTTCTAAAAGTGTTAGATCATTTAGTGTAAGAGAAAATTGAGCGTTGTACGAACTTGTGATGGCAAAGAATAAAAGCGACAGACTGCATAATAAAGGTTGCTATCATAAGGGGCAATATAATGTGACGTTCTTTTGCACTAAGGGGTTGAGCATACAATCAAATAAGCGCATGGCAACCTCTGCTTCCCTCTGCGAAGGGCCTATCTTTTATTTTTATGTATTTAATTTTATGCAAAGGGTCAAAGTTTTTCTCCCTATTCCTTTTTATTTTTCTCCTTTGGCAAGCATCATGTGGTGAGGAAAGATCTAGGCACATATGTCTAGCTGAATATGGGTAGCATGAGTTATTATTGTTGACATCACCCAAAGGTCAATACATTGGGAGGCGAAATTATAAGCCCCTATCTTTCTATGTGTCCAGTTGAAACATTTTGCTCATGTGTATGCGGTGAGTGTTAGCAATCATAGAAGACTATATGATGGCTGAGTATGTGGAGCTCTTACTTGGACTCTGTTGAATAAGTTGAATTGCAATTGCTTGGTGACTGAGAACATAGATTGTTGAGTTTCAAGAGAACTCATTGTTTGATCCGTAACATGTGAATTAGTTGCTACTATAACATGAGAAGTTTTATAAGAAAGAATTGATGTTATGATGCTAAGAAAAGTGATTGAAATTGTCATTGATCAAACTTATGAACTTTGCTAGCATTCAGACTTCATAAATTATTTCTTTTATCATTTATCTACTCGAGGAAGAGTAGGAATTAAGCTTGGGGATGCTGATACGTATCCAACGTATCTATACTTTATGAAGTGTTCATGCTGTTTTATTATCATTCTTGGATGTTTTACAATCATTTTATAGCAACTTTATATCATTTTTTGGGACTAACCTATTGACCCAGTGCCTAGTGCTAGTTGTTGTTTTTTGCTTGTTTTTTACATTGCAGGAAATCAATATCCAATGGAGTCCAAATGCAATGAAACTCTTGGAGGTTTTTTTTGGGCCAAAAGAGAGCCAGTGGGCCAAGGAAGCACCTACGGGGCTGCTCAAGGGGAGTAGCGCCCACCAGGGCGCGCCAGGGGGGCCAGGCCCGCCCTAGTGGGTGTTGCCCACCTCGGGTGCCCCCGAACCACCTCTTTACCCTATAAAATTCCAAATATTCCAAAACCCTTTGGGGTAGCCCTAGATCAGAAGTTCCACCACTGCAAGGCCTCTGTATCCACGAGATCCAATCTAGACCCCGTTCCGGTACCCTGCCGGAGGGGGGAATCATCACCGGTGGCCATCTTCATCATCCCGGCGGCCACCACGATGAGGAGGGAGTAGTCCACCCTCGGGGCTGAGGGTTGTACCAGTAGCTATGTGTTTAATCTCTCTCTCTCTTGTGTTCTTGCAATGTCACAATCTTGATGTATCGCGGGCTTTGTTAATATAGTTGGATCATATGGTGTTTCCCCCTATCTATCTTGTTGTGCTGAGTTGAGTTTTTCCCTCTGAGATTTCATTGTTATCTGATTGAATACTTTTATGGATTTGAGAACACTTGATATATGTCTTGCAATTGAATACTCGTGGTGACAATGGGGTATTGTATTGATTCACTTGATATATGTTTTGGCACTCAACTCGCGGATTCCCGAGGTGACATTGGGGTAATCTATGCATAGGGGTTTGATGCATGTTCTTGTCTTTGTTTCTTCGGTAGAAATATGGGGACACTCTTTGAAGTTCTTTGTGTTGGATTGAGTATTATGAATATGAATTTGCTTTGGTGTTATTTTAGTACGAACTCTAGGAGAGATCAAACGGAAAGAATATATTTATGTTATTTTAGTACGAACTCTTGAATAGATCGAACGGAAAGAATAGCTTTAAGGTGGTTTCGTACCCTACAAACAATTTATCCTTATGTTCTCCGCTAGATAGGAACTTTGGAATGATTCATATCACTTTGAGGGCTGGTTATATGATCCATATATATTAGCACTGTTAAGAGATTGCACTAGCAAAAGTATGGACCCTAGGCCTTGTTTCTAAGAATTGCAATACTGTTTGTGTGCCCGTTTACTACTTGATACCTTGTTGTTTTTATTCATTCAGATTATAAAAATATATTTCTACCATCAATACTACACTTTTATCACCATCTCTTCACCGAACTAGTGCACCTATACAATTTGCCATTGTATTGGGTGTGTTGGGGACACCAGAGATTTCTTGTATTTGGTTGGAGGGTCGTTTGAGAGAGACCATCTTCATCCTACACCTCTCACGGATTGATAAACCTTAGGTCATCCACTTGAGGGAAAATTGCTACTGTCCTACAAAACTCTGTGCTTCGAGGCCCAACACGTGTCTACAAGAAGAAAGTTGCATAGTAGACATCACTGGTGCATGCCCCGCGGTCATGCCCGCATTGGGAGCGGCCGGAGAGTTGCGATTTGCCCCAAAACAAGCGCCACCACTGCGGCTGTGCCCTTCGGCTAGGCGGATAGGTACAGGTGGAATGATATCTCCACCTGTACCTCGTAGAGTGTCGCCATTGTGGTGTTGTTGATGTTGTCCTTCCCCGGTGCCTCTGGCTCCTGTTTCGGCCGCGGGAGAGGTGGTGACAGCACCGCCTGCATCGACCACGTCCCCCGCGATGTCCACTCCTCTGTGCGCTCCCATAGCCTCCGTGGCGTTGGCGGCCATGTGCGACCTTCTAGGAGGACGGACGGGCGGCGACACCAGGCTTCTTCTTGGGCGCCATGGGTGATGGAGCCGTTGATGAAGAAAATGACGATGAAGATGATGCATTGTGTATGCTTCTCAGGTTCGTGCAAGCGTAGCCCCCTACCTGGCGCACCAAAGATGGCGTGGGAAACCACGGCCACCTATGGGGCCATGAGCCCCTTTCGGTTCGGCAGGGGGGTGAGCACGTTGCACAAAGAGTGAAGAATTTCGCGCAGCACGACAGAGATCACACGGGCAGTTTTACCCAGGTTCAGGCCGCCGCGAGGCCTAAAACCCTACTCCTACTTTGGTGGATTGATGGTGGATTTTGGTGGAAGCACAGTGCTTCTACCCGGCAGGGTGGCCTCGGGGCGTGTCAGTGTACAAAAGTAGGGCCTCTACTTTTGACCCCTTTACTTGTGCACGGGCAGTCAGAGCCACCTACCACGGCTACGCATAACAGGGCAGGAAAGGGAAGCCGAAGATAAGCCGAAGGAACAAGATAAACAACACAACGACAAGGACCAAGGCCACAAAGATCGGATGGACGAAGCAGGTTTCCCCCACAAGAATCCTTGCCGGGGCAGTCTCGGCGGTCCCGGCAAGACCCGTGCCGGGGAAGCTTGCCCACACCAGCTGAGCGAGCCACCTTCGAGCCCACCAATGCTAAACAAACGGATTGGGACAAGGCTCGGGAGGCACCTCCGTGGTGGCATGCAAATCTTTGTGAAGACAAAGAATAGTCAAGATCAAATGAGGATAGGAAGGCAACAATCCTCGGAAGGGTTCTTACCGAGGAAGCCCACGAGACCCCCGGCAAGGTCCTTGCCGGGGATGATGGCGTGCCGTGGCGAGACCCTTGCCGGGCCACCCAGCAAGGCCCTCGCCAAGCGCGCCAGCAGGGCCACTGCCAGGCCCACGCCAGCCAAGTCTCTGCCGCCATTTGCATGCAGCTGCTGACCCAACCAGCTGGGCAGGCACCTGTGTGGCAACATGCAGCCCTTCGTGGAGGCTCCACCACCGCGCCACCTCAGCTGCCTGCCTGCCTACATGGCACCGCATGCATCGCTGGCCAGGGAGCGTGTCAAAGCAAGGAGGAGCGGCAACGGACGGGACGGGACTCGCTCCCGTCCCCGATAAAGTGAAGGGACACCTAAGCCTCGCATTAAATGCGCTTTGTCTCCTGTGTGCCACTGTGGCAGCCCCTTTCGCCTGTAAAAGGAGGCCCATGGCGCACTGGAGAAGGATTCGGCTCTTTCGAACCTGGCAGCACCCAGAGCTAGTTCAAGAGCTCAAGAACACTAAATACATCCACCAAAGCAGGATCGTAGGGTTTTACGCATCTTTGCGGCCCTAGCCTGGGAAAATCCCCTTTGTGCTGTCTACTAGTCCCGCTATTCTCACGTTCCCACGCCCCACAACCGTAGTAGGGATTCTAGTGATCCCATAGGAGTCGTTTCCCACCGACATCTTTGGCGCGCCAGGTAGGGGAGCGCCCAGATTGTGAGGATCTGGTCTAGCAGTTGGCCCAGCAGTTCATCATCGCCATGGCTTCTAAAAATAAGATGACCATGGCGATTGGTTCTTCCGGGACAGGACTGCCATCACCGGTGCGGGCCAGTAGTAGGACAGTCGCGGATAGGACCCGTGGCACGGCCTGCGAACACCCACATCGCCCTGGCAGTCCAGGCCCGGCGGGCGGCGGCGTTTGTAAGATGGGCGACGAGCCACGTGGCCCCGGCCCCAAAGACGGAGTTGAGCCGCCCGCAGGCGGCACGGGGCCCTCCAAGAGTGTTGTCGTGCCACCAACCGACGGCGCGGCGAACTCCAAGACACCAAAGCTAGCGCCCATGGCCCGCTCTTCTCAAATCGTACGCGATGAGCAGCGCCGCTATCAGGACCCCGATCCTAAGTCACACCGATCTAGCATGTAACACATCATATCACTTTGCGGCCTCATGCACGGTATTCCCACGGGTGCCACCTTACCTGGCCCGGGACCGTTTGCGCATTTTGGCTCACGTATATGATAGTGCTGCTAGCATCCATATGACAAAGAACCCGGGCTGACATGGCTAGTCGTGAACCCAAAGTGGCGCTAACTTACAAGGACAGGCATACACGACCCAACAACGAATGTGTGGGTCATCAGCGAGTGAATCCAGGCTGTAGCAACTGGGCTAGCAGGACTCCGGTAAACCAGGCTGTAGCAGGCTAATAGGACTCCAGTAGACATCGTGTGACATTTCCCCCAAGGGACAGACACAGGAACGAAGAAGGACACATGCCGGCCAGCCTAAGTGTTCTGGAGCAGTAGCAAGCTACCATGGCTCAGTGGAAGCACTAGGAGACATTTCCCGGTAAGAGAGGCTACCAAGGATAAACAACTAGGTTGTCAGATCCCACACATACCAAGCATTTCAATAACATACACACAATATGCTCAATATGTGCAAATACAACATGGCATCACAACATGACTCTACGACTCAAGTATTTTATTCAATAGGCTCCAAGGAGCAAGATATTACAAACATGGGTCTCATGACCCAACATTCAGAGCAAACAAGTCAAGCACAAGCGGAAGCTTAACATGTCTGAGTACAGACAACTATAAAAGAAAAAGGCTGAGAAGCCTGACTGTCTATCAGTTCCTGCCGAGGGCACAAGATCGTAGCTGAGGTAACAAGCTAAACGTCGAAGTCCACGCGGAACTACTAGCGAAACTGAAGTCTCTCTGCAAAAATATAAAATAGGCAAACGTGTGTACAAATGTACCCGACAAGACTTACATCAGAACTAACTACATATGCATCATTATCAACAAAGAGGGTGGTGGAGTTTAACTGCAGCAAGCCAGCTTTGACTCGGTGGCTAACCTGAACTACGACTGCAAGTAACTCTTTTGAGGTGGCGCACACGAGTCCACATATTCACCATATCAATACACCACTATGGATCCGCTCCCATCTCCCTACGAGAACGCCATCCATAGCACTCACGCTTATCTTGCGCATTTTAGAGTATCCACTTTCACTTGTCTATGAACTGTACAGGCGACCCAGAAGTCCTTTACCGCGGACACGGCTATTCGAATAGATCATATTAACCCTGCAGAGGTGTACTTCTTCACACACGCTCACCGTTTACACGACATGTACTCGGCAACCTTCAAGCGGAAGCCCAGCGAGGGTGTCGGCCACAACCTGACTAACCACACAAGTCTCTCGTCCAGGTTTATTGCCTATTCGGGTTCCATCCGCAAGGAGATCCGGCCGGGGTGTCGCTCATGGCCCCAAACGATGTGAGCAGGGTTCCCAAGCCCACCATCCGGGTGCCACTTGGTACACCGTGCCACTGTGCCTAGTCTGTCCCAAGCCCACCTGTACCGGGTGCCACTTGGTAGACTACTAACACTACCTACAAACACCAGAAACTAGTTGCAACTCCTGGACAGAGATCGAGTTGATTAATAAGTTGAGAGGGGCACTTAAGCATTCCAATGCGTGGTAGTAGCTGTTCATGGATCACAAACATAGAACTCAGTTCCTGAGGACGGCTTCAATGAGACAACCCACCATGTACTCCTACATGGCCTCTCACCGCTGCCTTTACCAAATTGTGTTCACACACTTAGACCACACATAGTAGGACATGTTCACACACCTCCAATTCATCCCCGATGAATCAGACCTGACTCAACTCTAAGCAGTAGCAGGCATGACAAACAAGCATGAATGAGTAGGCACATCAGGGCTCAAACAACTCCTACTGATGCTAGTGGGTTTCATCTATTTACTGTGGCAATGACAGGTCATGCAGAGGAAAGGGGTTCAACTACCGCAGCATGTAACAGTTGAATCGTTGTTGTCCTAATGCAGTAAAAGAGAGCAGGAGCGAGAGAGTGGGATTGTATCGGAATGGACAAGGGGGTTTTGCTTGCCTAGCACTTCTGAAGATAGTATAGCTCTTCACCGGTGTCATCGAACTCATCGTCGGAACATCGTCTACTGAGAGGGGATAAATACCGGCAAACAAGGGAGAACACAATCAATGCAATGCAACAATATGATGGATGAATGTGACATGGCAATATGCTGTGGTTTGTGCTAATGCAGCTAAGACCAGATTAAATCAAGTTGGTTTGAATCCAAGATTCAAATTCAAACTCTATATGTGATGTTTTAAATGCCCGTTATAAGATTTGTACTAAACAGCAGCTATAAGTTGTTCTAACATGCATGCAAATTGTACAGATGAATAGATTGGATTTTTCTGATCATTTTTCATATATAATTTATTTCATTCTGAGTTACGGTTGATTTTATATGATTTTTACAAGTTTTGGATATTTTCTGAAATTTATAAATCATTTCCTGATTTATTATAATTCCAGAAATACTTTACTGCATCAGCATGACGTGGAATGACGTCATCGGGTCAACAGCGTCGGCCTAGGTCAAACCTGACGCTGGGACCCATGTGTTAGTGACTAACTAAACTAACCTAGTTTAATTAGCACTAACCTAGTTTAATCTAATTAAATTTAAACCTAAACTAGATTAATTAGCCGGGCAGGGCCCGCATGTCAGTGCGAGAGGTGCTAATTAGCAGGGTGATTAGTCCTCACTAGGTGGCCACGTCAGCGCACCGGCGGTTAGCCGCCGGCGACCAAACAGGGCGGCTTAGGCGCTCGGGATTCGCCGTCTGGCCACCGTTCGACTCAGGGTTTGGCTCTATAGGCTGCTGGACGTGCGCCGCATCCAACGGAGCATGCGGCTGGGCAAGAGGAGGCCGGAAACAACGGCTGCAACGATGGCAGGCGGCGGCCGGAGTTTGGTTGCGCTCGGAACCGGCGATGTGGTGCACGGCAGGTCGAGCGGTGGGGTGCTCGGTGCTCCTGCAAACATGCTGAGCACTGTGACGCTCTCAGACGCGGCGGAGGTGGGCTCTAGCCACGGCGGCGACGAAGCGCAATGGCGGCGAGCTTCGGTTGGGGTGGCCAAAGGCGCTAGAGGAGAAAATCGACAGAGGGGAGAGAGGGGTTGGGTAGAGGAGCTCACGGTGAGGTCGTCGGTGCTCTCAGCGTGCTCGGGGGCGGCTCGATGATGGCGGAAAGTCTCCGGCGATCTCCATGGATGAAGGAGGAAGAAGGGGGTGGGGATGGCGCGTTGGGGCTCCTCTGGTCGCCTGAGACGATGAGGAGGACGAGGGCGGAACGGCGGATCTCGGGGGCGTGTCGGAGAGGCTTGGGGATGGCTGCGGCCGCGCGAGTCCTGGTTGGCGGCGACGGCGGCGCTCGGGGAAGAGAGGGGGAGGGAGCCAGAGGAGGGGATGAGCATGGGGAGAGTGAGAGCGGTCCAGGGGGGGTGCGTGGCGTCGTCCAAGAGACCGGGGAGGCCAGGCAGGCAGGGAGGAGCTGGCGCGGCTCGCCTGCGCGCCGGGCACGCAGCTGCTTCTCCTCCTCGCAAGAGGAAGAAGACAGTGCTGCCCCTGGTGGGCCAGGCTGGCTTTGCCCGGCTGGGCTGCTACAGTGGTGGGCTGGCTGGGCTGCCAGGTAAGTCCTTCTCTCTCCCTTTTAAAATCTGTTTTTCTATTTTTCTGTAAGTTTGTGGCTTTATTAAAAATAGTTAGACACCTACAAAAATCCTGAAAATAATCATAGGCTCTGTTTAGATTAATTCCAACAGCCCACACTTATTTCCAGAATTATTTGAGCATTTAAAATATTTACTAGCATTTAAATGCCCAAATGCAAAGTACATATGATTTAATTCAGTGACCAAATATGTCATGGAAAAATGTGCAACACCTCTATTTATGGTTCTAGCATTTTCCAGAAATGATGAACATTTTTGAAAGCCATTTGGATTCACTAAAAATATTTTTAGGTTGAACCTATTTGAATTCCATTTGGTGCTAGGGTTTGACAATCCCCAATTCAGGTTTCTTTCAAAGTTTAAACATGATGCACACATGAAGTTAGCCTAGTGCAATGCCAGAACCTAGGGATGTGACAGCTCACCCCCACTAAACAAGAATCTCGTCCCGAGATTCAAGCATAGGGTAAGATGAAGGGAACACAAACTAGTATAATCTTCACGATCCAGGGTGCACTTCATAAGAGCGTTGATTCAATCACCATCTTTGTCTCGTCATCTTGCTCTGAGAACTCCAGCTAACATGACAAGAGGAGGAAAGGAAAACTCTAGAAGAATTGATCTTCTCGAAGACCGAACAACTCAGGATCAACTCATGGGATGAGACATAGCAGCATCCCCCGAGCTGAGACACGAAGCACACATCTAGAGGGATGGAGTGGAACAGATGACGAGGGTTCACTAGGTAGACAACAATTCCACACTTAAGAAGGTGGTAAATGATTGTCAACATAGCGAGGAGTTGAGTTGCCATGATACCATAACGGGGCACCTTAGGGAAGGTGACTCGTAGAAATATCCCCTTAAGTGGCAAAAAGAATTACCTTTGATTCAAAGATCATTGAAACTCTTTATACCAGCCTAAGACAATTCTCAAGCGATCGTTTGGAGAGGTTCCGGTAGAATGGCATACCCAAATTAGAATGATGATGTGGATTACCTTGTTGAAAACAACACAAGGGATGATTTTAGTAATTGGGGAGAAGCTCAACAGTAGAGAGTGGGTCCACTGTTTGAAAAGTTATAGGATAACCGAGGAAACTGAGAGCGATCCCAGTTAGTGCCGATGTTAACACCTAGCGCTTGTGAGTGCTCTCGAGAACTTGGGAATTTCCATATTCATCAAGGTTTTACCAATATCGGTGACAAGGATCCTGGCAACACAACATACTACCATGATGAATAATGGTGGAGGATGCAGATGCAAAGGAAGATAACCTTCTCAGATTTCACATTAGCGAGGCCAAGGAAACAAAATCTAGATGATCGACCGAGAGACATTTAGCACTCCGCTTCTAATGTTCTCCTTGATGTTCTACATACCACAGTCATACTTAAAGCATTAACGTGGCCACCAAGTATAGGTCGGACTTCGGGAAGACAAAGGATCCATAAGGAACAACTTCTAGAATAAGTCATATGACATCCTCATGGGGAGGTGGCTAACTTATTCAATCAAGATACTACAATAACAGGTCTTCCGACTGGGTGTGTTGGCCACGACATCCACTTAACCGGCTATAGAGAGACCAATATTATAGTTCTTGGGACACGTTCCAACCATTATATCTGCCTGAGATTCAGATCTGGTTGATGTTAGAATATTCCAGACTCATCAGGTCTAGGAAAAAACGAAAGTTTGCAACACAAATCGATGAGATGACGTTGCGAGATTCTCAGGAAATGAACTACGATAGCAAACTCCAAGGCATGAGCTGGTTCTGCTACACACATGTGAACACGATGTCCTAGACAAGCATGACCACGTGGTAGTCTTACAATAAAACATTACCGAGTTCTGGCTGGGAACCATCACCGTGGATAACGAAGTCCTTGCATAAGTCATATGATTAGCTCTTATGAAGGAACTTCTTCTCCTTGAACAAATCAGTTAGTGGCTTGGTGTGCTAGGGATACATATGGAATGAAGGTTGCAAGTCTCCAAACCACAGAATACTTCGCACATATGCATGACTGATTTTGGATGATTCCAAAGGAAGCAACATTGACTTTCTCGAATCCACGGTGGCAACTTGCATCAAATGCACATGAACTGGAGGAAGTCACTTCTTACATCCGAACATATGCTTCATGAGCTAGCATGAAGAAATGCTTACACAAGTTTCCAACACTAGCCTGATGTTCATCATGAATTATGGAGGAGATAAAATGCTGCTGATGGGCTCAACAACAAGTCATCGGGATTTCCATATAGATGGAATATCATAATTATGAGATCAAGTGATAGCATTGGTAAGACCAAAAGATGTAATGGTGTATGCTCAAGGAATCAACCACGAGTAAGACAACATTACGAATATCGTTGGTTCTAATTTGATTTGACGATAGCCCATACTCAAATCAAAGTTTTTATAAGACAATAGGTCCAATAACTGATCACAGGGACCAATCGATGAAGATACCATCTTCCTTCAATACACATACAAGATATCCCTTTAAATGAACTAAACCGGACAAGCTTCCATCTTCCAACTCTCCAAGTTGTTGTTCAACTTAACCAACTAGCTCAGGGGTACCCAACACAGATTCCTGGAGAAGGGGTGGTTACAAAGAACCATCTTGATCACAAACTCAACATAGCGGTCAGGTGACGACCTGGTGATACTTCCGAGAAGATATTCGGTAAATCGCGAACCACCAATATGTTACTAAGCTCGAGAACAATCTTGCCTTTCAGGGCAAGATGAGATGATCAAATAAGCAAGGGATTGGCATAGCCCTAACTCATTGATTGAAAGGTGCACCGGAAATAAGGGCTAGGTAGCACGATCAGTCTTAGAATGATAACTCAATAGCTAACACACTAAGAATGAGGTTATTGCCCTTTACCTACTAAGCAATGGGGTTGCTAGGAGTATTGATTTCAGACATCACGATTCACTTGTCGGCATTCCAGTTGCAACAACACGGAAGCCAAGAAATCAATAATGAGGGTGAGAAGTATCACTGTATCAAGAGTTCATAGAATGGTGTGCAAATCCCATGATAATCTTAATATAAAGATGGTAACACTCCAAGGTAGAGCAGAACAAAAGCTAGATTAGCAATTTGATCTGCGGAGCACAACTACTTTAGCCCAATCCTGGAAATGGATGAGGTTCTGGAGTTTGTTTCTCCTAGTCTTTCCGGAATAGAATGGCTTGACGGACCACAAGAGTAATAGGCATCGATGAACGAATGCACGCATACTCTTGACTATCAATTGATAGACGAGGGTCAGAAGACGACTAAGGGGGACAACTCAAAAGAACATACGATTTTCTGGGTTGTGGACGCATGGATTAGAATGTTAAACGAGTTCAACATATTTATTCCGGACAATCCATGCAGAGAGGTAGGTTTGGCAGAATCACAATATAGAATGGAGAACTCATCGAGGATACTCCTGTTGTGATCTTTTGATCCAACAAACTTCTGCCATAAAGTGGTTCATAGTATTTGGAAGAAGGGAATACCACAAACTTCGAGGACTATCGCAAAGGTTACTAATAACCTAAAGGGACGAGCAAACACTATCAACATGAAGTAAGTAGGGTGGATCTTGGGTCAAGAACCCAGGAATAGAATGCCTACTAACTAAGTGGAGTCACGGGATGCTTTCGAGAATGATGGCCGGAATCATCACACTGAGAACACAAAACATGGCTAAGTTACTAGGTGATACTCTAGACACCTAGGGTCATAATAATAGCTCCAACATAAATGTCGAGGCGATAGAGTACCTCAACTTAGCAACTAGTGTGACTAACCTGGCCTAAAAGAACATCGAAACCAGAGGAAGGGATTTGCAAATGCATCAGATTATTTAGAAACCTGGGATGACTCGGACAGCATAACGGCTATAAATGCTCAAAAGATTGGCGACATGCTACAAAAATGGTGGCATAGCCACTCAGAAGCACAATATCAAGGTTTCGAGATCAACAGTTAACATACAAAAGATAGTAGGAGCTGAACTCAAGTTTAGAACCATCAATTCTATAGGTCTACGGATTAGTAACACGTGATCCTAATAGAAAGAAGAGAAAGCCTAGTTCCTTAACCCCGTAGAAAAGATAAGATGACTCGGATCAGAAGGGCATAAGGTATAAGGAGTAAAAAGAGCCTTACGTTCCATCCCACAATCAATTCCCTTATATAACTAAAGAATTTCTAGACTCAACTTCGACCCGTTTGGCTTGGTAATCCTACAGGCAGTCAGGCTCTCATACCAAAGCTGTCAGGACCCCGATCCTAAGTCACACCTATCTAGCATGTAACACATCATATCACTTTGCGGCCTCACGCACGGTATTCCCACGGGTGCCACCTTACCTGGCCCGGGACCGTTTGCGCATTTTGGCTCACGTATATGATAGTGCCGCTAGCATCCATATGACAAAGAACCCGGGCTGACATGGCTAGTCGTGAACCCAAAGTGGCGCTAACTTACAGGGACAGGCATACACGACCCAACAACGAATGTGTCGGTCATCAGTGAGTGAATCCGAGCTGTAGCAACTGGGCTAGCAGGACTCCGGTAAACCGGGCTGTAGCAGGCTAACAGGACTCCGGTAGACACCGCGTGACATTTCCCTGAAGGGACAGACACAGGAACGAAGAAGAACACATGCTGGCCAGCCTAAGTGTTCCGGAGTAGTAGCAAGCTACCATGGCTCAGTGGAAGCACTAGGAGACATTTCCCGGTAAGAGAGGCTACCAAGGATAAACAACTAGGTTGTCAGATCCCACACATACCAAGCATTTCAATAACATACACACAATATGCTCGATATGTGCAAATACAACATGGCATCACAACATGACTCTACGACTCAAGTATTTTATTCAATAGGCTCTAAGGAGCGAGATATTACAAACATGGGTCTCATGACCCAACATTCAGAGCAAACAAGTCAAGCACAAGCGGAAGCTTAACATGTCTGAGTACAGACAACTATAAAAGAAAAAGGCTGAGAAGCCTGACTGTCTATCAGTTCCTGCCGAGGGCACAAGATCGTAGCTGAGGCAACAAGCTAAACATCGAAGTCCACGCGGAACTACTAGTGAGACTGAAGTCTCTCTGCAAAAACGTAAAATAGGCAAATGTGAGTACAAATGTACCCAGCAAGACTTACATCAGAACTAACTACATATGCATCATTATCAACAAAGGGGGTGGTGGAGTTTAACTGCAGCAAGCCAGCTTTGACTCGGTGGCTAACCTGAACTACGACTGCAAGTAACTCTTCTGAGGTGGCGCACACGAGTCCACATATTCACCATATCAATACACCACTATGGATCCGCTCCCGTCTCCCTATGAGAATGCCATCCATAGCACTCACTCTTATCTTGCGCATTTTAGAGTATCCACTTTCACTTGTCTATGAACTGTACAGGCGACCCAGAAGTCCTTTACCGCGGACACGGCTATTCGAATAGATCATATTAACCCTGTAGAGGTGTACTTCACACACGCTCTCACCACTTACCGCCGTTTACACAACATGTACTCGGCAACCTTCAAGCGGAAGCCCAGCGAGGGTGTCGGCCACAACTTGACTAACCACACAAGTCTCTCGTCCAGGTTTATCGCCTATTCGGGTTCCATCCGCAAGGAGATCCGGCCGGGGTGTCGCTCACGGCCCCAAACTATGTGAGTAGGGTTCCCAAGCCCACCATCCGGGTGCCACTTGGTACACCGTGCCACTGTGCCTAGTCTGTCCCAAGCCGAACTGTACCGGGTGCCACTTGGTAGACTACTAACACTACCTACAAACACCAGAAACTAGTTGCAACTCCTGGACAGAGATCGAGTTGATTAATAAGTCGAGGGGGGCACTTAAGCATTCCAATGTGTGGTAGTAGCTGTTCATGGATCACAAACACAGAACTCAGTTCCTGCGGATGGCTTCAATGAGACAACCCACCATGTACTCCTACATGGCCTCTCGCCGCTGCCTTTACCAAATCGTGTTCACACACTTAGACCACACACAGTAGGACATGTTCACACACCTCCAATTCATCCCCGATGAATCAGACCTGACTCAACTCTAAGCAGTAGCAGGCATGACAAACAAGCATGAATGAGTAGGCACATCAGGGCTCAAACAACTCCTACTCATGCTAGTGGGTTTCATCTATTTACTGTGGCAATGACAGGTCATGCAGAGGAAAGGGGTTCAACTACCGCAGCATGTAACAGTTGAATCGTTGTTGTCCTAATGCAGTAAAAGAGAGCAGGAGCGAGAGAGTGAGATTGTATCGGAATGAATAAGGGGCTTTTGCTTGCCTGGCACTTCTGAAGATAGTATAGCTCTTCATCGGTGTCATCGAACTCATCGTCGGAACATCGTCTACTGAGAGGGGACAAATACCGGCAAACAAAGGAGAACACAATCAATGCAATGCAACAATATGATGCATGAATGTGATATGGCAATATGATGTGGTTTGTGCTAATGCAGCTAAGACCAGATTAAATGAAGTTGGTTTGAATCCAAGATTCAAATTCAAACTCCATATGTGATGTTTTAAATGCCCGTTATAAGATTTGTACTAAACAGCAGCTATAAGTTGTTCTAACATGCATGCAAATGGTACAGATGGATAGATTGGATTTTTCTGATCATTTTTCATATATAATTTATTTCATTCTGAGTTACGGTTGATTTTATATGATTTTTAGAAGTTTTGGATATTTTCTGAAATTTATAAATCATTTCCTGATTTATTTTAATTCCAGCAATACTTTACTGCGTCAGCATGATGTTGGAATGACGTCATCGGGTCAACAGCATCGGCCCAGGTCAAACCTGACGTTGGAACCCATGTGTCAGTGACTAACTAAACTAACCTAGTTTAATCTAATTAAATTTAAACCTAAACTAGATTAATTAGCCGGGCGGGGGCCGCATGTCAGTGAGAGAGGTGCTAATTAGCAGGGTGATTAGTCCTAACTTGGTGGCCACGTCAGCGCACCGGCGGTTAGCCGCCGGCGACCAAACAGGGCGGCGTAGGCGCTCGGGATTCGCCGTCCGGCGACCGTTCGACTTTGGGTTTGGCTCTACGGGCTGCTGGACATGCGCTGCATCCAACAGAGCATGCGGCTGGGCGAGAGGAGGCCGGAAACGACGGCTGCAACGATGGCAGGTGGCGGCCGGACTTTGGTTGCTCGGAACCGGCGATGTGGTGCACGGCAGGTCGAGCGGTGGGGTGCTAGGTGCTCCTGCAAACGTGCTGAGCATGGTGACGCTCTCAGACGCGGCGGAGGTGGGCTCTAGCCATGGTGGCGACGAAGCGCAACGGCGGCGAGCGTCGGTTGGGGTGGCCAAAGGCGCTAGAGGAGAAAATCGACAGAGGGGAGAGATGGGTTGGGTAGAGGAGCTCACGGTGAGGTCGTCGGTGCTCCAGCGTGCTCGGGGGCGGCTCGATGACGGCGGAAAGTCTCAGGCGATCTACGTGGCCGAAGGAGGAAGAAGGGGGCGGGGACGGCGCGTTGGGGCTCTTCTGGCCGCCTGAGACGACGAGGAGGACGAGGGCGGAACGGCGGATCTCGGGGGTGTGTCGGAGAAGAGAGGGGGAGGGAGCCAGAGGAGGGGATGAGCATGGGGAGAGTGAGAACGGTCCAGGGGGGTGCGTGGCATCGTCCAAGAGACCGGGGAGGCCAGGCAGGCAGGTTGGGCTGGCGCGGCTCGCCTGCGCGCCGGGCACGCAGCTGCTTCTCCTCCTGGCAAGAGGAAGAAGACAGTGCTGCCCCTGGTGGGCCGGGCTGGCTTTGCCCGGCTGGGCTGCTACAGTGGTGGGCTGGCTGGGCTGCCAGGTAAGTCCTTCTCTCTCCCTTTTAAATTCTGTTTTTCTATTTTTCTGTAAGTTTGTGGCTTTATTAAAAATAGTTAGACAACTACAAAAATCCTGAAAATAATCATAGGCTCTGTTTAGATTAATTCCAACAGCCCACACTTATTTCCAGAATTATTTGAGCATTTAAAATATTTACTAGCATTTAAATGCCCAAATGCAAAGTACATATGATTTAATTCAGTGACCAAATATGTCATGGAAAAATGTGCAACACCTCTGGTTATGGTTCTAGCATTTTCTAGAAATGATGAACATTTTTGAAAGCCATTTGGATTCACTAAAAAAAATTAGGTTGAACCTATTTGAATTCCATTTGGTGCTAGGGTTTGACAATCCCCAATTCAGGTTTCTTTCAAAGTTTAAACATGATGCACACATGAAGTTAGCCTAGTGCAATGCAGAAGCTAGGGATGTGACAGCCGCCTCACTGGTGACCCAGGGCGCCGCCCTGGGAATGGCCCCATGCGCCCTTCACATGATGACGGAGGCCAGCATGTGCGCCGAGGCACCGACGAGGGAGGCGGACGACTGTGGAGCCGTGGTGAGGCTCCTTCTAACATGGTTAGAACTAGAAGCGCATCGCGGTCCACCCAACTCTCGCCGCTGCCCACGCCAGCAGAAGCCCTAGCACGCGCGCAACTGCTTCTCGACTTCCCTCCCACTGCGGAGAAGCTTGACGAATGGAGGGCCACCGTCTGGGGCCTCGTCGGCATCGCCAACAGCGATTAGTTGTGGCCGACGGGACCCGTGGGCCGTCGCTCCATCGAGCCACCGCCTGCCAGCGGAGGCCGAGCTGGATACGATGCGGCCATGGTGTACTCCCCTCCTCTGCACCGGCCACCCCAGGCGTTGGTCCGTCGTGACGATGCTCGTGACAATATCTCTGTCCCGTCGTCCGACACGCGAACCAACTGCAATCAACGTCAAGTCCTTTGGGAGCGGGTTCATGAGGACACTCGAACTACCATCGAGCGCCAACGTGACGCGCGCCACCAGTCGGACAGGCGGGCAGGGCCCGCTACGGACCACCCAGCGTCGGGAGGCTGCCTACCCTACGAGGTGGGTTGTCCGGCTTTCACCCGTGAGCTGCGGCAGTTCCAGTGGCCCTCCTACCATACGTTCAAGCCCGACGTTGGCGAGAAGTAAATCGGCAAGACTCACCCGTCAGAGTTCCTCAACATCTACACCATCGCGATGCAAGCTGCCGGGGCCCGTGACGATAAGGTGCTTGCCAACTACTTCCCATTGGCGCTCAAGCCTAATGTTATGTCATGGTTGATGCACTTGGCGATGGATTCCATCTCTTCTTGGGCAGATCTATGCCATGAGTTTGTTGGCGCCTTTACCGGAGGTCACCAAGCTCATGGCCAGGCGAGTGATTTACACATCATCCCCCAGAAGGAAGGAGAAAACTTGCGCAAGTACATCCAAAGGTTCAACCGGGTGTAGTACAACATCCCCGATGTTCATCCCGCCGCCGTGATCAGTGCGTTCCACCAGAATGTGCACAACCGCAAGATGTGCGAAGAGCTGGCGATGAACAAGGTCAAGGATGTGGCCGAGCTTTATGTCCTGGCCGATCGGTGCGCTCGTGTTGAATAGGGAAGGAAGTACCCCGGCGAAGATGCCGGGGCGGAAACCGACTAAACGGGCGATATCGCCGCCCCAGCGAAGAAGGGCCGGCGCCGTAACAGGAAGCACAAGAGCAAGGCCGTGCTTGTCGTCGAGGGATCCAATGCCACAGGCGCCACCAAGAAGGCCAAGGTGACCGACCCCGGCAAGGAGGTTGCCGGGAGCGTCGCTTGCCGGGCCTTGGCGGCTGCCGACAAGCCAGGGGCTCGACAAGCAGTATTGCAAGATCCACCGCACCAAGGGCCATGACCTCCAAAACTGCCGGCAGGTAGAGCTGCTCGCCGAGAAGCAGAAAGCCGAGTATGAGCGGTGGGACAAGGAGAAAGAACAAGATGGTGCCGAGGGATCCAGCATGAAATGTGGCGGCCAAGGAGGCTGCCGCGGTAAGGATAATCAGCATGAGAGGCTGTAACACCCCAGATACAACTTTCCATATTCGTAACTCCAACTCTTGCCTTTTCCGGAGATGCTATATGATATTTCCTCCGTGGTTGGGTTTTTGTCTGTTGTTTTGCATTTTGTTCTTGTTATGCATCTCGTCTCATGTCATCATTCGCATTGCATCGGCACCATTTTCATAAAACTTGCATCCGTTCGGGTTCCGCCGGTTCTCTCCGTTGTCCGTTCCGAGCCAGACACTCTCGCACGCGCCCGCGGCACCTCCGAAATATTATTTTATAAGTGGCATAAAAATGTTCTCGTAATGGGTTGCAACTTGTCGTGCGGTCTTATTATAGTGTAGACAGGCCGCCTGCCAAGTTTCGTTGCATTCGGAGTCCATTTGATAGCCCAACCGTTAAATAAATAACTGCGATATAGTCGGTATATTCGTCGGACGTTTCGGTCTCCGAAACTGCCGCCGGGCTGCATTTCTCCTCTCTCTCCTATCAGCCCAAGCCTCTCTAAACACAGCCCACCAACCTCTCCCGGGCCTGTCTAACCTCCCCCTCGATCGGATCCGTCGGATCGCGATCGGAGGGCTTCGAAAGCCCCCAATTCCCCCTAACCTAGCCCCTCCTACCTATAAATGGACACCCCCACGTCCATTTTGGGCAACCCTAGCCCCCTAGACCCTCCACCTACCTCCAGCCGCAGCCAACCTCCCACCTCGGCCTCGTTTTCTGCGCCGGCCAAGCCCACCGCCGCCAAGTGGCGCGCCCCCACTGGCCTCCGCCGCCGCAGCCAGCACCCCGGACCAACCCGAAGGCAACACGTCGCCTCTCCGCGCCCCAGCCAGCCCTCCCCGCGCGCCAGGCCCGTGCCAGGCCCGCCCGGGCCCCGATCTGGGCCCGAGGTGCCCGCTCCGCGCCGCCTGCTCCAGGGAGGAGCTCCCTCCCGCGCCTCCAGGGGACCCCGGCCGCCGCCGACGCCGCCTTCATCGGATCCGGCTGGGATCCACCGGATCCGGTTGCCCTCGGCCGCATCTGCCCGTTCCCGCCGCCCCTTGGCCGCCTCCTGGCCTCCCTGCCGCTCCGGCGCCGCAGCGCCCTCTGCCATGGCCGCCCCTTCCCCTCCTCGTGCGGGAGGACGAGGGGCACGACGAGTGCCCGCTTGGACCGGCCCCGTTCGCGCATGGGCCCCGCAGCCCAACCGTCAGCCCAGCCCAGCTCCTTCCACCGCCTGGCCTGCCTCCAGCCTCCACGCCGACCTGGGCCAAGCCCATGGGTGAGCAGCCCCCAGCTCTGTTCAGATTTGGCCCACTTAGTGTTTTTTTTCTGTTCTGTGATATTCCTATTTTCCAAGGAATTGGCAGATTTGCAGAAAAGTCCCTAGAGTTCATGCATTTAATAACTCATCAACCGTGCATCATATCAAAATGTTTTATATATGTAAAATGCTTAGAATTTCATCTAGTTTCATAATATGCCATTTTCATCCATGTTTAAAATGTTTAAAATATTGTTTGTGTTAATTTGCATAAATGCCATGTTAAAATGATTTATTTCATAACTAAATAACCGTAGCTCCGAATTTAATAAACTTTATATGTAAATGGGGTGGAGAAATGCCTAGATTAACATGGTCCACTTTATTTTCCTGTTTAACAAGTCTAAAATTATGTAATAGGCAGATCAGTTCCAAAACTAGATTATGGACATGAGGATTTTCCGGAATTGTTGTTTGTTGTTCCGGCCTCATTTAAACTTGTCTAGATAGGTAGTTTTTCATATGCTTCACCCCTTGCCATGTTTAATGACATTTAATATTGTTGGGTACATAACTCGAGATCAAACTAAATAATTTCATGTGGTGTTTCGTCAATATGCAACTCGTTGCATATTGAGCTCCACTTAACTGGTAGTATTGTTTGTTGCACTTTGCCATGCCATGCCTTGTTAAACTGGACATGCATCATACTTGTTTGTGCATCATGCCATGTTTATGCTTGTGCATTTACCATGTTGTTTGTTTCTTTCTGGTGTTGCTTCTTAGTTCTGGTAATGTTGCGATTGTGAGGATTTGTTCGACTACGCCCGTTCATCTCCTTCATGGACTCGTTCTTCTTCCTTGCGGGATTTCAGGCAAGATGACCGCTACCCTGGATCTCACTACTATCATTGCTATGCTAGTTGCTTCGTTCTATCACTATGTTGCGCTACCCATCACCTGTTTATCAAGCCATCCCAAATTGCCATGAACCTCTAACCTTTGACACCTTTCCTATGCAAACCATTGCTTGGCTATGTTACCGCTTTGCTTAGCCCCTCTTATAGCGTTGCTAGTTGCAGGCGAAGTTGAAGATTGCTCCATGGTGGACAGGATTTTGGTTGGGATATCACAATATCTCTTATATTATTAATGCATCTATATATTTGGTAAAGGGTGGAAGGCTCGGCCTTATGCCTGGTGTTTTGTTCCACTCTTGCCGCCCTAGTTTCCATCATACCAGTGTTATGTTCCCAGATTTTGCGTTCCTTACGCGGTCGGGTGATTTATGGGACCCCCTTGACATTTCGCTTTGAATAAAACTCCTCCAACAAGGCCCAACCTTGGTTTTACCATTTTCCTCACCACCACCTATATTTCCCTTGGGAGTAATTAACCCAAGGGTCATCTTTATTACAGCCCCCCTCCCCCCGGGCCAATGCTTGTCTAAGTGTTGGTCCGAACAAGAGCCACTTGCAGCGCCACCTCGGGGAAACTCGAGGTCTGGTTTTAGTTGTACGTAGTGTTCATCCGGTGTTGCCCTGAGAACGAGATATGTGCAGCTCCTATCAGGATGTCGGCGCATCGGGCGGTCTTGCTGGTCTTGTTTTACCATTGTCGAAAGGTCTTGTAAACCGGGATTCCGAGTCTGATCGGGTCTTCCTGGGAGAAGGTCTATTCCTTTGTTGATCGCGAGAGCTTGTCATGGGCTAAGTTGGGACACCCCTGCAGGGTATAATCTTTTGAAAGCCGTGCCTGCGGTTATAGGCAGATGGGAATTTGTTAATGTCCGGTTGTAGATAACTTGACACCAGATCCGAATTAAAACGCATCAACCGTGTGTGTAGCCGTGATGGTCTCTTTTCGGCGGAGTCCGGGAAGTGAACATGGTCTTTGGGTTATGTTTGATGTAAGTAGGAGTTTAGGATCACTTCTTGATCATTGCTAGTTGACGATCGTTCCTCTTGCTCTCTTCTCGCTCTTATTTGCGTATGTTAGCCACCATATATGCTTAGTCGCTACTGCAGCCTCACCAGTTTACCCCTTCCTTTCCCTTTAAGCTTTGCTAGTCTTGATACCCATGGTAATGGGATTGCTGAGTCCTCGTGGCTCACAGATTACTACAACAACAGTTGCAGGTACAGCTTATGCGATGATCATGATGCGAGAGCGATGCTTGCTTGCGTTGAGTTCTTCTTCTGCTTCTTCGATCAGGGGATAGGTTCTAGGTCGGCAGCCTGGGCTAGCAGGGTGGATGTCGTTTGAGTTTCTGTTTGTGTTTCATCCATAGTCGGATGATGCTCTGATGTATTGTGATGTTGTATTCGTGTGGCATTGTATGCCTTATGTATGTATCCCCTTCTATTATGTAATGTTGATGTAATGATATCCACCTTGCAAAAGTGTTTCAATATGCGGATCTATCCTTGGTGGGACCTTCGAGTTCCTTTTGGATAGGGTCGCATATTGGGCGTGACAAGTTGGTATCAGAGCCTCGACCGACCCTAGGAGCCCCCTTGATTGTTGGCCGTTGTTGAGTCTAGAAGAAAACTATTTTGAGTCTTAGGATTATATATATCGGAGAGTAGGATTCTTTTTACTCCTCAGCCCCCTTCGTCGCTCTGGTGAGGACTCTTGACGTAGATGTTTTGACTTTCCTCTCCTCAAATTTCACTCAAATTTTTTTAGGATCACGTGGGTATCTTGGAATCATTTCAATGTTTTTGTGACGAGAACATTGTTCTTGGTGCCTCCTGTCTATTTATGTGGCTTTGACCCGGGGAGTCGAGCTCTGAGGTGTTGTCGTCAGAATTTTATCGTTGCAGTTCTGGAATACCTGAGTTTTGCCGACATCGAAAATCTCTTTTATGCAGTTGTTGGTGAGATAACCTCGACGTCACCTAGTACTGGGGAGTTCCGGAGTATTGCCATAACTCGTATAACGGATGCTTTTCGAAGGTTGAGGTACACGATTTCCGAAGGTTTCTTGATTATGTGTTGACGGATGGATACAGCTTGGATGTAGGGATTGTTAGTTTGGGTGAGATATATATTGCTTCCCCTGTATCCCCAACACCAGATTGTATAACCAGAAAGTTTCGGGAGTTTTATAGGTGGGAATTCAAGTAGCTCTAGTTTTATCTTTCCAACAGACACAAGATACGATATGGGATCTATCATATGTTTGTTTCTGGCTTATTCAGCAAGCCAAATCCTTTGTTTTGTTTTGTTTGTGGTATTCGAATTGCTTCGAAGTCAAATGTTGAATGCATACCTTTCCTAAACGGTGTTCTCATATTGCTATTTGAATGCTAATCCTTCTTGATCATCGAGGTCATCATGTTAATTCTTTTTCAACCGGTGTGCTTCTCTTCAAGTGGTTCCAATCATTTTCAACATCCGCAAGATCAACTCTAAGTTTTCTCACAGGTGTTTGTATCATCCGTCCTCAATTTGCCTTTGTTTTCCCTCCCTCCCACCCTTTTTCTTCAAGGACTCAGATTTCTTAATCATGTATCCTTTTATTTGTGGGAAGTCTCTTCGTTCTTTGCTTTCAATGTTCTTATCCGGTGGATTTCCCATGAAGATGCTCAACAGTTTCAAGCTCATCATCCTTCATCGTTTTTTTCTTCTCTGGAGGTTTCAATTCAAGCCTTGCCGATCATATCCTTTCCTCGTTTCAAATACATTTTTTCTCATGCCGGTGTATCTCTTGATCATTCACCTCTCGCTTACCATTTGTTCCGGTGTGCGGAAGATACCTCAAAAGTTTCGTGTTATCATTCCTAATCTGTTCAAGATATTTCAAGGTTGTTATCTCATTCAAGTCATTTATTTCAACCAGTGCAATCTCTTCAAAATTAATTCAATGGTGTTTCTTTTGAGTGGGCCCTAACCCACAGGTCTTTTCCCAGGATCTTACCTGACTCTTCTAATTTTCCTGGAGCCATTCTCAAATTCATTTCCAAGTTTGACATAAGAATGAATTATCATCAGTCATATGTCTTTCTCCAAGATCTTTCAAATTCTTTTCATCGTTGGCTCAACCCCCTTCGCTTTTCATTCTCCCGGAGTATCTCAACAATTCATGGTGGTTCTCATCATCATTCTCAATATTTGAAGACCGAAGAAGAGTTTTTGTCCAAATCTTATCCGTTTCTCTCAAAGATTCGTGATTCTAGCTTGATGTCATCCTCTCATAATTATTTTCGATTGTGAGAATTCTTTTCACCAATCCGGATCTATTCAGGAGTCTTTTCAGTTTGATTCCCCGGAGCACATCATCTCAGAATCATTCATTCCAGCTTTTAGCTCTCACTCTCCAAATCTAACCGGGGCATCATTCAAATATCCTCTAATCAGTTCATGGCCTCTTCGTTCTCTTGTATCAAATTCCCTCAAGTATCTTCATTCGTTCTCTAATTCTTATCGCTGATTCACCCCTTTACTTGTTTCATTTTCAATTCTTACGGTGGTTCGTTCAAGATTCCTCTTCCTTTGTTATCATATCAATTCATTCATTGTTAACAAACCCAACCGGTGGTTCCATCAATACCTTCTCAAGTTTGCGCTATATCTCTCTTAATCCATCCTTTCTACGAGAATAAGTAGTATGCCAAATCCGTTGCTTGTCATCAATTTAAATTGGTGAAGGATAGGCATGACAAAATTCTTACTCTTGTTTCATCCAAGTGATTAATTCCTTCTTCCGAAGATTGTTCATGATGAAGTAATTCTCGGTTCTAGTATTCATCTTTTCTTTCCGGAGTTCCATGTTTTCTCGGTTATATTGTCGCGAAGCTCCATCTAAATCATCGCAAGGCTCCACCTTGTGTATTCAACTTCTATTCCGTTCTATCACCCTTTCATTACCGGAGTTCTTCATGGAAGCTCTACATGGTGGTTCGTAAAGGATTCTTTTCATTCTTCAATTGTTCTTCAAGATTTCTCTTGAAGTTAAGATCTGCCAAGCTATACTCAAAAGTAAACATGGTGCTCAACACATGTTTTGTTTTGAGGCGTTCAAGTATTCTTCTTCTTGCTTTTCGAAGTGCAATTCCTTCTACAATATCTTTTGAGGCGGTGTTATGTCACTCTTGACAATTTCATTCATGTTTCATGATTCATATGTTGTCAAGAACGAGGTATTTTAAATCCATCAATCTCTTCTTTGGAGTTATCTTGGGTTATATTTAACCTAAAGCCTTCCCTAAGGAATGTTGCTATTGTGGTGCTTATCAATGATCCAAGTTTTTCTCCTATCCTCTCGGCGAAAGGAGTTGTCATCTTCTTGTTGACCTCAATCCAATCTATTGTTTCTGTTAGTGGCAGAATTTCGCCTCAATTTTGGGATGTTTTCCATAAGCCCACTACAAGCTTATTCGTTTCGTTGTTGGTTTTTCCAACAACTCCGTTATAACCTTCTTGGAAGGGTGCTTTCCAAGCTCATTTGTGGCACAAGTTGGAATTTTCTTCTCCATTATTTTGTTCCAGTGATCTATCTTCTATTCTTTCTTCCGAAGGCATTGTGATGTTGCTCTCTTCACTAATCATCTCGTTTTGTCAAGATCATGTTCCTTTCATGCTTATCCTTTTAACCGGAGTGTTGTGTTCTCATTCAAGTTCTTTCATCTTCTCAAGTTTTGCCTCTCTTTTCAACCTGAGTGCTGTCTGAAATCCTTCTTACCCATTGTGCCATTCCTTTCAATAGTTCCGGAGGTAGTGTGTTGTTGATTTCATCAAGTATCATCCCATCTTCTCAAGTTCATGTTCAATTTCTTCCATTTATAGTCGAAGTGCTGTCAAAATTATATCATTCTTATTCATTATTATCTCGTTTCAACCAGAGTGGTTTCAATTCCTTCTTGTCCATTGTGCTCCTCATTCATGTCTTTGCAACCTTCAAGTTATCATAATGTTCCTTATTCCTCTTTTCTAACGGATTGTTTGCAATCTCGTTCATCTCTAATTGCTCAACCTCTCAAAGTTCATGGTTTCACTCGTTTGTCGAAGAAGCAACTTAGTTTTACCTCTTCTCTTCCTCTTCCGTTTCTCTCCATTGCCATCCTAGATCTCGGGATGAGATCCTCTCGTAGTGGTGGAGTGTTGTAACGCCCCAGATACAACTTTCCATATTCATAACTCCAACTCTTGCCTTTTCCTGAGATGCTATATGATATTTCCTCCGTGGTTGGGTTTTTGTCTGTTGTTTTGCATTTTGTTCTTGTTATGCATCTCGTCTCATGTCATCATCCGCATTGCATCGGCATCATTTTCATAAAACTTGCATCCGTTCGGGTTCCGCCGGTTCTCTCCGTTGTCCGTTCCGAGCCAGACACTCTCGCACGCGCCCGCGGCACCTCCGAAATATTATTTTATAAGTGGCATAAAAATGTTCTCGGAATGGGTTGCAACTTGTCGTGCGGTCTAATTATAGTGTAGACAGGCCGCCTTCCAAGTTTCTTCGCATTCGGAGTCCATTTGATAGCCCAACCGTTAAATAAATAACCGCGATATAGTCGGTATATTCGTCGGACGTTTCGGTCTCCGAAACTGCCGCCAGGCTGCATTTCTCCTCTCTCTCCTATCAGCCCAAGCCTCTCTAAACACAGCCCACCAACCTCTCCCGGGCCTGTCTAACCTCCCCCTCGATCGGATCCGTCGGATCGCGATCGGAGGGCTTCGAAAGCCCCAAATTCCCCCTAACCTAGCCCCTCCTACCTATAAATGGACACCCCCACGTCCATTTTGGGCAACCCTAGCCCCCTAGACCCTCCACCTACCTCCAGCCGCAGCCAACCTCCCACCTTGGCCTCGTTTTCCGCGCCGGCCAAGCCCACTGCCGCCAAGTGGCGCGCCCCCACTGGCTCCGCGCCCCAGCCAGCCCTCCCCGCGCGCCAGGCCCGTGCCAGGCCCGTCCGGGCCTCGGTCTGGGCCCAAGGTGCCCGCTCCGCGCCGCCTGCTCCAGGGAGGAGCTCCCTCCCGCGCCTCCAGGGGACCCCGACCGCCGCCGCCCGTGGAGCTCGCCGCCGACGCCGCCTTCATCGGATCCGGCCGGGATCCACCGGATCCGGTTGCCCTCGGCCGGATCTTCCCGTTCCCGCCGCCCCGTGGCCGCCTCGTGGCCTCCCTGCCGCTCCGGTGCCGCAGCGCCCTCTGCCATGGCCGCCCCTTCCCCTCCTCGTGCGGGAGGACGAGGGGCACGACGAGTGCCCACTTGGACCGGCCCATTCGCGCGTGGGCCCCGCAGCCCAACCGTCAGCCCAGCCCAGCTCCTTCCACCGCCTGGCCTGCCTCCAGCCTCCACGCCGACCTGGGCCAAGCCCATGGGTGAGCAGCCCCCAGCTCTGTTCAGATTCGGCCCACTTAGTGTTTTTTTTATGTTCTGTGATTTTCCTATTCTCCAAGGAATTGGCAGATTTGCAGAAAAGTCCCTAGAGTTCATGCATTTAATAACTCATCAACCGTGCATCATATCAAAATGTTTTATATATGTAAAATGCTTAGAATTTCATCTAGTTTCATAATATGCCATTTTCATCCATGTTTAAAATGTTTAAAATGCTGTTTGTGTTAATTTGCATAAATGCTATGTTAAAATGATTTATTTCATAACTAAATAACCGTAGCTCCGAATTTAATAAACTTTATATGTAAATGGGGTGGAGAAATGCCTAGATTAACATGGTCCACTTTATTTTCCTGTTTAACAACTCTAAAATTATGTAATAGGCAGATCAGTTCCAAAACTAGATTATGGACATGAGGATTTTCCGGAATTGTTGTTTGTTGTTCCGGCCTCATTTAAACTTGTCTAGATAGGTAGTTTTTCATATGCTTCACCCCTTGCCATGTTTAATAACATTTAATATTGTTGGGTACATAACCGAGATCAAACTAAATAATTGCATGTGGTGTTTCGTCAATATGCAACTCGTTGCATATTGAGCTCCACTTAACTGGTAGTATTGTTTGTTGCACTTTGCCATGCCATGCCTCGTTAAACTGGACATGCATCATACTTGTTTGTGCATCATGCCATGTTTATACTTGTGCATTTACCATGTTGTTTGTTTCTTTCCGGTGTTGCTTTTTAGTTCCGGTAATGTTGCGATTGTGAGGATTTGTTCGACTACGCCCGTTCATCTCCTTCATGGACTCGTTCTTCTTCCTTGCGGGATTTCAGGCAAGATGATCGCTACCCTGGATCTCACTACTATCATTGCTATGCTAGTTGCTTTGTTCTATCGCTATGCTGCGCTACCCATCACCTGTTTATCAAGCCATCCCAAATTGCCATGAACCTCTAACCTTTGACACCTTTCCTATGCAAACCATTGCTTGGCTATGTTACCGCTTTGCTCAGCCCCTCTTATAGCGTTGCTAGTTGTAGGCGAAGTTGAAGATTGCTCCATGGTGGACAGGATTTTGGTTGGGATATCACAATATCTCTTATATTATTAATGCATCTATATATTTGGTAAAGGGTGGAAGGCTCGGCCTTATGCTTGGTGTTTTGTTCCACTCTTGCCGCCCTAGTTTCCGTCATACCGGTGTTATGTTCCCGGATTTTGCGTTCCTTACGCGGTCGGGTGATTTATGGGACCCCCTTGATAGTTCACTTTGAATAAAACTCCTCCAGCAAGGCCCAACCTTGGTTTTACCATTTGCCTCACCACCACCTATATTTCCCTTGGGAGTAATTAACCCAAGGGTCATCTTTATTACAGCCCCCCCCCCCTCGGGCCAATGCTTGTCTAAGTGTTGGTCCGAACCACAGGCACTTGCAGCGCCACCTCGGGGAAACTCGAGGTCTGGTTTTAGTTGTACGTAGTGTTCATCCGGTGTTGCCCTGAGAACGAGATATGTGCAGCTCCTATCTGGATGTCGGCGCATCGGGCGGTCTTGCTGGTCTTGTTTTACCATTGTCAAAATGTCTTGTAAACCGGGATTCCGAGTCTGATCGGGTCTTCCTAGGAGAAGGTCTATTCCTTCATTGATCGCGAGAGCTTGTCATGGGCTAAGTTGGGACACCCCTGCAGGTATAATCTTTTGAAAGCCGTGCCTGCGGTTATAGGCAGATCGGAATTTGTTAATGTCCGGTTGTAGATAACTTGACACCAGATCCGAATTAAAACGCATCAACCGTGTGTGTAGCCGTGATGGTCTCTTTTCGGCGGAGTCCGGGAAGTGAACACGGTCTTTGGGTTATGTTTGACGTAAGTAGGAGTTCAGGATCACTTCTTGATCATTGCTAGTTGACGACCGTTCCTCTTCCTCTCTTCTCGCTCTTATTTGCGTATGTTAGCCACCATATATGCTTAGTCACTGCTGCAGCCTCACCACTTTACCCCTTCCTTTCCCTTTAAGCTTTGCTAGTCTTGATACGCATGGTAATGGGATTGCTGAGTCCTCGTGGCTCACAGATTACTACAACAACAGTTGCAGGTAGAGGTTATGCTATGATCATGACGCGAGAGCGATGCTTGCTTGCGTTGAGTTCTTCTTCTGCTTCTTCGATCAGGGGATAGGTTCTAGGTCGGTAGCCTGGACTAGCAGGGTGGATGTCTTTTGAGTTTCTGTTTGTGTTTCATCCATAGTCGGATGATGCTCTGATGTATTGTGATGTTGTATTCGTGTGGCATTGTATGCCTTATGTATGTATCCCCTTCTATTATGTAATGTTGATGTAATGATATCCACCTTGCAAAAGCGTTTCAATATGCGGGTCTATCCTTGGTGGGACCTTCGAGTTCCTTTTGGATAGGGTCGCATATTGGGCGTGACAGAGGCCCACCCGGGGCCGCGACAAGAAGCAGGAAGACGATGATCATGACGAGTACGATGAGTCCGGCGACCACGAGTTTCAGAAAGCCACAGAGGCCATGTGCGTCGATGGTAGGGCCTTGCTGCATACGTCCCACCACCAACTCAAGCAGTGGGGGCGTGAGATCACGGTGGTGGAGCCATCGTTCGATGCACGGAAGCCGCTGAAATGGTCCAGCATGCCCATCATCTTCGACACCGAGAACCACCCTTACCGCACTACAGCGGTCAGGTGCTTGCCATTGTTGGTTTCACCAACAATCCGCAACCTCAAGGTGACAAAGATGTTGTTTGACGGCGGGGCCGGCCTGAACTTGATCTCGCCTGTTGTGGTCAAAAGGCTGCAGATCCCTGATGGAGACCTCGAGGAGACGGGCATGTTTCAAGGGGTTAACCCGGGGAGGAGCCAGCCAAAGGGAAAGGTCATGCTGCCCGTGACATTCGGAGGCGAGTTGAACCACATGACGGAAAGGATTATTTTTGATGTAGTTGAGATCCCCTTGCCTTACAATGGGATCCTCGGCCGCCCGGCACTAGCCAAGTTCATGGCGGCTTCACACTGCGCCTACAACATGCTAAAGATGCCCGGGCCGATGAACATCATCACCGTCCCTCCGACAAGAAAGATGCATTGATTTGCACCGACTAACTTTATCGGGAAGCAGTTGCAGCAGCTGTCGCTAAGGCACCTGCTCCTGCCGATGGAGCCCCGAGAGGGAAGAAGACCGGCGAGACCCCTCACACCCACTTCGGCAAGCGCACCTCTTCGGGGTGTTGCGCTCCCGTTGAGGACGTGCTAGAGAGCTCCGCTGGCAAGAGCAAGAAGTCCAGAGCCGCACCACCAGAGACCAAGAAGGTGCCCGTCAAGGAGGACGGCACGGGGGGAGCTTTTACCATAAGCTCCACCCTCGTCGGCAAATAGGAAAGCAAACTCGTCACCTTCCTGCGGGAGAATGTCGATTTGTTTGCATGGCAACCCTCCGACATCCCCGACATTCCCAGGAAGGTGACTGAGCACTACCTTGATGTATGTCCTCATGCGCGGCCCGTCAAGCAGAAGGTCAGGAAGCAAGCTCTGGAGAGGCAAGAGTTCATCACGGAGGAAATCAGAAAGCTAGAGGCGGCAGGCTTGGTGAGAGGAGTACTCCATCCGATGTGGTTGGCCAATCCGGTAGTAGTGCGCAAGGCAAATGGGATGTGGAGGCTGTGTATTGATTACACAGACATCAATAAGGCTTGTCCAAAGGATCCCTTCCCGTTGCCGCGCATCGACGAGATTGTTGACTCCACGGCTGGGTGTGACCTGTTATCATTCCTCGACGCCTACTCAGGGTACCACCAGATCTTCATGATGAAAGAGGACGAGGAAAAGACAGCATTCATCACCCCATGTGGTATGTACTGCTTTTTATGGATGCCTTTTGGGTTGAAGAGTGCTGGCTCAACCTTTGCAAGAGCAGTCCAAATTGGTTTTGAACCCCAGCTACGTAGAAATATGGAAGCTTATATGGATGATATAGTGGTCAAAACCAAGGACAAAGCAACACTTGTGCAAGATCTGGAGGAAACATTCAGAAACCTGCGCAAGATCAACCTCATATTGAACTCTGAGAAGTGTGTCTTCGGTGTCCCATCCGGCAAGCTTCTCGGGTTCTTTGTGTCGCAGTGCGGGGTTGAGGCAAACCCAGACAAGATTAGGGCCATCGAGCAGATTAAGGCACCCAAACGGATCAAGGACGTGCGTCGGCTCACTAGCTGTGTTGCCGCCATGAGCAGATTCATCTCCAAATCCGCGGAGCGTGCCCTCCCCTTTTTCAAGATCTTAAAGAAGATGGGCCCAGTGGAGTGGACCCAGAGGCCGAGGCAGCATTGCAAGACTTGAAGAAGTACCTCTCCTCTGCCCTGGTGCTGGTTGCGCACAAACCATAAGAACCATTGTTGCTATATCTAGCGACAACAAACCAAGTGGTTAGCGCCGCATTAGTGGTGCAGAGAGAGGTCGACGATGAGATAGCAGTGGCGGCAGAGTCAACGGTTGGCGGGCCAGAACCCTCCTCGGCAGGGCTCGGTCCTGGCAAGACTGAGTCCCCGGCAAGGCTCGGTCCCGGCAAGACTGACGCCAGTACGGCTCGACCCGCACGGCTCGACCCGCACGGCCAGGTGAAGTGGCGCAAAGGAATAAGATGGTGCAACACCCGATTTACTTTGTCAGCTCCCTCTTGTAGGGAGCTAGGTCGAGGTACTCAGGTGTGCAAAAATTGCTCTTCGGCCTCCTTATGGCCTCGAGGAAGCTACGCCACTACTTCCAAGCGCACGAGATCACCATGGTTACCCGCCTTCCATTGCAACGGATACTGCATAACCCAGATGCAACAAGAAGGATCATGGAATGGGCCCTGGAGCTATCAATTTTTGGTCTAAAGTTTGAAAGTACCTCGACGATCCAAAGCAGAGTCTTGGTGGAGTTTGTTGCAGAATGGACCTCGACGCCTGACAAAGAGGTACAGGAGACCACTCTCCCCGGCAAGGAAACGAGCGGCAACTGGATCATGTACTTTGATGGGGCCTTTTCGCTGCAAGGCGCCGGTGCTGGTGTGCTGCTTGTCACACCCACCGGAGAGCACCTCAAGTACGTCATCCAAATGCACTTTCCCTGGGAGATGTCAACCAACAACACCACCGAGTACGAGGGTTTGCTTGCCGGTCTCAGGATCGGGTGGACCTCGGAGTCAAAAAGCTTATCATCAGGGGCGACTCGCAATTCGTCGTCAGGTAGATCAACAAAGATTACCAAAGCCCGTTGATGGAAGCTTACGTGGATGAAGTGAGGAAGTTGGAGGAGCGCTTTGACGGTATACAAACGGAGCACGTGTTGGAAATATGCCCTAGAGGCAATAATAAAATGATTATTATATTTCCTTATTCATGATGATTGTCTATTATTCATGCTATAATTGTGTTATCCAGAAATCGTAATACATGTGTGAATACATAGACCACCACATGTCCCTAGTAAGCCTCTAGTTGACTAGCTCGTTGATCAATAGATAGTCATGGTTTCCTGACTATGGACATTGGATGTCATTGATAACGTGATCACATCATTAGGAGAATGATGTGATGGACAATACCCAATCCTAAGCATAGCACAAGATTGTGTAGTTCGTTTGCTAGAGCTTTTCCAACGTCAAGTATCATTTCCTTAGACCATGAGATCGTGTAACTCCCGGATACCGTAGGAGTGCTTTGGGTGTACCAAACGTCACAACGTAACTGGGTGACCATAAAGGTATACTACGGGTATCCCTGAAAGTATCTGTTGGGTTGACACGGATCGAGACTGGGATTTGTCACTCCGTATGACGGAGAGGTATCTCTGGGCCCACTCGGTAATGCATCATCATAATGAGGTCAATGTGACCAAGTGTTTGGTCACGGGATCATGCATTACAGTACGGTAAAGTGACTTGCCGGTAAAGAGATTGAACGAGGTATTGGGATACCGACGATCGAATCTCGGGCAAGTAACGTACCGATTGACAAAGGGAATTGTATACGGGGTTGCTTGAATCCTGGACATCGTGGTTCATCCGATGAGATCATCGAGGAGCATGTGGGAGCCAACATGGGTATCCAGATCCTGCTGTTGGTTATTGACCGGAGAGTCGTCTCGGTCATGTATGCGTGTCTCCCGAACCCGTAGGGTCTACACACTTAAGGTTCGGTGACGCTGGGGTTGTGGAGATATTAGTATGCAGTAACCCGAAAGTTGTTCAGAGTCCCGGATGAGATCCCGGATGTCACGAGGAGTTCCGAAATGGTCCGGAGGTGAATAATTATATATAGGAAGTCAGGTTTCGGCCATCAGGAAAGTTTCGGGGGTCACCAGTATTGTACCGGGACCACTGGAAGGGTCCTGGGGGTCCACCGGGTGGGGCCACCTATCCCGGAGGGCCCCATGGGCTGAAGTGGGAGGGGAACCAGCCCCTGGTGGGCTGGTGCGCCCCCCTTGCCCCCCCCCCCCCCCCTAGGGTTGGAAACCCTAGGGGTGGGGGCGCCTCCACCTGGCTTGGGGGGCAAGTTTCCCCCCTGGCCGCCGCCCCCCTTGGAGATTGGATCTCCTAGGGTCGGCGCCCCCCCTAGGGGCCCTATATAAAGAGGGGGGAGGGAGGGCAGCCGCACCCAAGTCTCTGGTGCCTCCTTCTCCCTCTGCAACACCTCTCCCTCTCGTAGAGCTTGGCGAAGCCCTGCCAAGATCGCTGCTGCATCCACCACCACGCCGTCGTGCTGCTGGATCTCCATCAACCTCTCCTTCCCCCTTGCTGGATCAAGAAGGAGGAGACGTCTTCCCCAACCTTACGTGTGTTGAACGCAGAGGTGCTGTCCGTTCAGCACTAGGATCATCGGTGATTTGGATCACGACGAGTACGACTCCCTCAACCCCGTTCCCTTGAACGCTTCCGCTCGCGATCTACAAGGGTATGTAGATGCACTCCTCTCTCTCGTTGCTAGATGAACTCCATAGATTGATCTTGGTGAAGCATAGAAATTTTTTATTTTCTGCAACATTCCCCAACAGTGGTATCACAACTAGATGTATGAGTAGTTTCTTTGCACGAGTAGAACACAAATTTGTTGTGGGTGTAGATGTTGTGAATTTTCTTGCCACTACTAGTCTTATCTTGTTTCGGCGGCACCGTGGGATGAAGCGGCCCAGACCGACCTTACACGTACGCTTACGTGAGACAGGTTCCACCGACTGACATGCACTAGTTGCATAAGGTGGCTAGTGGGTGTCTGTCTCTCCCACTTTAGTCGGATCGGATTCGATGAAAAGGGTCCTTATGAAGGGTAAATAGAAATTGGCATATCACGTTGTGGCTTTCACATAGGTAAAAAACATTCTTGCTAGAACCCTATTACAGCCACGTAAAAACATGCAACAACAATTAGAGGACGTCTAACTTGTTTTCGCAGCATATGCCTTGTGATGTGATATGGCCAAAATTTGTGATGAATGATATATATGTGATGTATGATATCATGTTCTTGTAATAGGAATAACAACTTTCATGTCGATGAGTATGACAACCGGCAGGAGCCATAGGAGTTGTCTTAATTATTGTATGACCTGCGTGTCAATGATTAAACGCCATGTAATTACTTTACTTTACTGATAAACCGTTAGCCATAGTAGTAGAAGTAATAGTTGGCAAGCAACTTCATGGAGGCACGATGATGGAGGTCACGATGATGGAGATCATGGTGTCATGGCGGTGACGAAGATGATCATGGCGCCCCGAAGATGGAGATCAAAGGAGCTATATGATATTGACCATATCATGTCACTATTTTTTTGCATGTGATGTTTATCATGTTTTTGCATCTTGTTTACTTAGAACGATGGTAGTAAATAAGATGATCCCTCATAATAATTTCAAGAAAGTGTTTCCCCTAACTGTGCGCCGTTGCGAAAGTTCGTTGTTTCGAAGCACCACGTGATGATCGGGTGTGATAGATTCTCACGTTCACATACAATGGGTGTAAGACAGATTTACACATGCATAAACACTTAGGTTAACTTGACAAGCCTATCATGTACATACATGGCCTCGGAACACAAGAGACCGAAAGGTCGAACGTGAGTCGTATGGAAGATACAATCAACATGGAGATGTACACCGATGATGACTAGTCTGTCTCACGTGATGATCGGACACGGCCTAGTTGACTTGGATCATGTATCACTTAGATGACTGGAGGGATGTCTAATATGAGTGGGAGTTCATTAAATAATTTGATTAGATGAACTTAGTCTAAAAACCTTTGCAAAAATGTCTTGTAGATCAAATGGCCAATGCTCATGTCAACCTCAACTTCAACGCGTTCCTAGAGAAAACCAAGCTGAAAGATGATGGCAGCAACTATACGGACTGGGTCTGGAACCTGAGGATCATCCTCATAGCTGCCAAGAAAGCATATGTCCAAAAGGACCGCTAGGTGAAGCACCCATTCCAGAGAACCAAGACGTTATGAACGCTTGGCAGTCACGTGCTGATGATTACTCCCTCGTTCAGTGCGGCATGCTTTACAGCTTAGAACCGGGGCTCCAAAAGCGTTTTGAGAAACACGGAGCATATGAGATATTCGAGGAGCTGAAAATGGTTTTCCACGCTCATGCCCGGGTCGAGAGATATGAAGTCCCCGACAAGTTCTATAGTTGTAAGATGGAGGAAAATAGTTCTGTCAGTGAGCACATACTCAAAATGTTGGGGTTGCACAACCGCTTGTCCCAGCTGGACATTAACCTCCCGGACGAGGCGGTAATTGACAGAATCCTTCAGTCACTCCCACCTAGCTACAAGAGCTTTGTGATGAACTACAATATGCAGGGGATGGTGAAAACTATTCCTGAAGTATTTTCAATGCTGAAATCAGCGGAGGTGGAAATAAAAAAGGAACATCAAGTGTTGATGGTCAATCAAACCACTAGTTTCAAGAAAGGCAAGGGTAAGAAGAACTTCAAGAAGGACGGCAAGGGAGTTGCCGCGCCCGGTAAACCAGTTGCCGGGAAGAAGCCAAAGAATGGACCCAAACCTGACACTGAGTGCTTTTATTGCAAGGGAAAGGGACACTCGAAGCGGAAGTGCCCCAAATACTTAGCAGACAAGAAGGCCGGCAACACTAAAGGTATATGTGATATACATGTAATTGATGTGTACCTTACCAGTACTCGTAGTAGCTCCTGGGTATTTGATACCGGTGCGGTTGCTCATATTTGTAACTCAAAGCAGGATCTGCGGAATAAGCGGAGACTGGCGAAGGACGAGGTGATGATGCGCGTCGGGAATGGTTCCAAGGTCGATGTGATCGCCGTCGGCATGCTACCTCTACATTTACCTACAGGATTAGTTTTAAACCTCAATAATTGTTATTTAGTGCCAGCTTTGAGCATGAACATTGTATCCGGATCTCGTTTAATACGAGATGGCTACTCATTTAAAACCGAGAATAATGGTTGTTCTATTTATATGAGAGATATGTTTTATGGTCATGCCCCGCTGGTCAATGGTTTATTCTTGATGAGTCTCAAACGTGATGTTACACATATTCATAGTGTGAATACCAAAAGATGTAAGGTTGATAACGATAGTCCCACATACTTGTGGCACGGCTGCCTTGGTCACATTGGTGTCAAGAGCATGAAGAAGCTCCATGCTGATGGACTTGTATAGTCTCTCTATTATGAATCATTTGACACATGCGAACCATGCCTCATGGGCAAAATGACCAAGACTCCGTTCTCTGGAACAATGGAGCGAGCAACCAACTTATTGGAAATTATACATACTGATGTGTGCGGTCCAATGAGCGTTGAGGCTCGCGGTGGCTATCTTTATGATCTCACTCTCACTGATGACTTAAGTAGATATGGGTATGTCTACTTGATGAAACACAAGTATGAGACCTTTGAAAAGTTCAAGGAATTTCAGAATGAGGTAGAGAATCAACGTGACCGAAAAATAAAGTTTTTACGATCAGATCGTGGAGGAGAATATTTAAGTCACGAATTTGGTACGCACTTAAGGAAATGTGGAATTGTTTCACAACTCACGCCGCCTGGAACACCTCAGCGTCACGGTGTGTCCGAACGTCGTAATTGAACTTTATTGGATATGGTGCAGTCTATGATGTCTTTTACCGATTTACCTCTATCATTTTGGGGATATGCTTTAGAGACAGCTACATTCACTTTAAATAGGGCACCGTCTAAATCCGTTGAGACGACACCGTATGAATTATAGTTTGGGAAGAAACCTAAGTTGTCGTTTCTAAAAGTTTGGGGATGCGATGCTTATGTCAAGAAACTTCAACCTGAAAAGCTCGAACCCAAGTCGGAAAAATGTGTCTTCATAGGATACCCTAGGGAAACCATTGGGTATACCTTCTACCTTAGATCCGAAGGCAAGATCTTTGTTGCCAAGAACGGGTCCTTTCTAGAGAAAGAGTTTCTCTGAAAAGAAGTAAGTGGGAGGAAACTAGAACTCGATGAAGTACTACCTCTTGAACCGGAAAGTAGTGCAGCTCAGGAAGATGTTCCTGTGGTGCCTACACCGACTGGAGAGGAAATTAATGATGATGATCAAGGTACTTCGGATCAAGTTGCTACTGAACTTCATAGGTCCACAAGGACACGTTCCACACCAGAGTGGTATGGCAACCCTGTCCTGGAAATCATGTTGTTAGACAACGGTGAACCTTCGAACTATGAAAAAGTGATGGCGGGCCCAGATTCCAACAAATGGCTTGAAGCCATGCAATCCGAGATAGGATCCATGTATGAAAACAAAGTATGGACTTTGACAGACTTGCCTGATGATCGGCGAGCGATAGAAAATAAATGGATCTTTAAGAAGAAGACGGACGCGGATGGTAATGTCACCATCTATAAAGCTTGACTTGTCGCTAAGGGTTATCGGCAAGTTCAAGGGGTTGACTACGATGAGACTTTCTCTCCCGTAGCAAAGCTGAAGTCCGTCCGAACCATGTTAGCAATTGCCGCATACTATGATTATTTGATATGGCAAATGGACGTCAAAACGGCATTCCTTAATGGCTATCTTAAGGAAGAACTGTATATGATGCAGCCGGAAGGTTTTGTCGATCCTGAGAATGCTAACAAGGTATGTAAGCTCCAGCATTCCATTTATGGGCTGGTGCAAGCATCTCGGAGTTGGAACATTCGCTTTGATGTGATGATCAAAGTGTTTGGGTTTATGCAGACTTATGGAGAAGCCTGCGTTTACAAGAAAGTGAGTGGGAGCTCTGTACCATTTCTCATATTATATGTAGATGACATACTTTTGATGGGAAATGATATAGAACTTTTGGACAGCATTAAGGCCTACTTGAATAAGTGTTTTTCAATGAAGGACCTTGGAGAAGCTGCTTACATATTAGGCATCAAGATCTATAGGGATAGATCGAGACGCCTCATAGGTCTTTCACAAAGCATATACCTTGATAAGATATTGAAGAAGTTCAATATGGATCAGTCCAAGAAGGGGTTCTTGACTGTGTTGCAAGGTGTGAAATTGAGCTCGGCTCAATGCCCGACCACGGCAGAAGATAGAGAAAATATGAGTGTCATCCCCTATGCCTCGGCTATAGGGTCTATTATGTATGCCATGCTGTGTACCAGACCTGATGTAAACCTTGCCATAAGTTTTGTAGGAAGGTACCAAAGTAATCCCGGCATGGAACACTGGACAACGGTCAAGAATATCCTGAAGTACCTGAAAAGGACTAAGGACATGTTTCTCGTTTATGGAGGTGACGAAGAGCTCGTTGTAAAGGGTTACGTTGATGCTAGCTTCGACACAGATCTGGATGACTCTAAGTCACAAACCGGATACGTGTATATTTTGAATGGTGGGGCAGTAAGCTAGTGCAGTTGCAAGCAAAGCGTCATGGCGGGATCTACATGTGAAGCGGAGTACATGGCAGCCTCAGAGGCAGCGCATGAAGCAATCTGGATGAAGGAGTTCATCACCGACCTAGGAGTCATACCCAATGCATCGGGGCCAATCACCCTCTTCTGTGACAACACTGGAGCTATTGCCCTTGCCAAGGAGCCCAGGTTTCACAAGAAGACCAGGCACATCAAGCGTCGCTTCAACTCCATTCATGAAAATGTTCAAGATGGAGACATAGATATTTGCAAAGTGCATACGGATGTGAATGTCGCAGATCCGTTGACCAAACCTCTTCCGCGAGCAAAACATGATCAACACCAGAACACTATGGGTGTTCGATTCATCACAATGTAACTAGATTATTGACACTAGTGCAAGTGGGAGACTGTTGGAAATATGCCCTAGAGGCAATAATAAAATGATTATTATATTTCCTTGTTCATGATGATTGTCTATTATTCATGTTATAATTGTGTTATCCGGAAATCGTAATACATGTGTGAATACATAGACCACCACATGTCCCTAGTAAGCCTCTAGTTGACTAGCTTGTTGATCAATAGATAGTCATGGTTTCCTGACTATGGACATTGGATGTCATTGATAACGGGATCACATCATTAGGAGAATGATGTGATGGACAAGACCCAATCCTAAGCATAGCACAAGATCGTGTAGTTCGTTTGCTAGAGCTTTTCAAACGTCAAGTATCATTTCCTTAGACCATGAGATCGTGTAACTCCCGGATACCGTAGGAGTGCTTTGGGTGTACCAAACGTCACAACGTAACTAGGTGACTATAAAGGTATACTACGGGTATCCCCGAAAGTATCTGTTGGGTTGACACGGATCGAGACTGGGATTTGTCACTCCATATGATGAAGAGGTATCTCTGGACCCACTCGGTAATGCATCATCATAACGAGCTCAATGTGACCAAGTGTTTGGTCACGGGATCAATCATTACAGTATGAGTAAAGTGACTTGCCGGTAACGAGATTGAATGAGGTATTGGGATACCCACGATCGAATCTCGGGCAACTAACGTACCGATTGACAAAGGGAATTGTATACGGGGTTGCTTGAATCCTCGACATCATGGTTCATCCGATGAGATCATCAAGGAGCATGTGGGAGCCAACATGGGTATCCAGATCCCGCTGTTGGTTATTGACCGGAGAGTCGTCTCGGTCATGTCTGCGTGTCTCCCAAACCCGTAGGGTCTACACACTTAAGGTTCTGTGACGCTGGGGTTGTAGAGATATTAGTATGCAGTAACCCAAAAGTTGTTCGGAGTCCCGGATGAGATCCCGGATGTCACGAGGAGTTCCGGAATGGTCCGGAGGTGAAGAAATTATCTATAGGAAGTCAGGTTTCGGCCATCGGGAAAGTTTTGGGGGTCACCGGTATTGTATCGGGACCACCGGAAGGGTCCTGGGGGTCCACCGGGTGGGGCCACCTATCCCGGAGGGCCCCATGGGCTGATGTGGGAGGGGAACCAGCCCCTGGTGGGCTGGTGCACCACCCCTTGGGCCCCCACCCTGCGCCTAGGGTTGGAAACCCTAGGGGTGGGGGCGCCTCCACCTGGCTTGGGGGGCAAGTTCCCCCCCCCCCTGGCCGCCGTCCCCCTTGGAGATTGGATCTCCTAGGGCCGGCGCCCCCCCTAGGGGCCCTATATCAAGAGGGGGAGGGAGGGCAGCCGCACCCAAGTCTCTAGCGCCTCCCTCTCCCTCTGCAACACCTCTCCCTCTCGTAGAGGTTGGCGAAGCCCTGCCGAGATCGCTGCTGCATCCACCACCACGCCGTCATGCTGCTGGATCTCCATCAACCTCTCCTCCCCCCTTGCTGGATCAAGAAGGAGGAGATGTCTTCCCCAACCGTACGTGTGTTGAACGCGGAGGTGCTGTCCATTCAGCACTAGGATCATCGGTGATTTGGATCACGACGAGTACGACTCCCTCAACCCCGTTCTCTTGAACGCTTCCGCTCGCGATCTACAAGGGTATGTAGATGCACTCCTCTCTCTCTATTCTAGATGAACTCCATAGATTGATATTGGTGAAGCGTAGAATTTTTTTATTTTCTGCAACGTTCCGCAACAGCACGTCCCTCAGACGGAGAATGACATCGCTAACTACTTGTCAAAGCGCGCTGCCCTCAAGCTACCTGTGGAACCAGGTACCTTTGTGCTTCGGCTAACTCAACCATCCATTGAACCATCAGCCGGCCCGAACAAGCGGAGGAAGCTAGGCCCCGGCAAGTACTTCCCCTCAGAGCCCCCCGGGGCCGCTGGCGAAGATACCAGCGCGGGTGCCAGCCTTGCCGCGGGACAGCCAACTCTGGCAGGGCCTCAGGTCGTGGCCGTAGAGACAGTCGCTCCCATAGCAGAAGAGATGCCTTTAGTCCTTGCCATCGAGCCACAGGCTCCAGCATGGGCGCAACACACCATCCGATTCCTCCAAATGGGAGAGCTTCCTGAGGAACAGGAAGAGGTAGAGAAAGTAGCCCGCCGGTCTGCTCTGTACCAATTCGTCGACAACGTTTTGTACAGAAAGAGACCGAATGGGGTGAAATTGAAGTGCATCTCCCAGGAGGAAGGACTAGAGCTATTGGCGGAGATACATGGAGCCATATGTGGCTCCCACATAGGGTCAAGGGCCCTTGCCGGCAAGGCTTTCCGGCAAGGCTTGTTTTGGCCCACCGCCCTCTAGGATGCGACGGCACTAGTAACCAAGTGTGAAGCGTGCCAGTTCCATTCAAAGAAGCTTCATCAACCAGCCCAAGCCCTTCAAACCATCCCTCTCTCCTGGCCCTTCTCGGTCTGGGGGCTCGACATATTGGGCCCCTTCCCCCGCGCTGCGGGGGCTTTGAGTACTTGTACGTTGCAATCGACAAGTTCACAAAGTGGCCAGAGGTGGAAGCAGTGAGGAAGGTGACGGCGCAGTCAGCCATCAAGTTCTTCAAGGGACTACTTTGCCGTTTTGGGGTGCCTAATAGGATCATCACCGACAACGGCACACAGTTCACAAGCTATGCCTTCATGCAATACATTGAAGATCTCGGCAGCAAGGTCTGCTTTGCTTTCGTGGCACACCCATGGAGAAACGGCCAAGCGGAGAGAGCAAATGCTAAAGTTCTGCGAGGCTTAAGAATGAAGACTTTCGACAGGCTGCGCAAGAGTGGAATGCGCTGGATTGATGAGTTGCCGACAGTTCTTTGGTCGATCAGGACGACGCCAAATTGAGCCATCGGCCAAACACCCTTTGCACTGGTCTACGGGGCAGAGGCAGTTCTCCCCACGGAACTCATATTAGGGTCACCTCGAGTGCTCGCTTATGATGAGCTTGAGCAAGAGCGACTGTGGCAGGATGACGCAACGCTCCTTGAGGAAGATCGTCTCTGGGCGGCTGTGAGAGCAGCACGCTACCAGCAAGCCTTGCACCGCTACCATAGCTGCAAGGTTCATGCCCGGAGCTTTGAGGAAGGCGACCTTGTTCTTCTGCACGTTCAGTCGGCCAAGAATTTCAACAAGTTGACGCCGAAGTGGTAAGGCCCATATCGGGTAACACGAGTCACTAGGCCCGGCGCAGTCCGCCTGGAGACCGAAGATGTCGTTCCAGTGAGCAACTCCTGGAACATCGAGCATCTTCGCAAGTTTTACCCATAAGGTGCGGCTTCCGGGCCTCCCGGCAAGCCACCCTTTTGTACAAGCCTTGCCGGCAAGGCATGTAACCCTTTGTACAAAGCCAGGCGCAGACCCTGAGCACTAATAAATGAAGCGCTGGCGCCTTAAGTCATAGCATGCATGCTAGGTCAAGTCTCCTCCTCGGTTAGGGTTGATAGTGCTTGGCAGCGGCTAACCCCTAGCTTAGAGGTCGAGTGTGCATCTCTCTGCTTCTTCCCTGTCCTTTTTGGTTTGCAGGACACGTAAGTATTTCTGCCGAGCTGTTTGGAAGAAAGGAACGGACCGGTGCCCCGACCCCGGCAAGCCAAGGTTGCCGAGGGCTGCAAATACAAGGATCCGTCCGCGGCAAGCCAAGGTTGCCGGGGGCTGTAGGTCCAGATAAGTCTTTTATCCTCTTTCATGCATTTCGTTATGAACTGGGGTATGTGAAACCCCGTTTTATATCCAAGCTACTGTGCTCCCCTCTTTCCGAACCCAAGGATTATCTCCTGGGTCCGAAGTTGGTCGTAGTCGCGGCAGCAAGGGAATAGAATGTGGAGCCTAAACCCATTTCATCCCTGCCTCCGCAAGAGCGTGAGAAAGGTCGAGAAAAATGGGGGGACGGCAGGGCCTGCTGCCGGTTGAAAAACGTTTACCTTAGATAGTAACAAGGGTTCATTCCTTGTCGTGGGTTTCCCCCGCGAACGAAAAACCCGGCAAACATCCCTTTTTCATTAAAAACATCCCGTACAGGTACAGTTCATACGGAATGAAAAGCATGAGCAGGGGGATTACAAGTTCTAAATCTAACAAAGGCTCGAAGGCTTACAGGACTAAAAAGAGATAAGGTGCCCGTAATCCTTTTCTTGTCCCTCTCCCCAGGAAATGGAACAAGAAGGCAAAAGGGCAAAAGGGGCGCCTAGGTGAAGTACGAGCAACAGAAGGCATCAAGAGAACATCTCGGTGGCCACTCCGAAGGGAGGCTGGTGATGATGATGACGGTAGAAGAGCTGGAAGACGAGGTGGTAGGACTGTCAATATGCTACGAAGGCGTCGGTGCCCGCGTACTCTGACTTGACGGCCTTGCCACTCGCCCTCTTCCTCTTCCACAGCCTCCCAACGCCAGCCGCCCAAGGAGGTGACCCCCAGAAGTTCAAGGAGCCGGCGACACGGATGATGGGGTGCCCTGTGCCACCTGGAGCGGCGCCCGACACCTAGTCGGACCCGTCATCCTGCCGCCCGCTACCCTCATCGTCGCTGCCGCTGTCCTCCTCATCACCCTCACTTGAGGAGGAATCTTCATCGTCGGAGGAGCTCTCCATGCAGCACCTTACGCGAGTCCCGAAGTGCTCGAAGATCTTGACGGAGAGGAGGCCGCTCTCCATTAATTTGAAATGGAGAGTGAGCCCCTCCATCAAGCTATGGACACGGGCGAAGGTCTTCCACCCTAGACATAGGTACATGCCGTGAGGGGCGGGGAACTCGACATCAGCCCATATACCGTTGTTCCCACAACCCCTCATATGCAGCCGCAACACCTGCGGTGGATCCAGCTCCATCTCCCACGCAAACGGAGTCCGGAGGCGAAGACGACGGCGCGGCGGCTGGCGCAGCCTGATGAAGAACTCGCAAGGTTTGTCCCCGACGTGGCCCTCCATCGAAGGAGGGGCCGCTGGCGGAGGCAAAGCTGATATGTCGCCCCGTCCTTCTCTCCCTTGAGCGCCACGGTGGCCTCGACCTCGCCCCCTCCCCCTCCCTCTAACAGGCGGCTCCGCCGCTACGAGCTCTTGGGGAGGAGCGATGCATTGTCGAGACGAGACCCTCACCGCCACCGATGAAGCGTCAGCACGCCCCCTCGCCATGACGAAAGAAAGGAGAAACCAGGAACAGGGAGAAGCAGATGACGAAGGATTGAGAGGCGCCGTTCCTCCCGCTCCCTTCTTTATAAAGGGGTGAGGCTGAGGCTCGGCCGCCCCACTCGACCAATCCAGCCCGTTGAAGTGACCACGGGTGGGGCCGTCGCCCGCCCTCCCCGCTCAATTAAAGGCGCGTGGGAATCGGCCCGCACGCGTGTGACTTCCTGTATCCCGCACGCCTGTCATTCGCTATGCATCATGCATGCAACGAACATGGCAGAAAAGACGGGCGCAATAGGACGCGTGGAGCGGCGATTCCCGAATAAGGGCAGTAAATGAGCAGCGGCCATGTGGTCTCGAAGAAACACGCAAGCCGCCTCTCTACTGTCCGCCACAAGATGACGCCAGCATGCTTCGTTCACCCACGCCCGCATGACCCCACGTCATGCGTTCGACGCAGATCATGGGGGAAGCGCAACAGACGGAACAATTACTGCGGTAAAAGTCCGCCCCAACTGCCCGCGCACCGTTCTGGGCCTGACCCAACAATGTGTTGCGCTTATGTATGGCCCAGGCCCGGGGGCTCCTGTCGGTGTACAAAAGTCGGGGCTCTACTTTTGACCCCTTTACCTGTGCACGGGCAGTCAGAGCCACCCGCCACGGCCACACATAACAGGGCAGGAAAGGGAAGCCAGAGAGAAGCCAAAGGCACAAGACAAACAAAGCAACGACAAGGACCAAGGCCACAAAGATCGGATGGATGAAGCAGGTTTCCCCGGCAAGAACCCTTGCCGGGGCAGCCTCAGCGGCCCCGGCAAGACTCGTGTCAGGGCTGCTCGCCCACACCAGTTGACCGAGCCACCTTTGAGCCCACCAACGCTAAAGAAATGCATTGGGACAGGGCTCGGGAGGCACCTCCGTGGTGGCATGCAGATCTTTGTGAAGACAAAGAATAGTCACGATCAAATGAGGATAGGAAGGCAACAATCCTCGGCAGGGTTCTTACCGAGGAAGCCCATGAGACCCCCAGCAAGGTCCTTGCCGGGGATGATGGTGTGCCGCGGCGAAACCCTTGCCGGGCCACCCGGCAAGGCCCTCACCAAGCGCGCCAGCAAGGCCACTGCCAGGCCCACGCCAGCCAAGTCTCCATCGCTGTTCGCATGGACGAAGCAGGTTTCCCCCGCAAGAATCCTTGTCGGGGCAGTCTCGGCAGTCCCGGCATGACCCGCGCCTGGGAAGCTCGCCCACACCAGCTGAGCGAGCCACCTTCGAGCCCACCAACGCTAAACAAACGGATTGGGACACGGCTCCGGAGGCACCTCCGTGGTGGCATGCAAATCTTTGTGAAGACAAAGAATAGTCAAGATCAAATGAGGATAGGAAGGCAACAATCCTTGGAAGGGTTCTTACCAAGGAAGCCCATGAGACCCCCGGCAAGGTCCTTGCCGGGGATGACGGCGTGCCGCAGCGAGACCCTTGCCGGGCCACCCGGCAAGGCCCTCGCCAAGCGCGCCAGCAGGGCCACTGCCAGGCCCACGCCAGCCAAGTCTCTGTCGCCATTCGCATGCAGCTGCCGACCCAACCAGCTGGGCAGGCACCTGCATGGCAACATGCAGCCCTTCGTGGAGGCTCCACCACCACGCCACCTCAGCTGCTTGCCTGCCTACATGGCACCGCATGCATCGCTGGCCAGGGCGCGTGTCAAATCAGGGAGGAGCGGCGATGGACGGGACGGGCCTCGCTCCCGTCCCCGATAAAGTGAAGGGACACCTAAGCCTCGCATTAAATGCGCTTTGTCTCATGTGTGCCACTGTGGCAGCCCCTTTCGCCTATAAAAGGAGGCCCGTGGCGCACTGGAGAAGGATTCGGCTCTTTCGAACCTGGCAGCACCCAGAGCTAGTTCAAGAGCTCAAGAACACTAAATACATCCACCAAAGCAGGATCGTAGGGTTTTACGCATCTTTGCGGCCCGAACCTGGGTAAATACCCTTTGTGCTGTCTACTAGTCCCGCTCTTCTCACGATCCCGCACCCCACAACCGTAGTAGGTATTCTAGTGATCCCATAGGTGTCGTTTCCCACCGACAGGGCGAGAGCAGCTATGTGCGTCCGAGTGTACAAGGGTATGAATCCTTTCTAAAATTGCCACGAGCCTCCTTTTATAGATTAAGGGGTCACCGCAATGGCAAATCAGTCATTACGCACTGATTAGATAGTGAACAGTGCTACCATACGTAACTATGTAGACAGGGCAGAGCACATTAAATGTGTCGCTTAGTGTCACATCATAGAATGCCCGGCAAGCCTTGCCGGCCTGTTCTTCCACCTCCTCACCTGTCTGCTTGACACTTCCCTGGACGGGTGTCATTTTGAGGTGATTTCAGTAGAAAGTGGCTGCCATGTGGCAAGAAACAGCCACTTACTCACTTGGGGGCTTGACACCGCACCAATCGATGACTTGCGTCACCGCGAGGTGGAGCGGTGGAGCCTTGGCAGGGTAGTTTGCCTTCGTAGGCCCCAGCAGGCATGCCGGGACAGTCTTGATGCTTACTCTAGGAGCCACCTCGACCTCGCCAGGCTCGCCTGCCCGGCAAGGGAGGTTTTCCCTTAGTGGTGTATTGCTCTATTAGCTTGACTTGGTCTTCTTCATCTGCCATCTGATTCCTCAAAGAGCTGATCTCTTCAGCTTGGCCTTGGCTTGGATGTCGCAGTCTTGCTCTTTTAGGCCTGTGCATAGTCTGGGCAAAGGACCCAGGGTTTGTTGCACCGACAGAGAGAAAAGAACTTAGTTCTCTTAGCCACAAAAAGCGAGATGAGAGAAGTGTGTGAGAACCCATTGAGTGTCATACACTATGTCCTATTGTGCAAAGATGAGGTAGAAAAGACAAACACTTCTAATCCTCTTACTCTAGTGTTGTCTAATTTGTTGCAGGAATTCACAGACGTCTTCCCTGATGAGCTACCTCCTAGTCTCCCTCCTCTATAGGGCATCGAACACTGCATCGACCTCATCCCCGGCACACCTCTTCCGAACAAGGCTCCATACCGTGTCAACCCCGAAGAAACCAAAGAAATACAAAGGCAAGTCCAACACCTCATAGATCATGGACATGTGCGTGAAAGTTTGAGTCCTTGTGCCATATCGGTTACTCTTGTGCCTAAGAGACGGTAGTTTTCGCATGTGTTTCGATTGTAGACCCATAAATGCTATCATCGTTCTCTATAGGCATCCCATTCCACGACTTGATGACATGCTAGATGAGCTTAGCGGCGCCTCCATTTTCTATAAAATTGATCTTAAAAGTGGCTATTATCAAATCCACATACAAGAAGGTGATGAATGGAAAACCGCTTCCAAAACAAAATTTGGCTTGTATGAGTGGCTAGTTATGCCTATGGGTTTATCGGAGGCACCTGGTACTTTCATGCGCATTATGCATTATGTGCTTCGCCCATACATTGGTGTGTTTGTTGTGGTCTACTTTGACGATATACTTGTGTTCAGCAAATCCCTCAAAGATCATGTAACTCATCTTAGGGTTGTTTTGCAAAATCTTAGAAAAGAGCATCTTTATGCCAATATGGAAAAATGCACTTTTGGAGTTTACAAGGTTGTTTTCTTGGGCTTCGTTGTGTCTTCAAAGGGTATTCATGTTGATGAGTCTAAAATTGAAGTAATTAAAACTAGGCCTGAACCCACTAATTTCTAACAAGTGTGTAGTTTCCTTGGTCTAGCGGGTTTTTTATCGTTGCTTTGTGAAAGACTTTAGCACTATTGCATCACCGTTACATGTCTTGAGTAAGAAGAATGCACCCTTTGTTTGGTGACCCTCGCAATCTACCGCATTTTATGAGCTCAAACCTTTTCTTACGCATGCCCCAATTCTTGCATTGCCTAATTTCAACAAAACTTTTGAGGTCCATTGTGATGCTAGTGGTAATGGAATTGGTGGAGTTTTGATGCAAGAAAAGTGACCCATTGCATACTTTAGTGAAAAACTTTCTGGTGCTCAACTTAACTATCCCATCTATGAGAAAGAATTATATGCTTTAGTGTGAGTATTGCATGTTTGGGAGCATTATCTTCGCCCACATGAATTTGTCATACATACTGATCATGAGACTCTAATGTACCTGTTGGGGATATGACTACTGAGTTAAACCGCCTAGGAGGGGCCGGATTACACTCACAAGGAGTCCTGCATAAAGAACCCATGAAGACGAAGTAGATGGAGCTTTGAATATGGAGGCTTAGAGGCCCAGAGCCCAATGGCGGATTAGGGCCCATAGTAGTAAACCGCCATACATGCATGTATAACTTGTATTGTAAGTTAGGGAAAGGAAGAAACCAAGCCAGACACTTGTATGAGCCGGCCTCGGGATTCTGTAGACCAGCCGGGCGTCAACCTGTGTATATATAGGGACGACCCGGCGGCGGTTCTGGGACAAGAAACAACATCTTGAGAGATAGGTAAAGCGGATTCGCTCCCTGCTCATCAAGATCAATCAATCCCACAACAACTGGATCGTAGGCTTTTACCTTCACCGCAAGGGGCCAAACTAGTATAGACTCCCCGTGTCCTTTGTTTCGGTTTAACCCCTTCAAGCTAATCTTGTTGCGATGGCTCCACGACTAAGTCCTTTCATTAGGACATCTGACGTGATATTTCCACGACAGTTGGCGCCCATCATGGGGCTATCGCACGATGGTTTCGAGTTCTTGAAGGGCAACTTCTAGGGACTCAAAGGATACGCGGTTGGCTAGATGACCAAGAGTTGTCGCGGCAAGCTCTACATCGACGATGCAGGCTGGGGCCCCGAGGCCGGCTCAATTGAGTATGGGTACCGGGTCCCCTTCAGAGGAATTCATGTCTTCATCGGCAAGATCGGCGAACTGGGCCCTGAGATGGACATCTGCACCGACCTCGTCGAGACGACTCAGCGTGCAAGCCCTGCCCAGGTTCATCCTGCCATGAAACGGGCGTTCGTAGGATGTATCCATGGTACCGAATCTGAACCAGTATCTGATGGTGAGACGGCTATCTACTCCAACGGCGGATCATCTACCGGAGAGACTGAGTCGTTGGATCAAGTTTAGGGTGGCCTGTTTGGGGGTTATTCTGATGGCAGCAGTATTCCGGAATCCTTTGAATTGCCAAACCGGGTTGCAATCTTCATGGCCGGTACACAGCCAACATTGCAAAATTCCACTACAGCGGCGATGCATTCCGGATCAGCAGCCGGGGCAGGAGGCCTCGCGCGCCGGCCGGCTCAAGTTCTTTCCAGTTTGTTGGACGCCTGGACAACGTTGTTGACCGCGGCAGTTACCCCGGAGACTCAAGATCGGCATAATGTAGAAGGCACAAAGCTGCGGGATCAGATAACTCAGGCCAAGGAGGATTTGGTAGCTGAGGAGACTAGGATGGGTGAGGAACGGGCCGCTTTAGATGCCCAGTCACAAAGGATTCAGGCCAAGAATTACCGACTCTTACTGGATCAGAACGCGTCTAATGACGTATTGTGGAGGAGGCATCAGTCTCGCCTACCGATGGATTACAATGCGATGAATCTCTTCAGTACGCCGGGAGCAAGGACCAGCAATTCGGCAGCAGTAAATCGGACTGCAGCGCCTAGGACCGGAACGCCGGATCAGCCACGGGTGATGGGCCTACCTCGACGAATAGATAACCCGCGGCAGTACACAACACCCCCGCCGGGTCACTTCTCCACCCATTTGGATAACATGATCGCTGTGTCATCTCGGTTGGCAACTATTCCAATAGAGGGTGAGTCGCCAGCAGCGGTTGAGACGCGGTGGGCCAGGGATCTTCTTCAGACTGCCATGGTGCAGTAGCAGGCTTATTCATACAGCCGAGACAGGATTCACTCAACCCCTCGCCCGAGCAAGAGCTACAGCAGGCACATGGATGAACCGGCTGTATCAAGCAGTGCACGGAACTGTGACGCCCCTCAAAGGCCTAATCCGGCGCGTGGTGGTGCAAATTCTCAGGACGTGGTGGATAATGGCAGAGCATGAAGGGAGGCTGCATTAGCGGCACAGTACGCGGGTCATCATCAACCCGCCCCGGCACCAGCGGCGTCAGTAGAAAGAGGGCTTGCGTTTAGCTCCTGGGGGGTGCCGTGTCTCACCCCGGCTCTACGCAATGTGCGGTTGCCCAAGGATTTCAAGGGCCCGCATAAGGTGCCTAACTACATCACCGATTTACCCCCCGGGTCATGAGTTGAGAGCTACAAGATGGCTATGGAGATGCTGGAAGTGGATGAAGCGGCATGTGCAAAATACTTCACCATGATGTTGGAAGGAACAACTCGCACTAGGTTAAAGAGCCTGCCCGCTAACTCCATCGGGTCATGGGACCAATTGAAGGCCCGGTTTATAGCGAACTTCAAGGATACATGCAAACAACCCATGTCCATTGTGGATCTGGCTGCTTGTGTTCAAGGAGAGAACGAGTCAACAACTCATTGGGTGCGCCGGGTTTCAGAAATCCTGCATTCATCGGACCGCATCAATGCTGATACAGCAATCGTAACATTGGAGGGTAATTGCCGGTTTAAGTCACTGAAGATGAAGTTGGGACGGCTAAAACGCCACTGCAACGATATGGGAACACTTATGGCAGCTCTGGTTAAATATGTTGATTCTGATAATACCAAAGATCCCGATTCTGACAAAGAGAAACCGGAGAAGGGAAAGAAGAATGCCGGTACAAAGGGACAGCATAACCAGGCGAGCCACGGGAACAATGGTAAGCGTAAAGCGAATAATTCGGATTTTGTGGCTAACACCAATGTGCAGGGCAATGCGCAGCGTCGTAAGGGTAAACCGCCTCAGCGCGGTGGAGGCATGAATCTGGAGCGCCTGTTAAACTAGCCCTGCCCAAAGCACGGAACGAAGGAGATTCCGGCCACGCAGCTCTGGAAGGATTGCTTCATTATGAAGGAGTTCAAAAATTCTGATCTCTTCCGGTATGACCAGGGTCCGTCTGGCGGTTCAGGTCCAGGATTTCACGGCCGGGTTACGGCGGCGGCGGTTCAAACTCTGGATTTGAGAATAATCAGGGCAACCAGAACAACCAAGGTGGTCAAAACCAGCAGAACAATCAGGGGAATCAGCAGCAGTCAGGTTATCAGAGTCACCCGAAGCAGTTGAATGGTGGGCAGTATCATGTTTTTACCACTAGCTTGTGTAAACGTGATCATAAGCTTCACAAGAGGGCAGTTAATGCTGTTGAACCGGCAGTACCCCATTACTTGCGTTGGTCCAAGCAGCCCATTGTGTGGAGTAGAGAGGATCATCCACCCCGGATTGATAATCCGGGTCATCTGGCTTTAGTGGTGGCACCTTAGGTGGGAGGTTATAAATTCACCAAGGTGCTCATGGATGGAGGGAGCAGCATCAACATCCTATATTATGAAACCTTCCGTCGCATGGGATTGACGGATAAGAATCTTAAACCCTCAAACACTATTTTTCATGGTGTAGTACCAGGTAAATCGGCATATCCAGTTGGCAAGATTGCTCTGGAGGTTGTGTTTGGTGAGCATGATTCCAAGTCAGAAACTTTGACCTTTGAAGTGGTGAAAATCCAAAGCCCGTATCACGCCCTGTTTGGACGGCCGGCTTATGCAAAGTTCATGGCGAGGCCCTGTTATATTTATCTACAGCTTAAAATGCCAGGTCATAAGGGGACCATCACGGTGCACGGGAGTCGTAAGATCGCTTTGGACTGTGAAGAGGGTGATTCGGCCTATGCTGAGTCAGTTTGCGCAGCAGAAGAGTTGAAGTTCTACAAGGATAATGTTGATCCGGCAGATATGACTCCTTTGAAAAAGCCCACCACAGAGCATGACCCGACCCTGAAGTTCAAACTGGCTGATGAGACTAAGTTGGTTGATTTTGTTCATGGCGATTCATTCAAGCAGTTTAGTATCAGTACTACTCTGGATCCGAAATAGCAAAGCCGCCGACCTTTGTGATATCTGTCGGGTCAAGATCAGCTATCCAAGCTTTGTCCTGAGTCAGTGCTGATAAAGCGCCAGCCCTTGCAGCAGATCGCTTCACCTCTTCTATCTGGGCCGGTGTCATAGATAATTTGCCAAATGTATCTTTGATCAAGGTCGGTGGCGGTTTGTCGTACGAGGCTGCATAGATGACTCGTTGAGCGCCGGTATATAGTTGTTCTATCAAAGTATAAGCTGCCTTCAACTTCTGACACATATCACAGCCCAAATGAGCAACACGGCTGCCTGCAACGGTTCAAAAGATTGCTGGTAAACCGGAAGTGTCAAAAAATGTTTAATAGAAAGCTGAAGAAGAGTACTTACCAAATACAGCAGAAGTCATTGCGTTGATTTGCCGCTTTAAGCCATTCAGCTCTGCTACTACCAGATTAAGTGCCGCTTCAACATCTTCTGCCTGTTTCAGCAACGCGGCTTTCTCAGTCTCCCAGCCTGCACGCTCGTTCTTGAAGCCATCCTTCAATCGCTCCATGGCTGTTAAAACGCCTTTCAGTTCATCCTTTGCCTTGGATGCTTCGGTTTGCTGGGACTTGATGTTTTCTTGAAGATCGGCAATTTGGGAATTTTTGTTGGTTAACTCGGCCTGCAACACACAGATCAAGTAAATTGGCAATATTTTCTCAAAGTCCCAAGCACATAACAAAGTTATACACTTGTCACTTGGGGGCTAATGCAGATTTCTTTTTCATAGTTGTTATAAGAAGTCCCAAGGCTCAATACAAGTATTCATCTTGGTACTTGGGGGCTAATGCCTAATTGATCGGACTAACTGGATGTGAAGGAATTGAGCAAAAGTTTAGTTTTACAAAGACCCGGATCATCTCGGAAAGATAAACCGGCTCTTGGGGGCTACACAGTTGAAGCTTTTCTTATCAAAGTCCCGGTTCATCTTGAAGAGATAAACCGGCCCTTGGGGGCTACACTCGAGTTGATATAAAGCGAAAGGAAGGAAGATTTATGAAACAAGAATTACCTCATAGCACTCTTTCATCAAATTGACCAACCAGCCTCATAATCACGACTCTTGTATAGGCGGTTTAGAAATCTAGAATGGAGCTCCTGAGCATTGAGGTTAACGCACCTGGATAAGTCTGTTTTCCACTTTCCCTTGCCCATAGCAGCAAATTCTTCCTTGGCACTATGTTTGGATAAGGCGACCGGGTTGCCAGGGATAGTCTGACCAGTACCAGTAATAACAACATCATCATCGCCACCTTTGGACGGGCTTGGCGGATTGTCAGTGTTCCTGGTTGGGCTTGGCAGATCGTCATCCTTGGCTGGGCTTGGCGGATCAGCATGACGACTAGCCGGGTTAACCTCCGGTGGATCAACACAAGTGTTCTGACCTTGTGGCACAGGGTCATCCAGAGAAATATCAGCATTCTGATCATCAGCTTCTGAAATCCTTTCCGGCTCAGTAGTAATCGGATTATCGTCAGTTAGAATAGTCAGTTTAGCCTTCTTGCTAAGTCTGGCTTTGGCACTAAAAAGAATAAGAGTACAGCGATCAGTACAGTAAACAGGCGCAACACATACACATAAATCTATTATGCTTACCCAGGAACAGTCTTGAGTGGAGGCATTTGTGTGGTTGATGAATCGCCAGAGGATGAATTTGAAGTTCCCTGATAATTTGAATCAGATGGATTAAGAGGGTATCAGAAGCAACCCATCAAGGGATAAGATTTATTGGAAGAACAAGAGACCTTTGGACGGTGTTTCCGAACCGGTGTGTCTGGTAAACCAGAGGAAGTAACCTGATGGCCACTATGCCGGGTTGTGCGACGAGCTTCATGTTGCTGTGTCTTCAAAGAAAAGTGTGGATCCAAATGAGCAAGGGGATGTGAACGTTTTACTTTCCGGACTGTGTGACGAAGTTTTTGTATCGGCACATGATCTGAATCGGAGGAAAGGGAGATTACCTCTACGTGGTCAGCGCGGCTTGCTTCCGCATGATCCTGATAATGGTCATTGTCAATAAGATGTATGAAAAATGAACCAAGGGAGTCAAGTTCTACCTCTGACTCTGAGTCGTCAACATCTTCGGGCGGATCAGAGGACTCGGCGGTTTTCTTCTTTGCTGACCTCTTTGTGGCCTTGCTCTTGGCACGAGGAGCTCTCACCGGTTTGTCTTGTGGTTTTGCCGGTTTGTCTTGAGTCTTCCTCTTACAGAATGGATCTTTGTCCTGTAAGAATAAGAAAAAGGCTATCAGGAAAAGGTTAAAGGGGAGACGAGTTAAAAAAGCACAAAGATAAACTCTTACAACCGGCGGTTTGTTGGAGGCATAAAAGGGGAGCAACCCAGTCTTGCTGCACTCAGATATCGGTTCATCTAGCATCTTTTTGACGGACTCAGTGACCTCATCATTAGTCATCTGTATTTCAGTGTGCCATTGAGGATCTTTGACATCCCCGGTATATTCATGCATTAATCTGATGCAGCGGCTTAAGGGCAGGATACCCCATGAAACCCAGCAACGGACAAGGTCAATACCGGTTAAACTGTTTGCTAGAAGAGCCCGGAGCTTAGCAAGTTGTGGTGCATATGTTTGTCGTTCTCTGCCAGTAAGCCGCTGAGGTAGTGGGTGTTCATTGCTGAGTCAGTAAGCACGATAACCCGGCAGAGGATTTTCATCAGCAGGCGCAGTGTTCTAACAGTAGAACCATGTTTGATTCCAATCCTTGGGGTGGCTGTGATGTTTGGCATGAGGAAAATTGACTTCTTTCCTTTTCTGAATCGACACTCCGCCAAGTTCAGTACTGGGGCCGTCAGAAAATTCAGTACGGCGGTTCAAGTGGAAGAAGTCTCTAAAAAGTTCATCAGTCGGTTCTTCTTGCAGATAAACTTCACAGAACACTTGGAAGTTGCAAATATTGGACACAGAATTCGGTCCAATATCTTGAGGGTGGAGTTGGAAGCTGGCAAGCACATCCCAGAAAAACTTTGATCCGGGAGGGCTAAATCCCCGGTCCAGATGCTGCATAAACACAATCACTTCTCCATCTTGAGGTTCAGGAGGATTCTCAGTGCCAGGGACTCGCCAATGAATGATCTCCTTCTTGGCTAAAGCGCTAGTCAGAACATACCCAATAAGTTGCTCTTCTTTGATTCGGGAGGGAACCCAATTGCAAGAAGAGAACTGTTTGGCCATTTTTGATGACAAACTGTAAAGGAAGTCCAAATGACGGTTCACGATTCAAGATTGATGTGCATAAACCGGTGTTAAACCGGGGGATTTAATCGGAGCATGTATGCACGTTAAACCCGATACTGATGCTCAAGTCAAGATGGTGGTTTACGTGAGGGCTAATGGTACCTGTTGGATTATCATTTTCTAAAAGTTAAACTGCCTACAGTGGAAGAAACATATCCGAAATTTACTAAGTGCTGCAGAAACAGGTTTCACAAGATGGTGTTATAATTTTGGATCTACCGCGGTTCAGTAAAGAAAAATTTTTGAACCCTAAAATGGCGATAGCAGAACAGCAAAGGTCCAGATGAGATCTATCCAGGAACAAAGAGATATTGTGGCGAGGCAGACTAAAGCTACAACTTCGGCTGCAAAAAGAAGATGTCGGGTTTGTCTAGAGTCAATGAGACAGTAAGGGAAAACATACGACCACCGGTGAACGCTGATGAAACATCGAAGAACCATGGAACCCTAATGCAGATCTGGTAGTTGGGAAGATGAGTACTTACCAAGGCTGTGGGGCAGCGGAGGAGCATTGCAGTATTTCTGGTCAAGAACAGGTTGATGCAGCGGCCTTGTTGGTGCAGATGCAAAGGTCGACGGCAGCGGTGATGCTCGAGCTCTTTGGGGTCGCGGGGAAGAAGAAGATGCGAAGAGGCAAGGAGGAGAATGGAAAGGACCCCCGGTCTTATTTATAAAGGCAAAGGGATAAGTGACAGGCGCAAAAATCGAGGAGCCTAAAAAGGGAATATAGGGCACAGCTGTCGCCTCGATCTTTGAAGGTCAATTAATAAAAGAGGAATATATATGATATTTTTATGCAGATGATGTCATGGCGGTTTGCAACGATTGCAGAAGATGACGTCACGACAGTTTACAAGATCAACATGAAAATGTTCAAATCAGAATTTCTCTAAGTTGATGATTGACATGAACAGGTTCAAACCAATCTAGGGCCTAATGTTGGGGATATGACTACTGAGTTAAACCGCCCAGGAGGGGCCGGATTACACTCACAAGGAGTCCTGCATAAAGAACCCATGAAGATGAAGTACATGGCGCTTTAACTATGGAGGCTTAGAGGCCCAGAGCCCAATGGCGGATTAGGGCCCATAGTAGTAAACCGCCATACATGTATAACTTGTATTGTAAGTTAGGGAAAGGAAGAAACCGAGCAGGACACTTGTATGCGCCGGCCTCGGGATTATGTAGACTGGCCGGGCGTCAACCTGTGTATATGTAGGGATGACCCGGCGGCGGTTCAGGGACAAGAAACAACAGCTCGAGAGATAGGTAAAGCGGTTTCGCTCCCTGCTCATCGAGATCAATCAATCCCACAACAACTAGATCGTATGCTTTTACCTTCACCGCAAGGGGCCGAACTAGTATAAACTCCTCGTGTCCTTTGTTCCGGTTTAACCCCTTCAAGCTAATCTCGTTGCGATGGCTCCACGACTAAGTCCTTTCGTTAGGACATCTGACGTGCTATTCCATGACAGTACCTTAAAGGTCAAACCAAGTTGAATAAATGGCATGCTAAATGGAGTGAATTCATTGAATCTTTTCCTTATGTGATCAAGTACATCAAGGTTAAAGAAAATATTGTGGCAGATGCTCTTTCCCGCAAGTTGCATGTCAGTTACTCAACTTGAATTCAATGTTATTGGCTTTGAGCATGTTAAAGATCTTTATGCCCATGATCCTTCATGTGTGCTTCCTTATGACAAATGTGTTGCTAACACTTGTTGGGAAAACTATTACCTCAAGAGTGGTTACCTTATGCGCGCTAACAAACATTGTATACCCGAGTCTTCTCTTCGTTTGTTACTTTTGCAAGAGACTCACGGAGGAGGACTTATGGGACATTTTGGACACGACAAGAGCTTTGCACACTCTCCTTCAAGTACTTTTGGATAAAGATGTTCCGCGACGTTGCACACCAACCGATGCTCACAAGCTCAATCTCATGGTTTACATATGTCACTTCCAATTCCATATCAACCATGGGAAGATATTAGTATGGATCTCATGCTTGGTTTGCCTAGGACACAAAATGGAAAGGATTCTGTATTTGTTGTTGTGGATCGATTCTAAAAAATGGCACATTTCATCCCTTGCAATAAGATAGACGATGCTTCACATGATGCAAATATTTTTCGTAGGGAAATCTTGAGGCTACATGGAGTGCCAAGGACCATTGTATTAGATCGCGACGTCAAGTTCCTTAGCTACTTCTGGAAGACACTATGCGCCAATCTCGGCATCAAGCTACTACTCTTGACGGCCTATCATCCCCAAACTGATGGCTAAATGGAAGTCACCAACTAGGCGCTATCTACTCTCCTTCGCGTGTTGATCAAGAAGAACATCAAGGAGTGGGAGGAATGCTTACCCATCGCCGAGTACGCCTACAATTGAGCTCGACACTACTACCAGCAAGTCCCCCTTCGAGGTTGTCTACATCTTCAATCCATTGTCCCCATTGGACATTCTACTTCTCTCACTACAAGAATGAGCAAACATGGACGCAAGTGCAAGGGCAAGCTTTCTCAAGAAGATGCATGAAGATACAAGGTCCACGATCGAGCAGCAAGTACAATGCCTCACCACCAACCACAACATCAACAAGATCCCAATGGTGTTCAATCCAGGCGATCTCATATGGCTACATCTCTGAAAGGACTGCTTCCCCAACAAGTGCAAGTCCAAACTACTAGCACGAGCCGATGGACCATTCAAGGTGTTAGCACGCTACAATGACAACGCCTACAAGATCGACATCCCTCGCGACAAGTACAACGTAAGCGACATCTTCAATGTCAAGGACTTGGCTCCATACCATGGTGATGAAGATCACGATGCGTAGAGGGATCTCTCCAAGGGGGGAGGGATGACGTGGAGCATCCTTCCATAATCCCCATGGACTCTATACCAACACATCAATCACCACGTGGACCTATGACAAGGGCTCGATGTCGGTGTCAAAATTGGTAGATCTCGGTAGGTGATAGAGGCGAGGGTCCCGATCTTTCGATGAGATGATAACTATCGATTTGGTGGAGACGACTTTGATGATCCGACTACAAACGTGCATGACGTTGCACCTTGGCAATCGCTAAACCAACTCCGAGAGGTTATTGACCATGCTGGAGCACGATCAACCTGACCACGAAGGTCTATTCCTGCAAGCAATCGAAGAATAATCAAGAATATGATAAAAGCAACCTGAATATTGCGAGTATATATGAAGTATTGATAAATGTGGGGATCCGTAAGTGGTCTTGGTCTGGTCGCTGCATCATCAGATTGTTTCATCCGTAGATCAACGCTCCAGACGAATTTAAAGGTGGATCCAATTGGGTTGGAAAGTGCACGAAATCTAGTTTCCAACAAAAAAAGAATCACCCAATTTGGAGTCCGTATGAAAACGTTGTTGGCATTTTGAGTCAGGTATGTCTGTGCAGTCCGAATCTGAATCCAGAACGTGAGAGACTTGGACTCTATGTTCTCTTGGCCCAAAAGTGACGTGAGAGAACATTTTGAACAGAACCTAAACTTCTCCTTTTCCCTTATTTTCATATGTGGATTGTACAAATGTCCCATACACCTACAATTAGAAAAAACACAAAAGTGGGTGAAGTATTTTTGTTCTGGATAACATAAATAGATTATTGCATAGTTTGCACTAGAAATCACCTGACAAATATGCATGTATGCAATATTTTTGGTCTTATCCAAGGTAGTCATGTCCTCATCAGTACGGGTCCCGAACTGTGCGTCTAAGGATCGAAGGTAACAAGGAGGCAGGGGACACGATGTTTACCCAGGTTTGGGTCCTCTTAACGGAGGTAATACCCTACTTCCTGCTTGATTGACTATGATGAATATAGGGGTTACAAGAGTTGATCTACCTCGAGATCGTAATGGCTAAGCCCTAGATGTCTAGCCTATATGATTGTGATCTTGCCCTACGGACTAAACCCTCCAGTTTATATAGACACCGGAGGGGTCTAGGGTTGTACAAAGTCGGTTACAGAAGAAGGAAAGTGCATAATCCAAATGCCAAGCTTGCCATCCATGCAGAGGAGAGTCCCATCCGGACACGGGGAAGGTTCTTCTATCTTGTATCTTTATGGCCCATTAGTCTGGCTCATATCACATAGCCCGGACGCCCAAGGACCCCTTAGTCCAGGACTCCCTCAGTAGCCCATGAACCAGGCTTCAATGACGATGTATCCGGTGCGCGGACTGTCTTCGGCATTGCGAGGCGGGTTCCCCATTTCCAAATATTTGAACATAGTTCTCCGCACACAAGAACTGTGTCCGGTCTTGCCTAACACGTACAACCCTAAGCTGTAAAAAAGTAATAATACTTAAAAATAAGTCACGTCCATGGGCCACCTTTTTGGCGAGATGTTATGTTCTGGCCTCTACAATTATTCTTAACCGTTGTACAGCCTCATTTCGTATTTTGAGGTACGGCCAGTGACACGTCTTGTCAAAACAGAGATCGTGTCCCCATATCACGGGATTCTCATCAATAGGGGTTTTGGCTAATCCAACCGTGTCGTTCGCATGTCCCCTTGGGAATAGATGAGATTTAAGGCTCGTGAGGGACGTTTGATATTCTCTGCCTCTATAAGAGGACAAAAGGGCGCATTCGTTCACCCCACGCCTTCTTGTTCCTCTGCCTTCCAATCCCCCGAGCTCCAGCGCCCAAGTTCCAAAAAAATCTTCCGCCCCAGCTTCTCTAGCAATGGCCGGATTTGGCTTTCAAGGCAAGTGGATGGCCTCTTCTGTAACAGAGAAGAACATCCAAGATCTACGGGAGGTGAGGTACCTGACGGCGGAGATAAAGCATAGGCTTCCAACCCCAGGGCAGATCATCCCCACCCCGGTGCCCGGCGAAAGGGTGGTTTTTATCCCCCACTTCCTCCGAGGGCTCGGATTCGCCCTGCACCCCTTTGTCTGAGGTCTTATGTACTATTACGGGCTGGATTTCCATGATCTGGCCCCGGATTCCTTCCTCCACATCTCAGTGTTCATCATCGTGTGCGAAGCATTCCTCCATGTTCCTCCACACTTCGTCTTATGGCTCAAGGTTTTTAATGTGAAGCCGAAGGTGGTCGAAGGCCAACATGCCGAGTGCGGCGGCGCCATGGTGAGGAAGCTCAACATGGTTACCTGGCCCAAAGGAAAATTTGTAGACACCGTCAAGGTGTGGCAGCAGGAGTGGTTTTATATCACCAAGCCCCGCGGCACCAAGTGGGCCGCTACTCCTGCCTTCAGATCTGGACCTCCACTACGGCTCGTGTCCTGGACCAACAAGGGCCTAGATTGGGGTCCCCCAACAACGTATAGACGCTGGTACAACGTGTCAAGAGCATGATAGACAAGGACATCACCCTTGCTGAGGTGATCCAGGTGATGCTCATCCGCCGATCCCTCCCTTGCCAACGACGGCCTCTCAAGATGTGGGAATTCAAGCCAGCGGGGGCACGGACTCTGCGTCACTTCTACGGCACGATGCACAAGAAGATCTGGAAGTTGCTTTCAAGAAGTAGAAGATGTGGCCTTCAACGTCCGATGACACCGTCCTTGACTACAACAATCTGGCATCCCCGGTAAGTATCACGCTGCCGAACACTACTTAACTTGTTAATCTTAGGGAGGGGCCTTGAAAATTCCATCTCTTGAACAGGACTGGATAAAGAAGGCCGAGCGGATTCAGTGTCCGGCCCCACTCCCCAAAAACCCAGCCGATCCTCTGTTAATGAAGATGCTAGTCCCGGTGCCCTATCAGGCGCCGGCGAAGAAGGACAAGAAGAAGAAGAAGAAGAAGGCCAAGGAGGCCCAAGGCGACTTCCATCCCAAAGAGACTTCGGGCGCTGTGTTGGGAGGAACCGAAGCTCCTTCCTATAATGAGGAAGACGAAGACGAGGATGACAAGGAGGAAGAGGAGGAAGCAGAGAACCCTCCTAACAAGGGGAAAACGAGAGCGGCCTCCGTAGATCCAGAGGATGGGGCGCCCAAGAGGGGAAGGGTATCCCTTTCTGATAACACGGATTTGGGCGCCGAAGCCATTCCCAAGCACCGCTCCGGCACCAAGCCCCTCGCCGAATCGTGAGTACAGATGCCTCATTCATATCTAATCCTCTTTATAGATTATGAGTATAATGTCAAATTTTATGCCGCAGTCTGGCCTGTGACATTCCTCAAGGGTTGTCCTCATAGGGGGATCTCTCGCCGGACAAGATGGAGAGTGAGACACCTCCACGGGCTTCCTTGCCTCCTAAGGTGGATAATCCTGAGGTGTCGTCCCAAAGGGTTTCTCTGGCCCCCGGAGAAGTGCGGGGGATGATCAATGTGGCATCAAAGGCTGCTGAAGACATGGGGGCACAACCCCTATGGAGACCGGTCATGGGGGTCCTAGGTTATCGGACCCTCAGCTGGATATCGTTCCAGAGACCCATACAGTCCTGGAATTGGAACAGCAGCCCCCTTTGTAGGAGGGGGCAACGGCGACCTCTACCAATACAGAGGCGTTGAACAAACTGATGGATGCACTGCAAGGTGCATCCGTCTTGGAGGAGCACCGTACTTTAATGGGTACAGTGCTTGAAAGAGTGTAGTCTGCTAAGAGCGGACTGGATGTAGCCTTTACGAGCCTACCAATAGGCTTCGAGGAATGCAATGTAATGTCTTTTAGCTGCTTTTCATAACAAATCCATCTGTATATAGATAGTAGCCCTTGAGACTTTGTTTGGCCAACAAAGTAGGGCGAACAGAGGGTCTATAGGTACCTATAGTAAATAACATGTTTAGCCCTTTTGATAATCATCAGGCTTCACTGTTAGCAGCGACCGCGCAGGCTGCCGAAGTTTCCGAACTCAAGCGGTAGCTACAGCTGGTCGAGGAGGACAACATTCAAATTAACAAGCGGCTCGACGAAGCGCAAGGTTTGTTTCAAGTGCTCCATACTCCACCAAATTGGTTTTTGCAAATGCTGGATTGAGGCTCATGTGCTATTATACGTATATTTGTAGATGGCATTGTGGAGGTCGAAACCCTCCGAAGTGACCTTGTCCGTGCAAAGGAGCAGGCAAGGGTGAGCAATGCGGCCGCTGAGAAAGCGGTTGCCGAATTAAATAAGGAACAGTCCACACAGAGCCAGCTTGAGGAGCGTGTATCCAAGATTGAGCAAGAGCTCAAGGACACAACTCGCGAGTGCGAGCTCCTCGAGGAGGACAATAAAGCGAAGGCGGCCGAACTCGCCAAGGCTCTTCAGGACGCCCAAGAGGCGAGGTCCGAATCCCGCGCGGCTCACGAGGAGCTCCAACAAGCCGGACAAATAGGGGCTGGTAAGCCCTTTCTTTTACAGTCTAAGTTTGGCAATCAGAGGTATGCCTTACTTAATCGACTATGGAGTTCTCCAGAGTCCTTGGTGGATCTACTGAAGAGCACGGCTGACACGGCACAATTCTACCGAGCCTAGGAGGGGTATACAATGGAGAAGTTGTTTTGGTCGCAATATACGACTCAGGAGCATTCAACGCTGCTGAACGACCAGATGGCACAATGGTCTGACTTGCACAAAATGTCTGGAGCGGCCATGAAGGAGGTTATACTCCTGTTGTGGTCGGCAGAATCCATTCCGAGCTCTTACTTTGGCCTGGTGCAGCGACTTATCGATGTTTTGCCCCTCGTTGACACCATCAAACGGTTGGTGTACATAGAAGGTGCACATAGGGCTTTTGCCCGTGTCAAGGTGCACTAGGCCAAGATGAAGGTCGCCGTCATCGCAGTGGGGGGTCCTCCCGAAGGCAAAGACCACCGCACACCGGAACTGTATTTAAACGACATCCTAGAGGGTGCTCGTTTGATAGAGGGTCAATGCTCAAAGGACATCATGTTCGAATAAATGTATCCGAACGACCCGATCGTGTGTATTATATATACTAAGTCTTTGTAATATATTGGCATCATTGTCTAAAATTGCTTTCCTCCTGTGCGGTCATTTTTTTTTGAATGCCTGAGAGTTTTCTAGTCGTCAGCTTCGATCCCCACATAGATGCTACGGGAGTGTTCAGAATGACACATTAACACTCTTGACCCAATGTCTTGGTCCGTGACGGAGGTGTCAGTGCGTCGAACTAGGCAATCGGACTATACGGCTTTGCCGCTCTCACTTAGCCATAGGAGTTTGACGATGGGGCTATAGAATAGCCCCTGGTACGTATTTGACTATCCGAATGCGGATGCGTTACGTGTAAGTCTGCAAAAACAGTCCTTTGTTTGACACAGAAAAAATCGTTAAAGATTTAGTGAGTCACCGAACGGCTGACCAGCTCTCGCTGTATCATGACAGTCAGTTTTCGGCTTTCTCTACTGAGGTGCTTGATCGGACAAACTAGAAACACAATCATAGTAGTTCTCCCTTTACTACCCTAGCCGAACAAATGGAACGTAAGGTAGCAAACACAGGAGCCGGGCAACCCAACTACTGACTAAAGACATTATTCGAAGCGATGCATATAATGCCAAGCTCGGGACACCGAATTGTGCTACAAAGCTTGTTCGGACTTCCATTTAGTGGCTCATAAGTGGTCGTATAGAGCCCTTGGCAATGGGTGTCGAGGTATGTGTGACAACTGTAGAGACGGACTACAGTTTTATAAATGAAGTAGATACCGAAATTTTGTTGCTAATAAAATTTGATTGACATGTCAAGACGTGATCTTACAGGGGATACCCTAAACAACAAAATCATTTTACATGCCGAGGGGCTAATAAAGAGGAGAAAAGCTTAGTACAGGTCCTTTTTAAATAAGGTTTAGTCTGAAGAGTCCTTTGGATGTCCTGCCGCATGTCTGTGCCGCTTTTGTCCTGTAGAGAGACGTTCCTTGAAGGGAACGGTCTTTTGTTTGCTGGACGGAACCAGGCCATGAGTGAGCCCTCGTAAGTCTGTAGGATACATGGGCTTCAATGCACCTATTGTAAAAAGGTAAGCAGAAAAAAAAGGTGGGAGATTATATAGGGTCGAGCCGCACTATATATCTTCCCATATTGTGCCTCCGCCAATGCCCTGTCAGGACCATGATTCTATGCCACACTGATCTAGCATGTAACACCTCATATCACTTTGCGGTCTCACGCACGGTATTCCAACGGGTGTCGCCTTACCATGCCCGGGACCATTTGCGCCTTTTGGCACACGTATATGATAGTGTCGCTAGAATCCACATGACAAAGAATCCGGGCTGACATGGCTAGTCATGAACCCAAAGTGGCACTAACTTACAGGGACAGGCATACATGACCCAGCATCGAACGTGTCATCCATCAGCGAGTGAATCCGGGCTGTAGCAACTGGGCTAGCAGGACTCCGATAAACCGGGCTGTAGGAGGCTAACAGGACTCCGGTAGACACCGTGTGACATTTCCCCGAAGGGACAGACACAGGAACGAAGAAGGAGACATGCCGGCCAGCCTAAGTGTTTTGGAGCAGTAGCAAGCTACCAGGGCTCAGTGGAAGCACTAGGAGACATTTCCCGGTAAGAGAGGCTACTAAGGATAAACAACTAGATAGTCAGATCCCACACATAGCAATACACATTACACGTACGCATAACATGCAGGTATCTGTTGTACAACATGGCATCATAGCATAACTCAACAACTCATATAGATAAGGCTCAAAGAGCCATCATAGCATTTATTGCAAACAGGGGTTACATGACCCAACATTCAGAGTATACAAGCAACAAGCGGAAGCATTACATGTCTGAGTATAGACATCTATAAAAGAAAAAGGTTGAAGACCTTGACTATCTACAACATTCGATCAAGATCTTAGCTGAGGTACAAGCTACTTGTCGAAGTCCATGAGAACACTAGTAAGACAGAAGTCTCCGCTGCAAAAACATAAATAAAGAAACATGAGTACAAAGGTACTCAGCAAGACTTACATCAGATCCTATCATACATGCATTTGTATCAAGAGGGTAATGTGGGGTTTAGTTGCAGCAAGCCAGCTTTGACTCAGTGGCTATCCTGTTCTACGACTACAAGAAACTTCTTTGAGGTGAGATGGCGCACACGAGTCCACTAATCACCACACAATACACTACTATGGATTCATCCCCGTCTCCCTACGAGAAGGCCATCCACGGCACTCACACTTGTCTTGAGCATTTTAGAGTATCCACTTCAAGTTGTCTATGTACCACGTAAGCATCCAAGAAGTCCATAACCGCGGACCCAGCTATTCGAATAGATCATGTTAACCCTGCAGGGGTGTACTTCTTCACACACGCTCTCACCACTTACCGCCATGTACATGTCATGTAACTCGGCAACCTTCAAGCGAAAGCCTGGCGAGGGTGTCGGCCACAACCTGACTAACCACACAAGACTCTAGTCCAGGTTTATCGCCTATTCGGGTTCCATCCGCAAGGAGATCCGGCCGGGGTGTCGCTCATGGCCCCAAACGATGTGAGCAGGGTTCCCAAGCCCACCATCCGGGTGGCACTTGGTACACCATGCCACTGTGCCTAGTCTATCCCAAGCCCACCTGGCCGGGTGCCACTTGGTAGACTACTAACACTACATACAAACACCAGAGACTAATTGCAACTGCTGGACAGAGATCAAGTTGGTTAATAAGTCGAGAGGGGCACTTAAGCATTCCAATGTGTGGTAGTAGCTATTCATTGGACAACATACACAGAACTCAGTGCTTAAGGACGGTTCCAGAGAGATAACCCACCATGTACTCCTACATGGCCTCTCACCGCTACCTTTACCAAATCGGGTTCACACACTTCACTCTTAGCATCAGAACATAGAGCACTGCACTCCAATTCATTCCCAATGAATCAGACTTGACACAACTCTAAGCAATAGCAGGCATGGCATGGTAGGAACACAACATGGCTCAATCAACTCCTGCACATCCTAGTGGGTTTCAACTATTTACTGTGGCAATGACAGGTCATGCAGAGGAATGGGTTCAACTACCGCAGCATAAAGTAGCAGTTGAATTGTTGTTGTCCTAATGCAATAACTGAGAGCAGGAGCGAGAGAGTAGGATTTGTATCGGAATGAACAAGGGGGTTTGCTTGCCTGGTAGATCCACAAGGAAGGCACTGCTCCTCAGACAGGTACTCTGGAACACTCTCCGGAGCAGGACCTATCGAGAAGGAATGGTGTCGACAATCAAACACAAGCATACGCAACAATATGATGCATGATCATGGCATGTAGATGTGATTCTATTTGTGCTAATGCATCTAGCATTCTATTTGAATGAAGTCCATTTGAACTAATGGTTCAAATGCAACTCCAAATTTAACATTTATAATTGCCATTCATGTGTTTGCACCTATACAGCAGGTTTAGGTTAGTTTGTCATGCATGAAACTAGTACAAATGGAAATATTGAATTTTTCTGATAATTTTTCATATATAACTTATTTCAATCTACGGTTGAATTTCTATGAATTTTTGAAGTTTATAGCATTTTCTAGATTTTTCCTGATTAAATTAATTCCAGAAAATAAATAACTGCGTCAGCATGACAGTGGCATGACGTCAGCGAGTCAACCACGGCTGACCAGGTCAAACCTGACGTGTGGGGTCCACACGTCAGTGTCATAGTGTTAAACGGGGCCCACCTGACGGTCGGTGAGGTCAACACAGTCAACCCCACCGGCGTTTAGTCGCCGGCGAGGCCGAACGCGGCGGAGGGGCTCGGGAACGTCGCTCCGGCGGCCAAACGGGCCGCGGAGACCACCTACGAGGAGCCCAGGCTCGCGCGCAACCAGTGGGACGCGCGGGAGACCGTGGGGGTGCCGGAGCTCGCCGGAGCATAGCTCGTGAAGGCGGCCGGAGCACGGCCAAAGGCGGGCGCAGCACTGCAATGCACGGGGGCGGCGGCTGAGAGCACCGGGGCGTAGCCCGGGCTCGTCCGCATCCAGGAGAGCAGATGGGAGGCTACGGGGGCGGCGGAGCTCGGCTCGAGCGGCAGAGGGGGCTAGAGGGCGCCAGAAGAGCAGGGGAGAGGGGGGTTCGACGGCAGGGCTCACAGTGGATCCGGCAGAGGCGTCGGCGACCTCGGGGGAGGCCCGGAGCGTGCAGGGCGGCGAAGGCGATCTTCGGTGACCGGAGATGAAGACGACGGCGACAGCGGCGATACGGTGTGTCTGACGATGCACGGCTTGGCGGAGAGGACGAGGGCGACGTGGTGGAGCTTCTGGGCACGACGGAGGGGCGAGGCCGTGGCGGTGGGGGCAGCAACGGTGTGCGGCGGTGACAGGGGTGCTCGGGTGTCACGCAAGAGAGCGAGGGAGAGGAGAGGACTGGGCACAGGAGAGAGGGAGGGGTACGGGGCGGTGCGTGGCGTCGCGCGGGGCATCCAGAGCGATGAGGGGGAGGACAGGCAGGCAGGCAGGAGGTGGCGCGCATGCGCGCGGGCGGCGAGCGTGTGCCCCTGTCCTCCTGGCGTGAGGAAGGGGACGACTAGCACGGCCAGCTGGCTAGGCCGGCATGCTGGGCTGCTGGGCCAGGCCAGGCTACACAAGGGCTGCAGGTAAGCTCCCTTTTTCCTATTTCTTTTTCTTTTCTATTTTTCTGACATTTGTTTTGATTTAATAATAATACTAAATCATTTTATTTACTTATGCCAATTTTTTTAAGGGGCTAGTGGTATTATTCCAGAGCTCCTCAACAAATGGCATATTTTTTGGACAATATTATATATATATATATATATATAACAATACATATCCAAAGCAAATAACTACTGCATTACTTCCAAATGCCCAAATTAAATACTTATGAGCTCTTAAAAATATTGTTTTGATTTTTATCTCTGTCCAATATTTCCATAAAGCAACATGAGCATTTTCTTGGACCTTTTTGGAGCAATTTTTATCTGGGTCATTTCCAGAATGATTCTGAGGGTTTCACAAATCCTCATTTCAAATTTAAATAGAATTTAAACATGATGCACACGTGACTAGCTAGCCTTGAGCATACCAGAACTAGGGATGTGACATGCCCAAGGTATTTTAAGCGCGTGATGGTGCATGCGTGGTACCAATTCCGCTGTTGTGCATGGCAATTGGCGGAGGCGAAATTGCTTGTCTAACTCTGGATGTACCGGGCAGCTAGCTTGCAGGACAGTCCGAACTCTTTTAAGAGGGTCCGGGAATTTGGTGAACAACGAGGTGTGCATCTTAAAGTGGTCGCTCTGTACCTCGACTGCAAGAGCTGCGGTGTGCTCCTCTGTGCAGAGGGAGCATTATGTGTTTCCATTGACTGTTATAACGCTACGTGGACCAGGCATTTTGAGCTTTAAGTAGGCGTAGTGCGGCACCGCATTGAATCGGGCAAGAGCGGTATGTCCGAGCAGTGTGTGATAGCCACTTCGGAAGGGTACTATATCGAAGATCAAGTCTTCACTGCGGAAGTTATCTGGCGAGCCGAAGACAACTTCCAATGTTATGGAGCCCGAGCAGCGGGCCTCTATGCCAGGTATTACTCCTTTAAAGGTAGTTTTCGTGGGCTTGATTCTTGACGAATCGATACCCATTTTGCGGACGTTGTCCTGATAGAGCAGGTTAAGGTTGCTGCCACCGTCCATGAGGACTCGCGTAAGATGGAATCCGTTGATGATTGGATCGAGAACCAAAGTTGTCGATCCTCCATGACAGATACTGGTCGGGTGGTCCTATCGATCGAATGTGATCGGGCAAGCCGACCATGGGTTGAATTTTGGGGCGACCGGCTCAACGGTGTAGACGTCCCTTAGTGCACGCTTGTGCTCCTGCTTGGGGATGTGTGTGACATAGATCATATTCACCGTTTTGACCTTGGGGGGAAATTGCTTCTGCCCCCTGTGTTCGGTGGGGAGGCTCTTCATCGTCGTCCTGGCTGGGCGGCCTTTTCCCCTTATATTCGGCGTTGAGCTTGCCGGCCTATTTAAACACCCAGTAGTTTCTGTTGGTGTGATTGGCAGGTTTATCGGGGGTGCCATGAATCTGGCAAGGCCGATCAAATATTCTTTCCAAACTAGATGGACCATCTTTGTTTCCTTTGAATGGCTTCTTCCGTTGTCTGGATTTTGGGCCACTGAATCCGGCGTTTACCACCGTGTCTTCTATATTACTTCGATGCTTGTTCTTGTCGCGTTGTGGTTTGCCATTGTCGTCTCAGACTTTATAGGTGCCAGGGTCGCTGGTGATATTGCTTCTTCGAGCGAGCCAGCTATCTTCTCCCGCTCAAAAGCGGGTCATAAGTGCGGTAAGGGCTTTCATGGACTTCGGTTTCTCTTGGCTGAGGTGTCGGGCAAGCCACTCATCTCGGATGCTGTGTTTGAAGGCCACGAGGGATTCGGCGTCCGGACAATCCACAGTTTGGTACTTTTTAATTAAGAACCTAGTCTAGGGCTTCCGGGCTGACTCACCGGGTTGCTGGATTATGTGACTAAGGTCATCGGCATCCGGGGGTCGAACATAGGTACCTTGGAAGTTGTCTCTAAAGGCGTCCTCCAAGTCCTCCCAGCTTCCGATAGAGTTTTCTGGGAGGTTATTCAGCCAATGTCGTGCTGGTCCCTCAAGTTTTAGGGGGAGGTACTTGATGGCAAGTAGATCATCACCACTGGCCATGTGGATATGGAGAAGAAAGTCCTCAATCCATACTGCGGGATCTTTGGTGCCGTTGTATGATTCAGTGTTTATGGGTTTACCCTTCTGGGAATTGGTGCTCCATTACTTCATCAGTGAAGCATAGAGGGTGTGCGGCTCCTCTGTATCGGGTGATGTCATGGCCCAGTTCGGATGGAGTCTGTATGCGGTTTTCAGCCCGTGTGAGGTTGTGTGTGTTGTGCCAGGCTTGATGTCATCTTGTTGCGCTGGTGCACGCCCTCGTGACTCATAAATTGATCTTGCATGACCGGCTCTATTGTCCAGGTCCTGTCACAGGTCGTGCGTGCGTCCTACGGCCACTATTTCTCTACCTCTAAGGCGAGGTGTCGTAGGTTGGTGTTTGGCTTGGGTTGCCATTCTGTCCCGTCCACGAGGTGGTTGGTCAAGTCCATCAGCTGCGTTACGCGCTGTCACTATATGCTCTGGAACCTCTTCGTCGAATTGGGAGAGCAACCTGTGTGTTGGGTAACTTTTAGTTGGGCGCTCAAGGACGTATTCCTCGGCTGCCAGGACACTAGTCCATCTGTCGTTGAGTAAATCATGATCGGCTTGAAGTTGCTGCCATTTCTTTTTCAGGCTTCTGGATGTGGCTATTAGCTGGTGCTTGAAGCGCTCTTGTTCGAGGGGGTCCTCTGGTATGATGAATTCTTTGTCGCCCAGGCTCTCATCCTCTTCGGAGGTCGGTAGGTAGTTACTGTCCTCCGAGCCCTCATCCCAATGGGGTCCTCGGGGTTGACTTGCCCCTCTTCCCAATCCTCTTGCTCGAGTGTTGGCTCGACAGGGGCTTCTTGGTCTTCGGCGTTATCCAGAGTATTGTTGTCTCCAGTGCCTGTGTTGTTGTCCTTTTCGCGACACAATTTTGATCGGCACCGCTGATGTCGATGCTTCGTGGGTGCTTCAGCTAGTTCATCTTCTAGAATCTTCTCGTCATTGGCATTGTTCTCTTTGGGTGTGTCCACCATGTATACGTCATACGAAGAAGTGGTCGTCCAGCGTCTGGTGAATGGCGTGTTCTGGCCTTGCTCTATTCCAGCATTGTCGTCCATGCCATCGATTTTTTCGGAGGTGTAATCGAGCATGTCGGTTAAGTCCTTGACAGTGGCTATGAAGTGGGTGGTGGGTGGGACGTAAAATTCCCTGCTCTCAACCCCTAGTGTGGGGTGGGCATAGTTCAGCAGCGATTCTTCCGTATTGGCGAGAGATCGCATTAGGTCCAGAGCCTCGTTTAAGGGCGAGGTATGGACAAGGAAGCGAGAATGCGTGAAGCAGATGGGACAAGAGTTCCCTAGCCGAGCTCGCGCAACACAGAACTTGAGAGCTCAGAGTTGGTGCGCGGAGGTGAGTCCGGCTCGGTGAGGATAAAGGGAGCCATGAGTGACCCCAGGCCGGCCGGTGCAGCGATTCCCTCCATATCTCCGGTGTTGAGCTCTATGGCTGTGAAGAGCCCAGTGGGTTCTAAACTCCCGTCTTCGGACTCGGTGAGGAGTTCTGGATTTGAGGCTGGAACAACGGTTGGGGCCGCGAGCCCTTGGAAGATCAAGTCTCCTCAGACATCAGCGACGTAGTTTACATTTCTAAAACTGATCTGATGACCAGGGGCGTAGCTGTCGATCTTCTCCAGATGGCCAATCGAATTGGCATGCAGTGCGAAGCCACCGAATACGAAGATTTGGCAGGGGAGAAAAGTCTCCCTTAGGGCGGTGTTGACGTGGATGGTCGATGGAGCCATCGAGTCTTCTGGTGACGACGCAGTGGAACTCTCAATGAAAGCACCAATGTCGGTGTCAAAACTGGCAGATCTCGGGTAGGGGGTCCCGAACTATGCGTCTAAGGGTTGAAGGTAACAAGGAGGCAGAGGACACGATGTTTACCCAGGTTCGGGTCCTCTTAACGAAGGTAATACCCTACTTCCTGCTTGATTGACTATGATGAATATAGGGTTTACAAGAGTTGATCTACCTCGAGATCGTAATGGCTAAGCCCTAGATGTCTAGCATGTCTGATTGTGATCTTGCCCTATGGACTAAACCCTCTGGTTTATATAGACACAGAGGGGTCTAGGGTTGTACAAAGTCGGTTACAGAAGAAGGAAAGTGCATAATCCAAACGCCAAGCTTGCCATCCACGTAGAGGAGAGTCCCATCCGGACACAGGGAAGGTTCTTCTATCTTGTATCTTTATGGCCCATCAGTACGGCCCATATCACATAGCCTAGACGCCCGAGGACCCCTTAGTCCAGGACTCCCTCACTCGAGCACGCACCATTGAAACTGAGGTGAACTCACTCCTTCACGAGATCAATATGGACATGAGTGGAACTTGGTTACTACCTCACCAAAATGGGCTATGTGTCCTTAGGTACGAAGACCAACGCCCCCAAGCTGCTGAGGAACACCCCAAAGGAGGAGGAGGAGCACCCCAAGGTCACGAGGAAGGAGAACAAGACCTATAGCAGCAGTTTTGCACCTCCCAGAAGACCCCGTGCCCACGGGCCCCCAAGACCCCGTGCGCACGGGCCGCCCAGGAGGCTTATGTACCAGAGACGGGCACCCCCGTGCGCACGGTTTGCAAACCCCGTGCACATGGGCCCGGGCCCCTGTAGCACCCCGTGTGCACGAGCATGTACCGTGCACACGGGACCCCCGTGCGCATGGCCCCAACTTACCCTATGCGCACGGGCCTCCTAGGTTTCGGCCGAGGGCGCCCTTTTTTGCCTCTCAAGTTGTCCCCTCTCCACCTCTAACTATATAATTCATACCAAGGCTACTTGTTAGAGTTAGCAAAGTATATAAGATATATCTATAGAGCTTTCACTGGTACGTGTCGGTGTTATACAAACGGTTTTAACCCTTTTCCGGGACGGCATTTGGAACCGTCACCTAGGGAGTGACTGTGATAGGAGGGGTCCTTCCCACATGACCCAGAAACCGTCGGGGATATGCCCTCCTGGCACACACGCTCGGCAAACTGATGTCTTGTGCGACTCGCGAGCGAACAAATACAGTTATATGTACAGTAGCGCTAAAAAAATCAATTATATAGGCGAAATCATTTCCGGTCGTAAGTTCATCCCACATAGTTAGTCCCCAGTAAACGTTTCCGTTCGTATATACATCCCACACAGTCGCTCCAAGGAAAACCTTTCTGTTCGCTGGTACATCACACACAATTTTCCCTGTTAAAATGTTTGTGATAGTGTTTCCATTGCACACGGTATTAACAATTTTATCGTTTGCATTATTGAATGCATCACACACAGTGCATAGAAGAAACTGTCTGACAAAGGTTGTCCATCACACATAGTTTTTATGTTGTAAACGTTTGCGCCAGGTGGCCTAACACAAATAGTTTTCAAGAGGATGTTGTGTCTGACTATTCATGAATCCAACATGGTTTATTCCTAGAAACTGTGTGCGTTTCCTGAGGTCATCGCCCACGGTGTTTTCTCAATAACCGTTTGCAATAGAAAAAACCCAAATAGCAGGCTAATTGTCCTATTAATAATATTTATTGATCTAATTAACATTTCATGTTAAGAACACAATGTATTTTAGTTTCACAATTGAAATACATCATAGTACATCATCATATAGCTTCAGCACTCAGCTACCCTTTACACAACTACACCAGCACCACGTTTCACATGCAACATCTATAACCTTTCAAAATTAGCATCATATACGGTACATAGACAAATGTATCTCATCTAGAAAACTACTGAAGGAGAAGGCGGATATTGAGCCTTCATTGATGTTGAATGTCTTTGCAACTTTAGGCCAGTGCATGTGGATGATTGACCGTCCATCCTTCGTCCTCTTCAGGAACACTTCAATATTGAATCGTGGGTGGGGTATGAATGCCTTCCTCACCTCCTGGCCATATAGGTGGTTTGAGAGGTAATCATCAATGAACTGCCTTGGAAAGGCCTGAAAACAAGGATGTGCAAAAATATCTTCTCTATATTGGAAATGGAGCAAAGGAATAAAAAAGGCAAGGTATAATAGTTAGTACCGTCCTGTAGTGAACTGATGTCTTCTTCATTGTGCAGACAAAGATCTTGTTGTTTTTTGTCGCTAATTTCTTTATCCTAACAATCTTTCTGAGTTTCTTGACTTGACTGATATTCATGGACAACTCATTTCCCCATATGCAAAAAGGGTCAAACAGTGGGTCAAAACCTCTGACAGCAGGACCTACATGTGCAAGACCAAATTTTTTTTAAACCTAAGTATTAGAATGGTTCCTGCAATTGCACAATAATGTGCTATTAGACAAAGGACCATGCATGTCCAAACCTCGATTGTAAACCTCAATGCTTCCCATTGTTTCCCTGCAACACATAAAAGGTAGTTAGTGATTAGGTTAAGTGAGGGTTCGCATGCTATTAGTAAAATATGTTGATGAAAAATAAGCACATTGTAGATTCATCAGATTAATTCAAGCCACATGGAAAACCCATTTATCCAAACCAAGCATGACTAAGAACTAGGAAATATAGCAATTGTATATGTTTCCCATGTATTAAGTGAAGCCAAATTCGATTATTCCACAAGCATAACAATACAAAATTCTACCCACGACAATTCGACATTACATTGCAGAATTGAACCAAGCAGTTAACTAAACGCCACAACAAATGAACCAAACATTAACTAAGCACCACATTGCACAATATAACATACTCCTAATAGAAGATCAGACAGTTAACCAAACCAATCATGCTTAACAACTTGGAAATATAGCAATTGTATTTGTGTCTCGTGTATTTAATACAACCAAATTCGATTTATTTCTCACATGGTATACAATAACAGAATGCACCCACAACAATTGAACCTCGCATTGCAGAACGGAACCAAACAGTTAACTAAACACCACAACAAATGAACCAAACATTAACTGCGCACCACATTGCACAATGTATAACATACTAGAAGATCAAAGAGTTAACCAAACCAAGCATGCTTTGAAAACATGGAAATATAGCAATTGTATTTGTTTCTCATGTATTTTATAAAGAAAAATTCGATTTATTTCTCACATGGAAGACAATACAAAATTGCACCCTAAAGAATTGAACATCACATTTGCATAATTGAACCAAATAGTTAACTGAACACGATAATTAATTAACCAAATAGTTAATAAGTTAGCACCACATTGCACGACATATAGAACATATACACTAGAGCAACAGATTGCATGGTAAAAGTAGATAGCACAATTGACTAGAATTTTTTAAGGAAAGGCAGTAGCTAGCAAACTGAACATGGGTCCTTATAGTGAGCTAATAAGACAAGCTACTCCTCATTGTTGGACATATCGATGACGATTTTCTCCTTGGACATGGAAGAGGGCGAGGCCTTCGCATTGTGGGTGCCCTCATCATAGTGGTGAGTTGCCTGAGCCGCTCCAAGCACCAACTTGCTGGCTCTCGAGTTGAGGTAAGCACGTGCACAGTGAGAAAACACCTCGTAGCACTATAAAAAAAATACACTTCCGTGATGATACGTTGCCCCGGGCATTCGGTCTTTTCGGTTTGTTCGGTTTGGTCTTTTCGGTCTTCAAGAATTCGGTCTTCCAGAATTGAAGACCGAAATAATTTTGGTCTTTTCGGTTCTTCACTATTCGGTCTTCAGTCTTTACTATTCGGTCTTCGGTCCCGACCAAACAGACCAAATTAATTTGCTACAACTAATATCAGTGTTACTTCCTGTACCAATACATTCATGTTACTTCCTGTATGGTTGTACCAATACATGTTTACATTTCACAGTAAGTAATAAAGTACCGACAGCAAGTAACAAATTACCAAAACTTGTTTATATTTGACAACAAGTAAAAAAGATTCAGACGACACGAAGTAAGAATACATGATTCATGGTCCAGCAACAAGATTCATGCATGCATAATCATTTATATTTGACAGGAAGTAATAAGATAACAAGCAGCAGCAAATAGGCAAGCAACACCACCACATAGTACTTGACAACATAGTACTTGGCATCATACAAATCAAGTTCAGTACATGATTTCAGTGCAACAACAAACAAGGAACATAAGATTCCACATAAGTTCAACACTTGACATAAGCAGCAAACCACATAGTACTTGACATCAACACAGTACTCTCAATGTTGTCAATTCTCTAAGTCTGGTCACAAATTACAAGCACAAGATAATGAGAATAGCACACATTCCACATGATTTCAGTTCAACCATGAGTGGATGTGGATCTCACTTTGTTGGTCGACTTGGCCATGGAAGAAGCAACAACACCACCATTGACCTTGCGCTTTCGCTTCACCTTGTCACCAAATTCTTCAATCAACTTTGAAACAAGTAGATTCAATCAAATTCATAATCTTAGTGTTGGTAAGATCTTGTGCTAGTTGGCATGAGCATACAACAGCAACACAAGGCTACAACAATCTGTACACCATGAACATAGAAGCACTACATCTACTTGAATCTGAACATCACAAAAGATGAACATCATAGAACATGAACAATATATTGATGCACTTAAATGAACAACAATCTGTACATCACATATGCATAGCAGGAGAAGTAGTAGCTTGCTCACCTTCAGTTGCGAGGTTGAGCACCAGAAGAGGACAGAAGGCGGCGAGACGGTGACTGGCGTGGATGAGGATGAGTGGTGCGGTGGTGGTGACGAACAGCAGTAGCCAGCTGCTACACCAGCGGCGGATGGACGTGCCACGGACAGTCGAACGAGCAGGAGGGTCGGAGTTGGCGGCCTGCCGCATAGCAGCATGGCGCACGGCAGCGCAACGGCACGGGGTACCAGTCGTCACATGTCCCTGTGCGGGTCGTGGCTCGGGGTGTTCTTCATCGGTAGCTAGAACGCAGGCGATGTGCGCCTCGTTGCGGCGGTCGTCACGGGCTCACGGCTCACGGTCACGGTCACGGGGCATCGGGCCAGAGCGGCGGCTGGCGGGTGGCAGCTAGGGTTCATCGAGGGAGAGAAAAGAGGAGGCGAGTGAAGCGGCAAGGTTTCCTGCGTCTGCGTCAAGGGGAACGGCCGCTCGGTCTATGAGGTGAGGTGAGGACAGGAGCTTGGGCTTTCTAGATGGGCTTTAGGTTAATGGGCTATTCGTATTTCGGTCTATATGGGATGTTCGGTCCTCAATACATCAGGACAGAACAGACCATAATTAGTTCGGTCTTAGCATTCTGCAGACCGTTTTTTATTCGGTCTTTTCGGTTTCGATCTTTTCGGGTTCGGTCTCGGTATTTTTGGTTTCTGTCTTCGGTCTTCGGTTTTTATGCCCAGGGCGAATGATACGTGTTTGTCACAGTAGGTCGTGTTTTCTGTCATGCATGTACATCCATGACGATTTTATGACAGAATCAAGATAGTCATACTTGTGCTGTCGTAGAAGTGTTCCATGACATTACCAAAAATATCATCACGGAAGTGTCCACATCCATGACGACAAATCGCACGTCATAGAAGTGCTTTTGTCAAGGGTGACTGACACGTGGCATCGACTATAATGGGACGCCGTTAACCGTCGTTAACCTATCGGGTCCGTTTTTTGGATCCGATAACCTGCTAACAACCATGACCAATGCCGGTTTTCCACGTGTAAAATTCTCATTGGCTGACGGATCCACGCGTCAGCTCCGCGTTGGCACAGGTGTCACTCATCCAACGGTCGAGATGGGCCTATGATATGTTGACACGTGGAACGGCCCAAAAGTGGCCCATAAAGTTTAAATGGGCCGGCCCAACCGAAGTCCCATAAGATTTAGCGGACCATCATGGGCCGGCCCAGCTAAAGGCCCACAAGATTTTGCAGACCATAATGGGCCGGCCCAGCTAAAGGCCAACAAAATTTAGTGGACCATAATGGGCCGGCCCAGCTAAAGGCCCACACAATTTTGCAGACCATAATGGGTCGACCCAGCTAAAGGCCCACAAGATTTTACGGACCACAATGGGCCGGCCCAGCTAAAGGCTGACAAGATTCTGCAGACCATAATGGGCCGGCCCAGCAAAAGGCCCAACATTCTCTGTCAAATCGGCCCGTCAACAGCCTATCCTAAACTTGTCATCAACGTGGCCCATGGTCACTTCTGGCCCGTTAACAGTCCGCTAAGTAATTGGGCCGAATTATGGCCCGGTGTATTTCCGGCCTGTTAAAGGTCCTGCTTCATTTGGGCCCATTTACAGGCCATCAAAACTTTCGGCCCATAAACGACCGTGAAGGATTTGGGTCATATTCGGCCATGTCTGACATTCGGCCTGTTAGAGGCCCACTATAGATTTGGGCCACTTTCGGCATGTTGTCATTTTCGGCCTATTAAAGCCGGACGAAAACCATGGGCCATATGTGGCCCAACGTCATATCGGGCCCATTAATGGCCCATATAAAAATGACGATAATCTAGCCCGACCGAAGTTCCAGCCTGTTAAAGGCCCATGTATTAGGTCGGCGCATTTACGGCCCGTCCGAATTTCGGCCTGTCAAAGATCCACATCATAAATGGGCCACCATTTCGGCCTGCTAAGACCAGTGGGTTATTTGGCATAATCAGGGGCCAATCTCACTTTTGGTCTATTAATTACTGCAAAGGCCCATGTTAAAGGCCTGTTAAAGGCCCATGTTTTTATGGGCTCGAGATATTTACACCTGTAAACGGCCTATTTTTACTGAGGGCCCAAATTATGTTTAGGCCTGTTAAAGGCCCACTATGGGCACAGGCCTACCAGAAAAATATGAAAGCTTATGCTGATTTAGGCCCAGATATTTTTAGTGGGCTACATGCCAATTCCGGCCCGTAATCGTTTTTAGCCCAATTGGAATGGGCCCGACGAATGTTGGCATGTTGGGCTCCTATGAAGCTTTCGACCGAATACATTACTAAGATAAACCTACACTATACAAAAATAGCATCGTAATTACTGCAACCTGTGGCAGCATCATAAATGTTGTATCACAACAAAATAAATTCCAACCATACAACAAAAGGCCTGTTGGCATAAAGTTTACAGTCCTTCCAGATAAAAGCACCATCAGATGTATAGAAGCACAGATCATTTGACCTGAGTGCTAATGTTCCAGGCTGTAGAATCTGATGGAGCAGCATGATCTCCACCTTTTTCCGCCATTGCTCTTGAACAACGAAGCGAATGTCTGATAGTCTGGTTTCAAAACCATTCATATCTTGACGACATTTGTCAACCACTATTGTTGTTTCCAAAACGACGTCCATTAGGGATTGGACTTGTGTCTGGAGCACAGATATATCACTCTGTCTAGCAGGAAGATTTTGTTCAGTAGGCGATTTGGACGAGGTTACCTTGACAACCAACCCAGAATTACGTAGGAAGGTGCTTTTTGCACTGTTAGTGGAGAGATACTGACGCACTGCAGCAAAAGGTGACATTGTGCCTATGGTAGCCTCGTCACCTTCATGTGGTTGTGGTTGTTCAATCATTTGTTCCATAGCTTCCTGAAAGTTTGAGCTTGTAGATTAGTGTACCAGATAAGTTACTAATGAGACAAAAACAAACAAAGTAGGTTAAACGTTTATACATAACTTATTTTAGTGAACTACTGTAATACATTAGCATGTATTGTAGTGCCAACTACATAATAAAATCACTTTCGGAACATATGTCCATGTAGCATGCCTACTATATTGTCTATTTCCTCACATTCGTTGACATCTAAGGATAAAGAGACATGGTTTAAAGTAGGATGAACATAGTATGACATCATTCATATCATGGGCAAACAGATATAAAACAAACAGGCTATTTTATCATTGTGTGCGCACGTGAACATAACAACTAGATTACAGATCAAGACCAAAAGAATATCCTTCATCTCTTTTAAACCATGTAAGATTCAAACGCCTCCATGAAACCCGCCCATGTGGAAGCCGAGAAACCCACTCTGGACACACGTCCGTTCCTGACCGGGCCGGCATTAAACGCAACGCCGGCCGAGCTCCTCCCGTCCGTCGTCTATTTAATCTCCTATTTAAATGAGGCCAAATGCCGGCCAAGAATCGCACACCTTCGCCACTCCCATATCTCCTTCGTCACCATTTTGTCCACTCTTACAATGGCTTACGAAAAGTAGTTATTACGCATCCAAGCTGGCTAGGTAGCCCGCTGGATACAAGCTATGCAGCTCACTGATCCACCTCCCTCCCCTTGCCCGACGGAGCCAGTTGCCGCCCCAAGCCGGCGCGCGGTTCAGCAACTCGTGGCTCCAGGCCAGCTCGACGAGGAGCGTCGCACGGGCGTCCTTGCTGCCGTCCACGCCGCCGCCTCGTACCACGTCTCCCGTTTCTGTGGACGAGACTCCCATGCCGGCGGCCGCGCCATGCAAGCAGCGACAGAAGCTGGGTGCACAAAGAGCGATGAGTCGGTGGCCGGCGCCTCCGCGTCCGCTGCCATCATCGAGGAGAAGTAGAACACGGGAGGCCGCCGCCGCTTGGGTCCCATGAAGGCCATCGCGGAGGCAACGCCGCGTACACAGAAGGTGTCTTGCCGGATCCTTTTGTTGTGAGGACCTTCATCGACCCCACATGGGCTCCACGGAAGAGGGGAATGTTAGGATGAAATCGAGCCGGTGCCAGCCATGGAGAAGTAGTGGCCGGTGATGAACTCGATTCGGTGCCGGCCACCGTCATCTTAGGCATCAGCCAATGATATCAGTTGGGCAGTGGGAAAGCGAGCCGTCCTTTACGCTGAAGCATATACCTCTGGGGCTCCCGAAAGTCCGGTGATCATGCTGCCAGACATGAGGAACACAAATCGATCGGCAGCCCATTTAGGCCAAGTATTATATACTTGTGCCGTCCAGAACTAGCACCGCGTAGTTCATTTGAATGTAATGAAATTCGTCATGTTTGTATGAAAATCTGGTATTTTATATGATTTCCATCGTTGTTATATGAAATATCAGTTTGTCTCTGTGTTTGCGTGAATTTCGTCCAGTTGGTTGAGTTGTTGTCATAATGTGTGCGACTACGGTTGGATGGCATAACTTGTGGGTTGCCGGTCGGTCTGCGAGCGGCTCAGGCGTTGTTCTGGGACAAAAAGACACAGCTCGTACGAGCTCATCTCCAACCTGCGCGCTGGAGGATGCATGAGCACCCGAGCCATTCCTCGTTCATCGGTGGCAAAGGCACCGATGGACAAAAGGGTCGCCAATATTTTGGCTACCTCGGGCAAGATCCAAACAGCCCCTCCCAACAGATTCAAATCCCTCGTTCGCCGTGGAATTTTGCCAGGTGTTGTTTTCATGGACTAGAAAGATGCCCGTGCATTGCACGGAACATCAAGATGCATTTTTTTACAAACTCCCGCATGCATGCAAGGGATAACTAATGTCCTCCTTTGCTAGTACCACGAGGCAAACACCATTAATATTGCATCAATTAGTGTTAGTGGCCTTGTATATCTGCAAATTGTAATTTTGATAGTGGCCCCTTGTATATAAAAAATGGAGGGAGAAAGATGAGAGATAAGGTGAGGAGGAGTGGGGCATGGTGGTGACTGGTGGTCGGACTAGGCGGAGGCATGGGGATGGACGGCGCATTATGTCTAGGTTTGTATCTCTCAGACACACACCCACGTAGGTGGGGGACGTGCACGAAGAGAAGAGGTGCACGCACGGCGCACGTACTCCCGTCTCTTTCCCAACCACACCCGCGCGGGTACACGGTGGAGCTCATTTCTGTACGAAAAGGTAGCCCATGTGGTAATTTGACACGTGTACTAGTTGTCCACTTGGTGGAGGGAGGATCGTCTACCACGGGTGAACAAACAAATTGCGACTTGACATGTTATGTTAAAAAAGAGGCAAACCATGTGGCTCCTACCTTAGAGGCAAGGCTCTATACACTGGAGTACTTTTGATGTGTCCCATCAACTCGCAGAACGAGGAGAAGCTTGCTTAGTACGCCATCTCCCCCGCCCACGGGCGCGGTGGATCACAGGATGAGGTGAAGCTTGCTTACGAGTAGTAGTAGTAGTAGTAGTAGTAGTAGTAGTAGTATTGTACGCCTTACGCCTACTCCCTCGCCCATGCGCGCGGTGGCTCGCAGCACGAGGAGAAATTTTTACTACTCCCTCTATTTACTCCTTGTGCATACTACGTACCTTGGTTAGAGAGATTATCATATTGTTTGGAATATATACTCCTTCCGTTTCTTTTTAGTATGCATATAAGGTTTGGTCAAAGTCAAGCTTTGCATAGTTTGACTAACTTTATATTAAAAGTTATCAACATTTCAATATGAAATCAACATTTTCAGATGTACCATGAAATGTATTTTCATATTATATAATTTAAGTATTGTAGATGTTCATATTTTTTAATATAAATTTGGTCAAACTTTGTGTAGTTTGACTTTGATCAAAACTTATACGCAGAGTAAAAAGAAACGGAGGGAGTATGTCTTTAGTACTCCCTCCATTTACTTATACAAGGCCACTATAAAAAAATACATTTTGCATCTATACAGGGCCACAAATAGTAATCAAGACAAAAGTCACTACTCCCTCCTTTCCAGTTTATGGCTCAATTTCAAAATCTCTCCAACCAAGCTAGACGGTGAGTGGTCGAATTAATTTCGTAGTTTGCACAAGTAATTAGTACGCTCGTTTTTCTCAAGAAGTTATGTTTACCGAGGCATTAATTAGAATGAATGCATGAATGACCACTAAATTTCCATGAACTTGTACATGCATTGGTGACTTTCCTCTTGACACTGCTTGCATCGGGTGATCTAACACACCTGAAATCTAACATGTAATGGTACTACTACTAGTAGTAGAATTGAGACTTATCAAACGGAAAAAGGAATGTTTTTTAGATGAGCCCTATAAACCCTAGTGGGTACGTACTCCGTAAAAACAGATTTTTCCAAAACTAAGTCGCTCCCTTTCATGAATTTTGTACTTCCTGTCGCCGACATGTGGGACATATAGCAACCGGGTCAACGTGTCAAGCACCAAATAGCAGTGCAGAACAGCAGGGGGGACGCACCCCACTCGTACCGGCCCAGTAGTAGTAATGAGCAATGAGACGTCAAATCACAATGTCGCACCTTCCCAGACGGACGAAGCAACCATTATTTCACACTTCGGTTCGCCATCATCTCAAACCACGTAGTATTGCTTGTGCCTCAAGAGGGACACGCGCATCGCCTTGGTACATCATGATACATGGGACCGCATGACAGGCCATGCTCCCCCGCCGATCGCTCGGTAAAATCACCTCATTTTTACTATACTTCCTCCGTATCGGTTTACTACATCGCATGCACGTCGTTCTAGGTTGAGAATTTAACTGGCTATATATGTGATGAATAGTACTCTAGCCTTTTAAAAATGTATACTTTTATACAGTAGTAGTATCGATGGATTGCGCCATGGAGCAAAAATTGAAATTAAAAAAAAGGTGGTACATATAGAGAGCGCTCGTCGCCAAATTATGCATATAGTACTATTAAAAAAGCTAGTACGTGCTTAATTGGGGTGCTAAATTTTATTAAAGAAATACTAGTAGTTTGTACATACTGAAGAGTTAAAGTAACGAGAAGAAACATAACATAGTTCTGCTGGGGGCTCAGCACAACACACCCCTCAAATTAAACTAAGCACGCCTGAAATTAAACTATGCAACTAATCTGGTAGACACTACATTAGAACCACCATGAGCAACGATACTGACACCTTACTCACTCGGAGTCCTTGTCCACGTCCTCGACTTCGTCCTTGTCCCTCTTCCTCTTGGCCGATATTTCTTTGCTTGAACCGCACACTTGGCTCTTGCTCTTCATCCAACCCTTGTAGATATTGTAACAAAGGTAGCCATCCATTGCAGCATAGTGGATGTGGTCTATATCTAGTACATTCCGCTGCCATGCACGACGATGAAATGTGTAATGAGGTTTCTCTAGTTTACGGTACGAAGGATAAGCCATGGCTCCTGCCAGGGTCAACATTGAAGGCTGACGAGAGGACACCAGCCGATTCTTCTGGAGGACAAAGGGGTTGCCTACAATGAGGCCTATACGACCCAGGACTTCTTTGTCGTTCCTAAAGTCTACAGTAACGAATTTGACTAGGTTGCTCTCGAGGAAGTTCTTAAAATCTAGGCATTCAACATCAGCATGGCATATGTTGTAGACCAAGCATAAGTCATGCACACAAACCTGGATCACGGCGGGCTTCTTCCTCTCTTTGTCCTTTAGATCCTTCTCTCGTCCCAGGACTGTGGTATACTCAACATCTAGCCCAGCGACCCACTCATCATCTGAGTTTTTGAACATGCGTCTGAAGCGAGAAAGGCATCCTTTCACCGTCGCGGAAAAACGGGTGTAGATGATGTCGAACTCATCGGTGATGATGGTTCTAACCTTGTACTCACCGCTGATCATGGAGATTTGGGACGCCATGGATTTGGGAGGAGGGTTAGGATTAGTGGAACTGTCGTAATGTGAAAAGGACGAGACGACTAGGAGCGAACCGCCGTAGTATTAAAGGATGTTACGAGTAGGAGCGAACTGCCAGCATGCGAACAGCAGGGTAGTGGCTTTCCATTCTCCCATGATATGGGCTTCCGAGAGCCCTTGGATCTGAGATCGAACGGTTAAATGGTGTCATTCTAGACCTATGGGTGAATATCCTATCCTGGAGGGTTATTCTACAAATTTTCAGCAACTTAGCATGCGACCGTTTGATCTCAGATCCAAGGGCTGCCAGTAGCCCGTATCATGGTCGCGCCTACCACGATCGTCACGTCGCACGCGCGGTCGTGCCCTTGGAGATTTAACACGGTGCGTTAGGCTATCTGATGTTGCCATGTCATACATAGTCATCACTTAGTCACTCATACTACAACAAGGTTAGCTATAAGGTTGGCTATAAGTATATTTATATTTTTTACTTCTCTCTATCTCTTTCTTTGCACTCCCTGCGTCCCATAATTTAAGAAGAACGTTTTTGACACTAGCGTAGTGCCAAAAACGTTCTTATATTATGGGACACAGGGAGTACTAGTATTTATTGCATTTGCCAAGGAGTGACCTCTTCCAATGAAATGGTGTGCTTATTAGTTTTTTGTTGCTAAGTTTGCTTCATTTAATTATCTATAGACTCAAAATTGTCTTTTCACCTAGGTACACGCACTTAGCGCCGTTTCTTCCTTGGGTCACCAAACTAGTCTCTCTCTTCTTGATTAACTTGCCACATCAGACTTTATGCCTATGTGGCAAGCTTAGCACCTGTAGGAGCAAGTAAGTACAATAGTGCGCTTTACATGGCATTTTTTGCATATGTGGAGGAAAGAGAGGCAAGGAAAAAGTGGAGAAGTGGGCTCTCATGCAAGAGCCAGCCTCTACTACATGGTGGAGCATTGGGAGAGGCACCTGTATGGAGGTGGTCAGGAATCGGGAGACTCACGTCGGTCGTAGCACCGCAGTTAAAATGATAATGGCAAGTCAAATCATGGGGCCCCACCTATCTAGTAGTAACTCGCTGTCAAATCACACAGCCCTACGTTTGCAGCGGCCCACTCCCTCGTCTTCTCGCATCTCTGTCGAACTGACTAGGCGGAACCGCCCCGCCTACCGCGCAGGAAAAGCCCCGCCCTCAACTTTTAAATACAACTACATCCGCTTAAGAATCCAATGATATACTTTTTGTGACATAGTAACTCGTATTTAGTTAGTCAAATGGATGACCTAGAACTATGTGCACACCCTATAAACCAAGATGGAGAGGGTAGTTTAGCATGTATCTTTTTAGATCAATATAGTTGGGATTCACCAAGGAGCAAAACCAAGTGGTAGGTTGCTCCTGTCGTGTTGGTGTAGCAACTCAAGCAGGGTCAGTCCACACACGAAATGGCGACACACTTAACAGGACCCCTTTGGCCGACATGTGGCTCATCCACCATCTTGTTCCATGTGCAATGCACCAAATTATAGTTCGGAGTAGCGGTTGCAATTGGAGGCACCCCGGTCGTAATGCCGCAGTAGTAGAAAATGCGCGATGAGGGGTCAAATCACAAAGCCCCACCTTTCCTGCATTAAGCTGGATGGACGAAGCAACCATCATTTCGCTCTAGGGCGCAATAGCATAAAGAAAAGAGAAAACAATGATGCGTGCGGCAGCTACCTAGGGCACCCTAGGGTAGGGGTCTGCACTACAGATCCTTTTTTTGAAAGCGTCTCCACTACAAATCGTCTTCTCCCTCGTCCTCTTGAAGAAAACCGATGATGAGTGCGGCGGTAGGGTTTGTAGGATTACTACGGCGTGCGAGGCCACGTCGTAGTAAACGGGTTTGAGTCAACGCCTTAAATATGTGTGGGCCGCTTGGTTTTACGGGAACGAGGCAGCATTTTGGGTTCGGGGACCAATGCAGATATAGTATACGTACAAAAAATTGTGGACGTAGGTTCGACCGAAAGGCAATGATGCATGGGCCCTGCATTTTGATATACCCGGGGCCGCATGAAATTTTCTACTCTACTCAAAACTAGTAAGGTACACATGCATTGAACGCATGAGTTTTCAAAACCAAATTATGACTAAATACACACTATAGCATGTAAAGCTTTGAGTCATATATGCATGATGTAAATGTTCGTTTAGTTCTTATAGTTCATCTCATTCAAAATCAATTAGTTTTATAAAAATGTTAAGATTCATGGGGTTGTGCATTGTAAAGCATAAATTAAAAAACAAATAATGGCAATTCATTTAGAAAAAAAATCAATTATGATACAGAAGATTCTAGAACAAAGGAGTAGTGCTTGTGTTTTGAGGTTTGTGCATTATGCTTAAGTTCAACCATGGAGTCTTCTAAATTGTACATGTGGCAGATCTGGTGGAATGTTGATGATGTCCAACATCCAGTAGTGCTCGGATTTGCCATCTCTGCACTGTCAGATTAGCTTCATCCAACGACCATCTTTCAAAGTTATTGGCACACTATATAGTTCTTGTTCCATAGTTGCATGTTTTGGAAAAAAGCTGCTAGTGGGTTGTACTATCTATTTTGGAATAGAAGATGTATACATGGAAGTTGTAGGGAAAGAGATGACATGGACCATCTCAATTCCTATGAGTAGGGATTGGAAAAGAGGTGTCATTTGGTTCACATCATAGGAACTTTTCTATTGAATCTAGAGATGACATGTATCTCAATTCCTATGAGGGGGGATTAGAAAAGAGATGTAATTTGGTTCATATCATAGGAACTTTTCTATTGAATATACGCTAATGTTTATTTTCCTTTGAAATTAAGGGAGTATAGGAATCCATTCATATGAACCAAGTGGATCTAAAGCTATAGAAATGATATCATGTTTATTTCCTTTGAAATGTGGAGTATATGAATCTATTCCTATGAACCAATTGTCTCTAATGGAAAAAATTCTATAAAAATCATATCATATAGAGTTCCTATGATATTCCTCGACACTAAAGGATGGTTGAAATTGCTGCAGGTGATATGATGGTCTTTCTTTGTAGACTCCTCGCCCATCTTTATAGTTACCTCTCGAAGATGAATGAAATGATATATACAAGGTATTCTACATGTGCAATTTGGTAGACGAAAACTCGGTAAAAGTTTGTGAGGTTCAAATTTTCAATAAAGCTATATGCACTGCATTTCGGAACGGAGGGAGCATACGGCAGTTGCTGTTGGGGAACGTAGCAGAAATTCAAAATTTTCCTACGTGTCACCAAGATCTATCTATGGAGAAACCAGCAACGAGGAGAAGGAGAGTGCATCTACATACCCTTGTAGATCGCTAAGCGGAAGCGTTCAAGAGAACGGGGTTGAAGGAGTCGTACTCGTCGTGATCCAAATCACCGGAGATCCTAGTGCCGAACGGACGGCACCTCCGCATTCAACACACGTACAGCCCGGTGACGTCTCCCATGCCTTGATCCAGCAAGGAGAGAGGGAGAGGTTGAGGAAGACTCCGTCCAGCAGGAGCACAACGGCGTGGTGGTGGTGGAGGAGCGTGGCAATCCTGCAGGGCTTCGCCAAGCACCTGCGGGAGAGGAGGAGGTGTCACGGGAGGGAGGGAGGCGCCAGGGATTCAGGTGCGGCTGCCCTTCCCTCCCCTCCCTTTATATAGGGGCAAGGGAGAGGGGGGAGGCGCAGCCTTGCCCCTTCCTCCAAGGAAGGGGTGCGGCCAAGGGGGGGAGGAGTCCATCCTCCCCAAGGCACCTCGGAGGTGCCTTCCCCTTTGAGGACTCTCCCCTTTTTCTTATATCTTGGCGCATGGGCCTCTTGGGGCTAGTGCCCTTGGCCCATATAGGCCAAGGCGCACCCCCTACAGCCCATGTGGCCCCCCGGGGCAGGTGGACCCCCCTGGTGGACCCCCGGACCCCTTTCGGCACTCCCGGTACAATACCGATAAAGTGCGAAACTTTTCCGGCGACCAAAATAAGACTTCCCATATATAAATCTTTACCTCCGGACCATTCCAGAACTCCTCGTGACATCCGGGATCTCATCCGGGACTCCGAACAACATTCGGTAACCACATACAAACTTCCTTTATAACCCTAGCGTCATCGAACCTTAAGTGTGTAGACCCTACGGGTTCGGGAACCATGCAGACATGACCTAGACGTTCTTCGGTCAATAACCAACAGCGGGATCTGGATACCCATGTTGGCTCCCACATGTTCCACGATGATCTCATCGGATGAACCACGATGTCAAGGACTCAATCGATCCCGTATACAATTCCCTTTGTCTAGCGGTATAGTACTTGCCCGAGATTCGATCGTCGGTATACCGACACCTTGTTCAATCTCATTACCGGCAAGTCTCTTTACACGTTCCGTAACACATCATCCCGTGATCAACCCCTTGGTCACATTGTGCACATTATGATGATGTCCTACCGAGTGGGCCCAGAGATACCTCTCCGTCACACAGAGTGACAAATCCCAGTCTCGATTTGTGCCAACCCAACAGACACTTTCGGAGATAGCTGTAGTGCACCTTTATAGCCACCCAGTTACGTTGTGACGTTTGGTACACCCGGAGCATTCCTATGGTACCCGGGAGTTGCACAATCTCATGGTCTAAGGAAATGATACTTGACATTAGAAAAGCTTTAGCATACGAACTACACGATCCTTGTGCTAGGCTTAGGATTGGGTCTTGTCCATCACATCATTCTCCTAATGGTGTGATCCCGTTATCAATGACATCCAACGTCCATGGTCAGGAAACCGTAACCATCTATTGATCAACGAGCTAGTCAATCAGAGGCTTACTAGGGACATGGTGTTGTCTATGTATCCACACATGTATCTGAGTTTCCTATCAATACAATTATAGCATGGATAATAAACGATTATCATGAACAAGGAAATATAATAATAACTAATTTATTATTGCCTCTAGGGCATATTTCCAATAGTCTCCCACTTGCACTAGAGTCAATAATCTAGTTCACATTGCCATGTGATTAACACTGACAGGTCACATCACCATGTTACCAACATCCAAAGAGTTTACTAGTGTCTAAACTAGTTCACATCACCATGTGATTAAGTCTCAATGTGTTCTGGGGTTTGATCATGTTTTGCTTGTGAGAGAGGTTTTAGTCAACGGGTCTGCAACATTCAGGTCCGTATGTACTTCGCAAATCTCTATGTCATATTGTAAATGCTGCTTCCAAGTTCCACTTGAAGCTATTCCAAATGGTTGCTCCACTATACGTATCTGGTTTGCTACTCAGAGTCCTTATTTACTCCAAGGAAAATTTTGACCGTTGTCCAATGATCCATTCCTGGATCATTCTTGTACCCCTTGACTGACTCATGGCAAGGCACACTTACGGTGCGGTACACAGCATAGCATACTACAGAGCCTATGTCTAAAGCATAGGGGACGACCTTCGTCCTTCCTCTCTCTTCTGCCGTGGTCGAGCTTTAACTCTTAACTTCATACCTTACAACTCAGGCAAGAGCTCCTTCTTTGACTGATCCATCTTGAACACTTTCAAGATCATGTCAAGGTATGTGCTCATTTGAAAGTACTATTAAGCATTTTTGATCTATCCTCATAGATCTTGATGCTCAATGTTCAAGTAGCTTAATCCAGGTTTTCTATTGAAAAACCCTATATGCTTTCTAGAAATTCTACAGCATTTCTTATCATCAATATGTCAACAACATATACTCATCAGAAATTCTATAGTGCTCCCACTCACTTCTTTGGAAATAAAAGTTTCTCATAAACTTAGTATAAACCCAAAATCTTTGATCATCTCATCAAAGTGTATATTCCAACTCCGAGATGCTTACTCCAGTCCTTGGAAGGATTGCTGGAGCTTTGCATACCTTTTAGCATCCTTAGGATCGACAAAACCTTTCTGATTGTATCGCATACAACCTTTCCTTACGAAAACTGGTAAGGAAACTCGTCTTGACATCCATCTGCCAAATCTCATAAATGCAGCTAATGCTAACATGATTCCGACGGACTTAAGCATCGCTACGGATGAGAAAATCTCATCGTAGTCAACTCCTTGAACTTGTGAAAAAACTCTTCGCCACAAGTCGAGATTCATAGACGGTGACATTACCATCCACGTTCGTCTTCTTCTTAAAGATCCATTTATCTCAATGGCTTGCCGATCATCGGGCAAGTCCACCAAAGTCCATGCTTTGTTCTGATACATGGATCCTATCTCGGATTTCATGGCTTCTAACCATTTGTCGGAATTTGGGCCCACCATCGCTTCTCCATAGCTCGTAGGTTCATTGTTGTCTAGCAACATGACCTTCAAGACAGGGTCATCGTACCACTCCGAAGCAGTACGCGTCCTTGTCGTCCTACGAGGTACGGTAGTGACTTGATCCGAAACTTCATGATCACTATCATAAGCTTCCACTTCAATTGGTGTAGGTGCCACAGGAACAACTTCCTGTGCCTTGCTACACACTCGTTGAAGTGACGGTTCAATAACCTCATCAAGTCTCCACCATCCTCCCACTCAATTCTCGAGACAACCCTTTCCTCGAGAAAGGACCCGATTCAAGAAACAATCCCTATTGCTTTCGGATCTGAATTAGGAGGTATACCCAACTGTTTTGGGTGTCCTATGAAGATGCATTTTATCCGCTTTGGGTTCGAGCTTATCAACCTGAAACTTTTTCACATAAGCGTCGCAGCCCCAAACCTTTAAGAAACGACAACTTAGGTTTCTCCAAACGGTGTCGTCTCAACGGAATTATGTGGTACCCTATTAAAATGAGTGCGGTTGTCTCTAATGCCTAACCCATGAACGATAGTGGTAATTCGATAAGAGACATCATGGTACGCACCATATCCAATAGGGTGCAACTATGATGTTCGGACACACCATCACACTATGGTGTTCCAGGCGGTATTAATTATGAAACAATTTCCACAATGTCTTTGTTGCGTGCCAAAGCTCGTAACTCAGATACTCATCTTTATGATCATATCATAGACATTTTATCCTCTTGTCACGATGATCTTCAACTTCACTCTGAAATTACTTGAACCATTCAATAATTCAGACTTGTGTTTCAAAGTAAATATACTCAACATCTACTCGAATCATCTGTGAAGTAAGAACATAACAATATTCACTGCATGCCTCAGCACTCATTGGACTGCACACATCAAAATGTGTTACTTCCAACAAGTTGCTATCTTGTTCCATCTTACTGAAAAAGAGGCTTTTCAGTCATCTTGCCCATATGGTATGATTTGCATATCTCAAGTGATTCAAAATCAAGTGAGTCCAAACGGTCCATCTGCATGGAGTTTCTTCATGCGTATACACCAATAGACATGGTTCGCATGTCTCAAACTTTTCAAAAATGAGTGAGTCCAAAGATCCATCAACATGGAGCTTCTTCATGCGTTTTATACCAATATGACTTACATGGCAGTGCCACGAGTAAATGGTACTATCATTACTATCTTATATCTTTTGGCATGAAAATGTGTATCACTACGATCGAGATTCAATAAACCATTCCTTTAGGTGCAAGACCATTGAAGGTGTTATTCAAATAAATAGAGTAACCATTATTCTCCTTAAATGAACCGTATTGCGATAGACATAATCCAATCATGTCTATGCTCAACGCAAACACCAAATGACAATATTCAGGTTTAATACTAATCTTGATGGTAGAGGGAGCGTGCGATGTTTGATCACATCAAACTTGGAAACACTTCCAACACATATCGTCAGCTCACCTTTAGCTAGTCTCCGTTTATTCCGTAGCTCTTATATTTTGAGTTACTAACACTTAGCAACCGAACCGGTATCTTAATACCCTGGTGCTACTAGGAGTACTAGTAAAATACACATTAACATAATGTATATCCAATATACTTCTATCGACCTTGCCAGCCTTCTTATCTACCAAGTATCTAGGGTAATTCTGCTCCAGTGGCTATTGCCCTTATTACAGAAGCACTTAGTCTCGGGTTTGGGTTCAACCTTGGGTTTGTTCACTGGAGCAACAACTGATTTGCCGTTTCATGAAGTGTCCCTTCTTTCCCTTGCCCTTCTTGAAACTAGTGGTTTCACCAACCATCAACAATTGATATTCCTTCTTGATTTCTACTTTCGCGGTGTCAAACATCATGAATACCTCAAGGATCATCATATCTATCCCTGATATGTTATAGTTCATCACGAAGCTCTAGCAGCTTGGTGGCAATGACTTTGGAGAAACATTACTATCTCATCTGGATGATCAACTCCCACTCGATTCAAGTGATCGTTGCACTCAGACAATCTAAGCACAAGCTCAACGATTGAGCTTTTCTCCCTTAGTTTGCAGGCTAAGAAAATCGTAGGAGGTCTTATACCTCTTGACGTGGGCACGAGCCTGAAATCCCAATTTCATCCCTCGAAACATCTCATATGTTCCGCGACATTTCGAAAACATCTTTGGTGCCTCAACTCTAAACCATTTAACTGAACTATCACGTAGTTATCAAAACGTGTATGTCCGATGTTCACAACATCCACAGACGACGTTTCGGGTTCAGCACACTGAGCGGTGCATTAAGGACATAAGCTTTCTACTGTCCGCATAATCGCTACTGTCAACTTTCAACTATATTTTTCTCTAGGAACATATCTAAACAGTGGAACTAAAGCACGAGCTTACGACATAATTTGCAAAGATCTTTTGACTATGAACTCCCACTCAGATAGACATCCCTCTAGTCATCTAAGTGATTACATGATCCGAGTCAACTAGGCCGTGTCCGATCACCACGTGAGATGGACTAGTCATCATCGGTGAACATCTTCATGTTGATCGTATCTACTATACGACTCATGCTCGACCTTTCGGTCTCTGTGTTCTGAGGCCATGTCTGTACATGCTAGGCTCGTCAAGTTAACCCTAAGTGTTTCGCGTGTGTAAATCTGTCTTACACCCGTTGTATGTGAACGTAAGAATCCATCACACCCGATCATCGCGTGGTGCTTAGAAGCGACGAACTTTAGCAACGGTGCACAGTTAGGGGAGAACACTTCTTGAAATTTTTGTAAGGGATCATCTTATTTACTACCGTCGTTCTAAGTAAACAAGATGCATAAACATAATAAACATCACATGCAATTATATAGTAGTGACATGATATGGCCAATATCATATAGCTCCATTGATTTCCATCTTCGGGGCTCCATGATCATCATCGTCACCGGCATGACACCATGATCTCCATCATCATGATCTCCATCATAGTGTCTTCATGAAGTTGTCTCGCCAACTATTACTTCTACTACTATGGCTACCGGTTAGCAATAAAGTAAAGTAATTACATGGCATTGTTCAATGACACGCAGGTCATACAATAAATTAAGACAACTCCTATGGCTCCTACCGGTTGTCATACTCATTGACATGCAAGTCGTGATTCCTATTACAAGAACATGATCAATCTCATACATCACATATCATTCATCACATTCTTCTTGGCCATATCACATCACATAGCATACCCTGCAAAAACAAGTTAGACGTCTTCTGATTGTTGTTTGCATGTTTTACGTGGCTGCTATGGGTTTCTAGCAAGAACGTTTCTTACCTATGCAAAACCACAACGTGATATGTCAATTGCTATTTACCCTTCATAAGGACCCTTTTCATCGAATCCGTTCCGACTAAAGTGGGAGAGACTGGCACCCGCTAGCCACCTTATGCACCAAGTGCATGTCAGTCGGTGGAACCTGTCTTACGTAAGAGTACATGTAAGGTCGGTCCGGGCCGCTTCATCGCACAATACCGTCGAAACAAGATTGGACTAGTAATGGTAAGCATATTGAACAAAATCAACGCCCACAACTACTCGTGCAAAGAATCTACGCAACAGACCTAGCTCATGATGCCACTATTGGGGAACATAGCAGAAATTCAAAATTTTCCTACGTGTCACCAAGATCTATCTATGGAGAAACCAGCAATGAGGGGAAGGAGAGTGCATCTACATACCCTTGTAGATCGCTAAGCGGAAGCGTTCAAGAGAACGGGGTTGAAGGAGTCGTACTCGTCGTGATCCAAATCACCGGAGATCCTAGTGCCGAACAGACGGCACCTCCGCGTTCAACACACGTACAGCCCGGTGACGTCTCCCATGCCTTGATCCAGCAAGGAGAGAGGGAGAGGTTGAGGAAGACTCCATCCAGCAGCAGCACAACGGCGTGGTGGTGGTGGATGAGCGTGGCAATCCTGCAGGGCTTCGCCAAGCACCTGCGGGAGAGGAGGAGGTGTCACGGGAGGGAGGGAGGTGCCAGGGCTTCTGGTGCGGCTGCCCTTCCCTCCCCTCCCTTTATATAGGGGCAAGGGAGAGGGGGGAGGCGCAGCCTTGCCCCTTCCTCCAAGGAAGGGGTGCGGCCAAGGGGGGGGAGGAGTCCATCCTCCCCAAGGCACCTCGGAGGTGCCTTCCCCTTTGAGGACTCTCCCCTTTTTCTTATATCTTGGCGCATGGGCCTCTTGGGGCTGGTGCCCTTGGCCCATATAGGCCAAGGCGCACCCCCTACAGCCCATGTGCCCCCCCGGGGCAGGTGGACCCCCCTGGTGGACCCCCGGACCCCTTTCGGCACTCCCGGTACAATACCGATAAAGTGCGAAACTTTTTCGGCGACCAAAATAAGACTTCCCAAATATAAATATTTACCTCCGGACCATTCTGGAACTCCTCGTGACGTCCGGGATCTCATCCGGGACTCCTAACAACATTCGGTAACCACATACAAACTTCCTTTATAACCCTAGCGTCATCGAACCTTAAGTGTGTAGACCCTACGGGTTCGGGAACCATGCAGACATGACCTAGACGTTCTTCGGTCAATAACCAACAGCGGGATCTGGATACCCATGTTGGCTCCCACATGTTCCATGATGATCTCATCGGATGAACCACGATGTCAAGGACTCAATCGATCCCGTATACAATTCCCTTTGTCTAGCGGTATAGTACTTGCCCGAGATTCGATCGCGGTATACCGATACCTTGTTCAATCTCGTTACCGGCAAGTCTCTTTACTCGTTCCGTAACACATCATCCCGAGATCAACCCCTTGGTCACATTGTGCACATTATGATGATGTCCTACTGAGTGGGCCCAGAGATACCTCTCCGTCACACGGAGTGACAAATCCCAGCCTCGATTCGTGCCAACCCAACAGACACTTTTGGAGATACCTGTAGTGCACCTTTATAGCCACCCAGTTACGTTGTGACGTTTGGTACACCCAAAGCATTCCTACGGTATCCGGGAGTTGCACAATCTCATGGTCTAAGGAAATGATACTTGACATTAGAAAAGCTTTAGCATACGAACTACACGATCCTTGTGCTAGGCTTAGGATTGGGTCTTGTCCATCACATCATTCTCCTAATGATGTGATCCCGTTATCAATGACATCCAATGTCCATGGTCAGGAAACCGTAACCATCTATTGATCAACGAGCTAGTCAATCAGAGGCTTACTAGGGACATGGTGTTGTCTATGTATCCACACATGTATCTGAGTTTCCTATCAATACAATTATAGCATGGATAATAAACGATTATCATGAACAAGGAAATATAATAATAACTAATTTATTATTGCCTCTAGGGCATATTTCCAACAGTTGCTAACACTCACGTGGAAGATTTGTGTGTAGGAGGAGTGGCTGTTCTGTTAAATGACATGGCAAAACTAACACTGTCGGATGCCGATCTAACGGTTCTTACGGCGTTCATCAGGAAAAGGCTTGTGGCGAACGTTTGTTGGAAAATGATTTACGGACACATGCATTGCATTGATACATGCCCCCTCTCTCTCACGCACATGCACCCTCATGAGTCACGACTCTCCCGAGTCCTCTCGCAGACTCGCACGTTGCACCCACTGTCTATCTGCAGATAGACGTCACGCACATATGTGCTCTTCACACCCTACCCTCAGAACTTCTAAAAATCAAAAGACGTCGCACACATTTTATTTTAGCTCACACGTCACACACTTATACTATTACTCTTGCGGCGAACATTCTTTGGGCATAGTATATTGTACTCTCACGAAGAGAAGCGGTGCACGCACGCACTAGTTCTCTCACACCCACTCGCGGGTACACGTAGGAGCGCTTTTTTTTTGAAGCTGGTACAACAAAATCACTCCACTATATATATAAGCAGGATCCTTAGCGCTTGCTTTACTAGGGTTCCTCTCGCTCACTCACTCATGCTCTCCAGATCTAAGCAAGACATAGGTGGCCACACTCTCTCTCAGCTCACGGCTGGTCACAAATCCGGTCGGACCACCTCGACCGGGGCAGGGGTGTAGGTGCATCGTTCACGCTGACGTCGGCGGTGAGGGAGGAGACTAACGGTTGCCCGCGCGTCCCGATCAGCGGCCGTGTCGTTCTCTCCGAGAGAGCACCGGCTCAGGAGGGCCTCCGACCCCTTCTTCCTCCTTGTGGTATTGTGGCCAAGATGCGGCCTCCCGACGCTGTCTTTGCCACATGCCGATGACCCTCAGGTATATATTCCTTCGAAACCTGCCTTGCTCTACTGCCCCAGCTCCCTTCGTGTGGATCTTTTTCTACTTCCGTCTGTTGTTCCAAAGCCACCTAGACTTTTACTATTATTAGAGGTAAAGCTAGTTCATATAGTCGACTCTAAGCGTTGGTTCAAACAGGGAAGAAAGTGGGAAAGTTGTAGCATGAATCTAGGACTTGGTTCTAAGAGGAAATGGGGGAAAGTGGTAGATACTGGCTACCCAACCGGTCTCTTGGTTGAAAAGACGAAGAAATCATGGTGGATGACAAAGGGTGGGGGGAAGTGGACCTATCTCTTGGTTGAAAAAGGAAAGAAAGTGACGGGTGTTGGGGGACAACGCAAATGAGAATGAGCAGGTCTAGATTTCCTATGCTCAGACAGGAAAATGTCGCCGAGGAGATAAAAAATGGGACAAATGCAGACATGTTGCGTGAGTGTTTGCCGTTCTCGGCAGCCACATCTGCCTCACCACTTTATGCCCCTGCTATCTCTACGCCCATATCGCTACCGTTAATGTAAAATCACATGAAGCATTAAGCAATGCCACCTAATGTCACTATAAGTAATGGTCTAGTGTCGTCTTTAAATTGAAGCAATGCCACCACCATTTTATGAAGTGCTTCCGTCTTGCTTTATTTCCCATGAATTGTGTTTTTGCAGTTACACTTAAATCTCACACCGCTAACATTGCTTCATCCCAGTGGAACTGCACAAATTTGATTGGACATTTACTGACCATGTGCTACTCTCATGACAGTAATACTAGTGCTATTGTTGTGCATGTTAATCTAGTGGCATTGTTGATATGATGTGATGCTACTTACTTAAGGACTCTTCATACTGTCAATCTAGTGCCAATTATAACACAATAGATGTTGCTGTTAATCATACGCCACTGCAAATATCTGTCACTGTTTAAATAATCGTATTTCGTATTTGCGCAAATAGGGAAGTCTGTCTCCGTATCGTTTCTATCCATGCAATCAAAAGCACACACCTCGGTTTTAGTACAACTGTGCAAAATGAGATGGCTATCCCTCGTTGCCGTCGTCTAACCTCTCGGCTTCAAGGTATTCCTACATTGGTAGTAACTAAGGTAGAATGACCAACGCAATCTAAAAGAAGTTGATTCGTACGTTTTACTTCCTGATTGCAGTGCAGGGATGAGCGAAAACAACTGCATCCTTGTCCGGAATGCACTTTCTACCAGTTCATCCATGGACCGAGGACTAGCTGCCACGGCTGCACGGCGGTTTTTTGGACAGGTGCGCGGATAAGAGGCATTGTAGTCTGCTTATTTCTGCAAATAGCGGTGCTTAAATTTAGTGGAATGCACAAGAATTTCACCTGGTCAGTACACTGCATGGTTCAGTTCAGCATTCCACCTGAGACCACAATTATAATTGGTTGTTCTGGAATGTGAGAACCTAACCCTGGATGGTGGCAACAAGAAAAAACCAGAGTGAACTCCAGGAAATTTAAGCCTTCCGGGAGGCCCTTTGCTCAGAGAAGCCTTGCTTGTTTTTTCCTGATTTGTAAACCTTCTCACAACTTTGTCTTTTGCTACGAACTAGTATATGTTTGTTATGTTCTATAAATCATTGAGATGTATAAAATTTCTTAACTTATGCTTTTCAAGTTTTTTATGAATACGAGTTTAATGTGAGTGTTCCACATGAGCGCTGGACTAGCGTGTGAACGTTTGGAATTTATTACATTGTGGCCTCAGTTAACTGCATAAACCACTGTAACAAGATACATAGTTGCTTATATGTCAGACAACAGATTGTTGATTGTTAGTTGGTCGATAGCCTAGTGTTGAAGCGAGATGAGCCAATGTGACGTGTTTTGCACAACTTCTTACAAGTGGGGTAGCACCAACAGTGTTTACAAGTACTTATGTATACGTCAGCGCACAGTTCTCAAACGAGTGCTCTATTTCATCAAAACACACACTGTTCGTGTGATAAACCGTGACAACTTATGTCTTACCATGCCATAATCATGAAAAAACTAGCAAGGACGCATCTGTTTCGGCAACAATTATGATGGTTCTCACATGATTCACGGGCACACAAAAGTAGTAGCAATTCCCATAGACAGATTCAAATAGAGTACTAGCCCCAGAGGGGTTGATAATAGGCAAGGTTCGGATAATTAGACACAATCCAAACTACTATTAAACACTAGCTGGGGCAACTATTTCATGCCTCGATCTAATTTGGGATGGACATAAGATGGACCTTGCCATGAACATCATCGAGGACGTCCCGCAGCAGCTCAATCCTGTAAACCTTCATGAAGACAACCTTGTGGCCTGCCACTGATAAACTTGTTTGTGGAGGCATGCCACGTCATCTTCCTGCATTAGCTTGACAAGAACAGTATGCCTCACAAATGAAGGAGTAGCTTTGAACTTCTTGTGCTTTAGTACACCCTGGACAACACGCCTGACAACAGTGAGGCTGGAATACAACTCTTCATTGGTATAACCACAAACGGCTTCCAGGATCCAACTGCCTAAGAACTCTGTTTTCCCAGTGCATATATTCAGGTCATCTGCCTCATAGTGAGTGACATGTACAACCACACAATCCTTGTTTGCATCAGGGCTCTAATTGAAACAGAAACAAATTTTGAATTACTTTTCAGTTTAAGAAACACAAGTTATTTAAACCACTATGTATAGCATGGCATCGAAGCTAATAAAATTGTGCATTATTAATCACCACATACTTAGATGAAAAACCACAATCAAGATCGGCAAAGAAGAAATCACCTTGGGCAGCTCAACGGGGGGGTGAGGGAGTCCTGGATAAGGGGGTATCTGGAAAGCCGGACCATATACTTTGGCTGGACTGTTGGACTATGAAGATACAAGATAGAAGACTTTGTCCCATGTCCGGATGGGACTCTCCTTGGCGTGGAAAGCAAGCTTGGCGATTTGGATGTAGATCTCCTCCTCTGTAAACCGACTCTATGTAAACCTAGCCCCCTCTGGTGTCTATATAAACCGGAGGGTTTAGTCCGTAGGACACAACAACAATCATACCATAGGCTAGCTTCTAGGGTTTAGCCTCTCTGATCTCGTGGTAGATCAACTCTTGTAATACTCATATCATCAAGATCAATCAAGCAGGAAGTAGGGTATTACCTCCATCGAGAGGGCCCAAACCTGGGTAAACATCATGTCCCCAGCCTCCTGTTACCATTAGTCTTAGACGCACAGTTCAGGACCCCCTACCCGAGATCCTCCGGTTTTGACACCGACATTGGTGCTTTCAATGAGAGTCCCACTGTGCCGTCGCGATAAGGCCTGATGGCTCGTCTCGTTGTCAAAGCCAACATCACCTTCGGGGGAGCCCTGGCTTTAGGCCAAACTCTCCGGCTGGTAGGCTTCGTTATGACCGCCCGATCGGCTGTTGCGCCGACAATGACTTCTCAGGTCATTAAAAATAGCCTCCACGTTGATTCAAAATTCGGTGAACAGATGGACCCAATGGAGCTCTTCTCCCTCAATGAGATCTTGGATCGCATCACCGCCCTAGGCGTCACTACGGACTATGACCGGATCGGGCTTAAACCTGATCAAAGGGAGATTCACTCTCCACCGTCACCCACAAGATAGCGGTAGTGGAAGAGCATCATCCTAGTTCTCCCTCCACTTTGAGGACGAACTATGTCTGAATTTCTGAGCTCTCCGAGCCGGACACCCGCTCGCGAGAGGACATGATCCCGGTCCCAGACTCAGGATCGGGGGGTGGGCCGAAGATTTCAGACAACACCCTAGAACCCAAGCCGTTAAGCTCGGAAGCTCCTTTGCCCCTGATCGGGTCGGGATTCGGATTCAAATCCTCCCACCCACCTAGATTTATCCAATATTTCCCATATCAGACAAGAGCCCTAAAAAACAGTACATCATTACTGGGCCAGATTCCTCCTTGTGATAAATAGGGTCATGGACTGTCGCGAGGCAGACGCAATCTCCCTCTTTTGCAAAAATTGCATGGGTAAAGGGATTCTCAACGCTATAAGTCGCCGTGAAATAGTACACTTCGCTGACTTAGCGACCATAGTGCAAAAATACCGCGCGATGGAAAGCGCCTAGAAAACCCAAACTAGTTATTGGGACAATCCAGCTCTAGCCAAATCCTCTGTCCGAACTAAAAGGGTAAACTCTCGTAAGTCACCCGATTCAAGTACCAAAAACTAAAGCCCGCCGCAAGGCGCGGAAGCGTATTGGAAGAATGGCTAAACGGGCCATGCAAGATTCATAGCACACCGGATACTATGCCAACGCATAGCCTTAGAGCATGTTGGATACTCCGACAGGTAGCAAAGAGCAGCGAGGATCTCCACATAAAACATACAGTAGAGCAACATCCCGCCGGAGACAACAATACAGTATTTACAGTCTTCAAGACTTTTGCCTCAAATAATAGGCGCAAGCGAGATCAGCGCAGCCTCGCAGAAGTTTGCCACGTGGCAACAATAAACCCATGGAATGATACGGCTATAACTTACAATGCCAGTGATGAACCTCAATTCCGAACAGTCCGAGCACCAGCTGCTTTGGTCCTTAGCCCAATCGTGGACGGCTTCAGGCTCACTAAAGTGCTCATGGATGGCGGAAGCAGACTAAACCTCATCTAGGAGGAAACGCTTAACAAGATGGAAATTAACAAGAGCCGCATTGAACGGAGTGGCACGACCTTCAGGGGAATCATCCCTAGTCAGGAGGCACAATGCGCGGGAAATCACACTGGATGTGGTATTACGCACAACGGAGAATTACAGGTCCGAAGAAATTACATTCCAAGTGGCCCCGTTCAGCAGCGGATACCACACCCTCTTGGGGCGGGACGCATTCACGAGCTTTCAGGCTATACCCCATTACGGGTACATGAAGCTCAAAATGCCCGGGCCCAATGGAATCATCACTCTAGCTAGCAATCCGGACGTCGCACTCCGCGCCGAAAATAAAACCGCCGCCCTCGCCCTGGAGGCATTGTCATAAGCCCTCGCGGCCGAAGAACTGACAACACTACGAGCAACAGTAGACAGAGACGACGTGATACTCGACAAGCGGCCTAAATCCACCTCCTTCAAACCAGCGGACGAGATAGTCAAATTCCAGGTCCACCCAATGGACCCTACAAAGACAGCTTCCATCGGGGCACAGCAGAACCCCACAATAGACGCCACACTGGAGACTTCCTACGTGAAAATTGGGGCATTTTCGCCTAGAATCCTTCAGACATGCCGGGCATCCCATGCAGGCTGGCCAAACACAACCTCAACATACTAAAAGGATACAAGCCAGTCAAGCAGACTCTTAGACGCTTCTCAGAGCCTAAGCGGCAAGCCATGGGGGAAGAGCTAGCCAAGCTACTCGAGGCCGGATTTATCAGAGACATCAAACATCCGGATTGGCTAGCAAACTTGGTAATGGTACCAAAAAAGGACAAATCCTGGCGCTTGTGTGTCGATCTCAAAGACCTCAATAAAGCTTGCCCTAAGGATCCCTTCCCCCTCCCCCGCATTGATCAAATAATCGATTCCACCGTAGGACACGACTCATTGTGTTTCCTCGACGCATACTCCGGATACCATCAAATAAAGATGGCGGAGTCCGACCAGGCTGCAACAGCTTTCATCACTTCGTACGGCCCCTTTTGTTTCAACACCATGCCCTTCGGGCTCAAAAATGACGGCGCAACCTATCAACGCATGATTCAGACATGCCTGGAAAAACAAATCGGCAAGACAGTAGAGGCCTACGTAGACGACATGGTTGTCAAAACAAGACACGTCGAAACCTTAATAGACAACTTGACGCTTACGTTCGATAATCTCCGAACATACGACATCAAGATCAACCCAGAGAAGTGTGTCTTTGGAGTACCCTCCGGAAAATTGCTCGGCTTCATCCTTTCCAATAGAGGAACTGAAGCCAATCCGGCAAAAATCCGAGATCTGTCACAGTTGGCTATCCCAACAGACCTCAAGCAGATCCAGAAACTAACTGGATGTGTGGCTGCCTTAAGCCACTTTATCTCCCGCTTAGGAGAAAAGGCACTACCCCTGTATCGCCTTCTTAGACGCACCGAACACTTCGAGTGGACGGATGAGGCCACGGCCGGACTGGAAGAAATAAAGGCACTCTTGGCCACCAACCCAGTCCTGACCGCGCCAAACATTGGCAAACCCATGCTATTATACATAGCCGCAACAAACCAAGTTGTGAGCGCAGTGCTCGTCGTTGAACGAGAGGCAGACAGACACAAGTTCCCGCTCCAAAAGCCGGTATATTACGTGTCCACGGTCCTCACTCCATGTAAATCTCGGTTCCCGCACTATCAAAAGATAGCGTATGCGGTCTTCATGGCATCCCGGAAACTATGACACTGCTTTCAAGAGTGTTCAATCACGGTGGCCTCCGAAGTACCGCTCAATGACATAATAAATAACCGCGACGCAACAGGCCGAATTGCTAAATGGGCTATTGAGCTCCTTCCGTTCAACATAACATACAAACCACGGCGGGCCATTAAGTCGCAAGTACTGGCTGACTTCGTCGCCGAATGGACAGAGGTCGAACTCCCTAAAGAGTACGGCGCATACTCAAATTGGATCATGCATTTCGACGGATCCAAAATGCTAGCCGGATTGGGAGTAGGTGTCGTCCTGACATCCCCCACCGGGGATATGGTGCAGTACATCCTCCAAATATTATACACAGACTCCAACAATGCAGCCGAATACGAGGCTCTATTGCATGGTCTTCGGATGGCGCTTTCCATGGGCATTCAACGCCTCGAAGTGCGCGGAGACTCGAACCTCGCAATATCTCAGGTAAATGGAGACTTTGACGCCAAGGACCTAAAGATGGCGGCTTATCACAATGTCGTCCTCAAAATGTCAGCTCGGTTCGAGGGGCTCGAATTCCACCATGTGGTCAGAGAAAATAACCAAGCGGCCGATATCCTTGCCCGCATCGGCACTAGACGCGACCCCGCCCCACCTAATATCTTCTTAGAAAGGTTGTTCAAGCCGTCCGTGGCATGGGAAGGGGAGTCCGGCACTATTAGTCCGGCTCCGAACACAACCCCAGATTCTGAACCTTCAGACGTAATCGGAGGCTCTGCCACCAAAATAACATCTTCGGCCCACGAAATAATGGTTGTCATCGCCCCGTGGACCGAGCCCTTCTTGGCCTACCTCAATAGGCAAGAGCTCCCCGAGGACCAAAATGAGGCACATTGTATTGTGCGATGCTCTAAAGCCTACAAAGTCCATGAAGGAGAACTCTACAAGAAGAGCCCCACCTGAGTGCTCCAACGATGCATCTCCAAAGAGGAAGGGCGGCACCTCTTAGCCGAAATCCATTCCAGACTAGGCGGGCACCACGCGGCAGCCCGAGCTCTTGTGAGCAAGGCCTTTCGAATAGTATTTTACTGGCCGACAGCCCGGGCGGACGCACAGGACCTTGTCCAACATTGCGTTGGTTGTCAACTATTTGCCAATCAGAGCCATATGCCCCCTACCGCTCTCCAAACGATCCCCATAACTTGGCCCTTCGCGGTCTGGGGGCTGGATATGGTGGGACCCCTTAAGGGGGGAATCCATAAGAAAAAATACTTATTGGTCATGGTGGACAAGTTCACCAAATGGATACAAGCCAAACCAGTTAAAACGGTCGAATCCGGACCAGTGATAGACTTCATATCGGAGGTTGTACACCGCTACGGTGTCCCCCACAGTATCATCACTGACAATGGCTCCAATTTTATAGCCGAAGAGGTAAAAGCCTGGTGCGGCAAAATGGGCATTAAGCTCGACTACGCCTCTGTCTATCACCCCCAAACAAACGGTCAAGTTGAGCGTGCAAATGGTCTTATCATGAGCGGCATCAAACCCAGACTAGTGCGATCCTTGAAGGAATTAGACACGCATTGGGTCGAGGAACTTGACTCCGTACTCTAGGGGTTGTGGACCATGCCGAATCGCACCACCGGATACACACCATTTTTTATGGTGTATGGCACAGAAGCAATACTGCCCTGCGACATAATTCATGACTCACCACGCGTGCGCATGTATGAAGACAAGGAAGCCGAGTTAGACCGGCAGGACAACTTAGATGCTTTGGAGGAGGAGCATGATGTCTCTAAAGCCTGTTCCGCATTCTATCAGCAACAGGCTCGCAGGTATCAAAGCAGAGAAGTACGGGCCAAAACTTATAACATTGACGAACTCGTTCTACGCCTACCTGAGAAGAAGAAGGACAAACTCAAACCCAAGTGGGAGGGTCCCTTCATCATTGATAAAGTTCTCATCGGAGGAGCGTACCATCTGTGCAACGCATCTGATAACAGACTCGAGCCGAACCCATGGAACGCGGCCAGACTCTGGAGATTCTACGCCTAGCGCCGAACCCAGTGTTCGTCTCCTTCACTCTGCTTCTTCAATTATGTTCCCTTTTCTCCTTTATCTCCCCTTTTCTTTTTCTTTCTTTTCCTTTTTTCACAGCCTTAAAAATGTACGGATGCCCTCAGCATTCCGGCCACATTATGCGTGCACACTCTACATGGGGGCTTCCTATTCAGAAGCTAAATATAACCACTTTTAATGGCCTTTTGCCAGCGACATATGCCTTTTTCTTTCCATATGTGCCTTTTCTTCACCATTGTATGCATCGATATGACTTAAGTTTTGTCCATGCTGGGTTGCTTGGCTCTTGTATTTATGCCCTACGTTCCCGTTAATTCGACTAGGGCATAAGGGGAGCACCTCTGCGATTGTTATTGCCGGTTGAGTCGGATGTGTACCTCAGACTGGGTGAAGCCAAAAGCTACCGTTCTTAAGGGAATATTCGGTCGGTGAATAAAAGATGTCCTCGTTCATAACAACGAAAAAAACCATATGTTTTGTTTCCTGCGCTTCCGTTCGTAGATCGGACATGCACATCGATGCATGCGTACCTAGAGAAAGGAACCCCTAACGGAACTATTCTCTCTGGAAGATGTTTCTTACTATCCATGTAATATAAGATAACTAGTTGGGTACTTGTCTGTTCAAGCACTTATGACCCCTACGCCTGGTTTCCACGCATACCCCGGTTTTTCATAACTGTGCGGGTATTCGGACACACCCCAGACTGTCGGATCCGGGGGATGAAGCAAAAAGGTCCGCCACGACAACGGCTAGGGAGTACATGAGCCCGTTCAAATTACACAATCATATCGACTGGCCGTACTCTTCCTCTATACCATCCAACAGGCTGTCTAACTTACAATCCAGCTGGGAATACTTTGCAGCTAACGCTACTTGATCATAAACCAAACTAACGGGTATCTCTTGTCCATCTGGCCCAGCCGGTCCAACTTCGGCCATATGGTTAGGGTCAGCTTTGGCATATCGCGTCTTCACCATGGCCTAAGCTTCTCTCGCACCTTGCTGGCAAGCTGACACCTTCCATAATCGGAAGCGCCGCCGTGCTCCTTTGAGCATCTCTACAAGTTCGCTCATACCTCCTAGCAGGGAAGCAGCCGGCCACAAAGCCTGGGCAATGCCCTGCATCACCTATCAAGCTCGCTCGTGCAGTTGTGAAAGCTCTTGCAGCATATCTCCTGCGGAACCGGGCATCTCCTCTTTAGGGCGTCCCGTCAACATACCTGCAGACATAACTCTATCAATACGCATCCTCGCCGAACTATACCACAGTTCGTTCAAGCACTTACTATATATGCCGTGTCGAAGCCTCCGGTTCTCCTTCATGGAGTCCGCGAGCTGAGCCCGAACATCTTTCAATTCGACGCTCACCTGGAGATGAGCATCTTGCAGCTTATTTCTCTCCTGAATAGACTGCATCAGCACACATTCGCCCGCCTTTAGCTAACTTCGCAGATGCAGCTCATCATCCCCCACAGTCTCTGGATTTCCTCCGGGATTGTCTACCGAATACTTCATCAGATTTATAAACCATGCCGAACACGCAAACTGGTAGAAGGAAACTATTACCAGAAGAAATCTTTTAAGATCCCTCTTGTTCGGCTGCATTAACCTTCATCTGGGCCTTACACTCCTCCAGCTCTTGAGACAACTGTGTATTCTTCTCTACAAGAACCTGTGCATTTAATGATCCTTAAATCAGTTGTGCCAACTGTTTCAAGTCTCAGGGGCTACTACTACACATACTTATTAAATTCTCTTACCCGTATATCCTTCACATACTGGTCCGTTGCTCTGGCAAGTCCACTTTGAGCAGCGCGGATATAGGCATGTCCAGAATTGAAGGCATTGAATGCCTCTTCGGAAAAAATACCACCGTGGAGTACGGCCCATCGGCGCCGGTGATTCATGGTGCTCTCCACTTCTGAATTTGTGGCGGAAAGCATATATGTATCCTCCGCAGGAGGACAGCGTGGCACTGTCCCCACATCAGCCTCCGCCTATGAATCCGGTCCAGGAATCCGGCTGCTGGAGGCGTGGCCGGAAGGGTCCCCGGACATAGTCTGGTGCTTCCTGATAGGACATAGTTAAAGCCGTCACGCCTCGACAAATAGACCAAATAGACCACGGGGCAAGTTCAATGAATACCTCTGCGCCTGTGTGCCTCTCCTAACCGCCTTCCTTTTAAGCCTACCTTGTTTAGGCGCCTCTTGCTGAGAGGCCCCCACGGGTTCCGCATGGCGTCCCGACCGCCATTTCTATAAAAATACGGTGTGCGGTCATAAGGTACGACAAAGCGAAGGAATCCTTTTGGAAGCTTGTAACCCCGAGATTACTTACATATGACACGGGAAGCAGTCCGAGATAATCCGCGATGATGGCCACCAAAGAGTCATCACTGCTCGCCTGATAGAAATTCCCGTCGATGAATTCCACGGATATGTCCGGATCTTCTTCAAATTCGGGGTCGAGAGCCCGGCCGGGATCCTCCGGCTGTGGAGAGGGGTTGTTGAACTCTTTCACGGCCTTCCTTAGTTCCTGTTTTGATATAGCAAGATAAATAATTATGGCAACGGAGGTAAGAACGAATAGAGTTGAGTAAAAGATGACCACTTACCCAGCTTCGGGGGTTGTACATGGAAAATCCATCCCGCGGTTTGATGCGGAGGAACTCCTCTTCCTCTCCCTTGTACAATTCGGATAGTATACTTGCCAAAGATGTGGCGGAGTCCGGACCTTTGCGACCACAGCGGGAGGCATCGTCTTCTCCATTGAAGTGCCACATGGGCTTTCCCCTATATTGAAGTGGATGCACTCCCCTTATTATGCATATTGACATAACTTCGATTATTGTCAATCCTGATTTGGCCAGGGTTTGTATCCGGCTCATCAGATAGAAGACTTCCCTATTTTCTTCCTCCTGGGGGCTCCGAGGGTGCCAGCTTTGGCGTTTCTTTAGCGGAGTATTGGTAAACTCAGGAAGGCCCGTCCGGACTGGGTCCGGAAGGGGAACGTCATCAACATAAACCACTCCGAGGGCCAGTCTTTGGACGCCTTCTTGGGAGTACCGGACAAGTATCCGGTCTGGGCGATGTGCCATATTTCGGCTCCGCCCACTTGATATATAGATCCCTCCTGGTTGCGGGGGACGAGGCAAAATAACCTCTTCCATAGCTCGAAATGAGCTTCGCATCCCAGGAACAGCTTGCAGAGGGCAACGCAGCCCGCAATGTGCAGTATGGAGGTGGGGGTAAGACTATGCAACTGGAGACCGTAGAACTCCAGGAGCCTGTGGAGGAATGGGTGGATTGGAAACCCGACGCCTCTTAGCAGATGTGGGACAAGGCATACCCACTCCCCCTGAGATGGGTTAGGGAATCTCTCCGCTTGCTCCCCGCCATTATAGGTGGCTAGTTCGGATCAGACGGGGACCATGTATGCGGGTGGAAGGAACCCTTTAGTCTGCGGCTCTATTAGGCGGCTGTGAGGGATGGAACACTTTTCCCAATCCCCTGGTTTCAAGCTGGGGGAGCGGCGAGCGGGGCTACGGCAACCGGCCATGATGGGATGGCCTCTTTTGGGCGCGCTCTATGGAATGCTTGCTTGGAGAAAGATGGTGTGATTTGGATCTGAGGATCCCCGTCTCAAATAGACGGCTCACCTACGAGATTAGGGTGGCAAATGCAAAAATGCCCCGGCCCCTCGTCTTCGATCGACATGTGGAGATGGCCATTATTGAAGCACAGAAGACGAGGAGTACAACCTTACTAGGAGACCGGATACTATTCGCTACGACGGGTGCACCGGATTTGGAGAAGAACCCGCCTTGCAATGCCGAAGACAATCTGCGCGCCGGACTCATCGTCATTGAAGCTTGGTTCGGGGGCTACTGAGGGAGTCCTGGATAAGGGGGTATATGGACAGCCGGACTATATACTTTGGCCGGACTGTTGGACTATGAAGATACAAGACAGAAGACTTTGTCCCGTGTCCGGATGGGACTCTCCTTGGCGTGGAAAGCAAGCTTGGCGATTCGGATGTAGATCTCCTCCTCTGTAAACCGACTCTATGTAACCCTAGCCCCCTCTGGTGTCTATATAAACCGGAGGGTTTAGTCCGTAGGACACAACAACAATCATACCATAGGCTAGCTTCTAGGGTTTAGCCTCTCTGATCTCGTGGTAGATCAACTCTTGTAATACTCATATCGTCAAGATCAATCAAGCAGGAAGTAGGGTATTACCTCCATCGAGAGGGCCCGAACCTGGGTAAACATCGTTTCCCCAGCCTCCTGTTACCATTTTTCTTAGACGCACAGTTCAGGACCCCCTACCCGAGATTCGCCGGTTTTGGCACCGACAGGGGGGGACACATCCTCGAAGGGGGAAACTGCTCCTGCAGTGCCACGGGGGCTGTAACCTCAAACGGGGCATTGACCATCTCAGTAGTGGCCATGAGCGTATCTGGGGTTGGCTCGGTGGCTGCCTCCATCTTCTTGGAGCTCTCTGTCTCATGGGGATCAGCCTCCCGTGTCTGCTCCAATATCGACAGATCTTTGCCTGGTTCTCCTTGGTCCAATATGAAACTGACGAATACTAGGAGACCACTGAAAGGAAAACACAATCGCAATGACAATGAAATAAAAAAAAGAGTGAGGATTGGTTACCGCTTTGCAAAAGTTCTTTTTTTTCTCTGAACGAAAATATACCAACATCACGGATCCGCTTACCTTCCCTTCGTTGGGAGAGAAGAACAGTGGCAGATGCAAGTGTTGCCTTTCTTGAAGACGGTGAGGGAGAAGGGGATTCAGCAAAGAGTGAAATGATGGTTGCTTCGTCCGTCAAACTTAGACTGCGGGGAGGTGCGGTTTTGTGATACGACGGCTCGTTACTGCCACACTACGACCGAGGTGACTCTCCGCCTGCATACTGCCTTCTAATTTGGTGGATGGCATTTGGGCCCACGTGCTGCATGGCCCGCATGTCGGTGAACAAAAGTATAACAGCATTCAGTAGAGGGAGACGTTTCAATGACCTAGGAGGAGCCAGAAGCAGTAGAGTGTCTCCATTGTACTAGTAGTAATTGTTTTTCTGGGTAGCTATAGAGTGTCTCCACTATACGAGTAGTAATTGTTTCTCTGGGCCCAAGACAAAACAGCTCATCCACACTAGTAAATAGTAAAATCAATTCAAAAGCCCATATATTTACTAAATGAGAGGCGCTACCCACACCCAGCACACCCCCCCCCCAAAAAAAACTTGGGTCCTCTTCTTCCTCCTCGCTCCCACCCACCTCACGTCACCTCGCTCCACTCATACCCCCAAATTCCTCACCTCACTCCTACAGAAAACCCCAGCCCCCCTTCTTCCTCACTCCTACAGAAAACCCCCATCTCCCCTTCTTCTTCACTCGCACTACAACTAGGCTCGTCATTTGTTACTCTGCTCAAATCCGGGAGCTCGACACGACGCCCTCGAGGAAAAAGGAGTCGGCTGACCCCAGCGCCAAGAAGATGAGGCTCCCACCAGCGGCGATGCCTATTGTAGATCCTGCAACCGGCAGCGCAGGGAGAAGCGGCGACCTCGCCCCCACCAGATCCCAGGAACCCATAGAATCTCGGGTGGACTGCATCAGCGATCTCCCGGACGCCGTCCTTGGGGAGATCATCTCGCTTCTCCCCACCAAGGATTGCTTCCGCACCCAAGTCCTCTCAATTCGGTGGCGCCCTCTATGGCATGCCGTGCCCCTTAATCTCGACTGTCGTTAGCTATCTCTCTTCAGTGATTTTGAAATCCCCAGAGCCATCATCTCCTCCTACCAGGGCTCCGTTCAAAGCCTCTGCATCCTGTCATGCTACCTGAGCAAGCATACCATGCCCTGCATGTTGGACGCTTGGCTGAAATCCCCTGAATTCACAGAACTACAGCTGCTTGAGTTCTACTATTCCCCTAGAAATCACATCCCACATACTGAACGCCATGAACTTGTGCCCTCAGCACCAATGTCCATCTCGTGGTTTTCCTCCTCTCTCCACTTCGCCACCTTTGCGTTGTGCTACCTACCAGACAATCTGGTACTAAACCTTCGACTCCCATTTCTCAAGAAACTTTCACTTGTGCGGGTTTGTATATCGGAGGCCTCATTGCACATCATCATCCACTCCAGTTGCCCTGCCCTGGAGTGTTTGGTGCTTGTTTTCACAGTTAGAATTGGTTGTCTCCAAATAAAGTCGCCTAACCTTGTAAGAATTGGAATTTCTTTTGACGGAAGGCAGCTCTGTTGGGGAACGTAGCAGAAATTCAAAATTTTCCTACGCGTCACCAAGATCTATCTATGGAGAAACTAGCAACAAGGGGAAGGAGAGTGCATCTACATACCCTTGTAGATCGCTAAGTGGAAGCATTCAAGAGAACGGGGTTGAAGGAGTCGTACTCGTCGTGATCCAAATCACCGGAGATCCTAGTGCCGAACGGACGGCACCTCCGCGTTCAACACACGTACAGCCCGGTGACGTCTCCCATGCCTTGATCCAGCAAGGAGAGAGGGAGAGGTTGAGGAAGACTCCGTCCAGCAGTAGCACAATGGCGTGGTGGTGGTGGAGGAGCGTGGCAATCCTGCAGGGCTTCGCCAAGCACCGCGAGATATGAGGAGAAAGAGAGGTAGGGCTGCGCCAACAGGAGAAGAACTTCATGTGTTGGGCTGCTCCTTTGCCTCCACTATATATAGGGGGAGAGGGGGCTGCGCCCCCACCTAGGTTTCCACCCCTAGGGGCGGCGTCCATCCCTAGATCCCATCTAGGGGGGCGACCAAGGGGGGAAGAGGGGGAAACTTGCCCCCAAGTTAGGTGGAGGCGCCCCCTCCCCAAACCCTAGGCGCCTTGGGCCCTTGTGGGGGGGCGCACCAGCCCACCTAGGGCTGGTCCCCTCCCACACTTTGCCCATGCAGCCCTCCGGGGATGGTGGCCCCACTTGGTGGACCCCCGGGACCCACCCGGTGGTCCCGATACGTTACCGATAAAACCCAAAACTTTTCCGGTGACCAAAACAGGACTTCTCATATATAAATCTTTACCTTCGGACCATTCCGGAACTCCTCTTGACGTCCGGGATCTCATCCGGGACTCCGAACAACATTCGGTAACCACATACAAACTTCCTTTATAACCCTAGCGTCATTGAACCTTAAGTGTGTAGACCCTACGGGTTCGGGAACCACACAGACAAGACCGAGACGTTCTCCGGTTAATAACCAACAGCGGGATCTGGATACCCATGTTGGCTCCCACATGTTCCACGATGATCTCATCGGATGAACCACGATGTCAAGGACTCAACCGATCTCGTATACAATTCCCTTTGTCTAGCGGTATTGTACTTGCCCGAGATTCGATCGTCGGTATGCCGATACCTTGTTCAATATCGTTACCATCAAGTCTCTTTACTCGTTCCGTAACACATCATCTCGTGATCAACCCCTTGGTCACATTGTGCACATTATGATGATGTCCTACCGAGTGGTCCCAGAGATACCTCTCCGTTAATCGGAGTGAGAAATCCCAGTCTCGATTCGTGCCAACCCAACAGACACTTTCGGAGATACCTGTAGTGCACCTTTATAGCCACCCAGTTACGTTGTGACGTTTGGTACACCCAAAGCATTCTTACGGTATCCGGGAGTTGCACAATCTCATGGTCTAAGGAAATGATACTTGACATTAGAAAAGCTTTAGCATACGAACTACACGATCTTTTGTGCTAGGCTTAGGATTGGGTCTTGTCCATCACATCATTCTCCTAATGATGTGATCCCGTTATCAACGACATCCAATTTCCATGGTCAGGAAACCGTAACCATCTATTGATCAACGAGCTAGTCAACTAGAGGCTTACTAGGGATATGGTGTTGTCTATGTACCCAGACATGTATCTGAGTTTCCTATCAATACAATTATAGCATGGATAATAAACGATTATCATGAACAAGGAAATATAGTAATAATAACTAATTTATTATTGCCTCTAGGGCATATTTCCAACAGTCTCCCACTTGCACTAGAGTCAATAATCTAGTTCACATCGCCATGTGATTAACACTGATAGGTCACATCGCCATGTGACCAACATCTAAAGAGTTTACTAGTGTCTAAACTAGTTCACATCACCATGTGATTAAGTCTCAATGAGTTCTGGGGTTTGATCATGTTTTGCTTGTGAGAGAGGTTTTAGTCAAAGGGTCTGCAACATTCAGATCCGTATGTACTTCGCAATTCTCTATGTCATATTGTAAATGCTGCTTCCATGCTCCACTTGAAGCTATTCCAAATGGTTGCTCCAATATACATATCCGGTTTGCTACTCAGAGTCATTCGGATAGGTGTTAAAGCTTGCATCGATGTAACCCTTTATGCCGAACTCTTTATCACCTCCATAATCGAGAAACATATCCTTTATTTACTCCAAGGACAATTTTGACCGCTGTCCAATGATCTATTCCTGGATCATTCTTGTACCCCTTGACTGACTCATGGCAAGGCACACTTCCGGTGCGGTACACAACATAGCATACTATTGAGCCTACGTCTGAAGCATAGGGGACAACCTTCGTCCTTTCTCTCTCTTCTGCCGTGGTCGAGCTTTAACTCTTAACTTCATACCTTACAACTCAGGCAAGAACTCCTTCTTTGACTGATCCATCTTGAACACCTTCAAGATCATGTCAAGGTATGTGCTCATTTGAAAGTACCATTTAGCATTTTTGATCTATCCTCATAGATCTTGATGCTCAATGTTCAAGTAGCTTAATCCAGGTTCTCCATTGAAAAACACTTTTCAAATAACCCCATATGCTTTCCAGAAATTCTACATCATTTCTGATCAACAATATGTCAACAACATATATTCATCAAAAATTCTATAGCGCTCCCACTCACTTCTTTGGAAATACAAGTTTCTCATAAACTTTTGTATAAACCCAAAATCTTTGATCATCTCAGCAAAGCGTACATTCCAACTCCGAGATGCTTACTCCAGTCCTTAGAAGGATTGCTGGAGCTTTGCATATTTGTTAGCGTTCTTCAGGATTGACAAAACCTTCTAGTTGTATCACATACAACCTTTCCTCAAGGATATCATCGAGGAAATAATGTTTTGACATCCTATCTGCAAGATTTCATAAATCATGCAGTAATTGCTAATATAATTCCAGTAGACTCTTAGCATCGCTATGAGAGAGAAAGTCTCATCGTAGTCAACTCCTTGAACTTGTCGGAAAACATCTTAACGACAAGTCGAGCTTTCTTAATGGTGATACTTACCATCATTGTCTGTCTTCCTTTTAAAATCCATCTGTACCCAACGGCCTTACGACCATCAAGTATTTCTTCCAAAGTCATGGATCCTCTCTCGGATTTTATGGCCTCGAGCCATTCATCGGAATCCGGGCCCACCATCGCTTCTCCATAGCTGGTAGGTTCATTGTTGTCTAGCAACATGACCTCTAAGACAGGATTGCGTACCACTCTGAAGTAGTACGCATCCTTGTCACCCTACGAGGTACGGTAGTGACTTGATCCAAAACTTCATGATCACTATCATAAGCTTCTATTTCAATTGGTGTAGGCGCCACAGGAACAACTTCCTGTGCCCTGCTACACACTAGTTGAAGTGACGGTTCAATAACCTCATCAAGTCTCCACCATCCTCCCACTCAATTCTTTCGAGAGAAACTTTTCCTCGAGAAAGGACCCGTTTCTAGAAACAATTACTTTTTCTTCTGGGTCTGAGATAGGAGGTATACCCAACCATTTTGGGTATCCTATGAAGATGTATTTATCCGTTTTGGGTTCGAGCTTATCACGATGAAACTTTTTCACATAAGCGTCGCAGCCCAAACTTTTAAGAAACGACAACTTAGGTTTCTCCAAACCATAGTTCAAATGGTGTCGTCTCAACGGAATTATGTGGTGCCCTATTAAAGTGAGTGCGGTTGTCTCTAATGCCTAACCCATGAACGATAGTGGTAATTCGATAAGAGACATCATGGTATGCACCTTATCTAATAGGGTGCAACTATGATGTTCGGACACACCATCACACTATGGTGTTCCAGGCGGTATTAATTGTGAAACATTTCCACAATGTCTTAATTGCGTGCCAAAGCTCGTAACTCAGATACTCATCTCTATGATCATATCATAGACATTTTATCCTCTTGTCATGATGATCTTCAACTTCACTCTGAAATTACTTGAACCATTCAATAATTCAGACTAGTGTTTCATCAAGTAAATATACTCAACATCTACTCGAATCATCTGTGAAGTAAGAACATAACGATATTCATTGCATGCCTCAGCACTCATTGGACTGCACACATCAAAATATGTTACTTCCAACAAGTTTCTATCTTGTTCCATCTTACTGAAACCGAGGCTTTTCAGTCATCTTGCCCATGTGGTATGATTTGCATATTTCAAGTGATTCAAAATCAAGTGAGTCCAAACGATCCATCTGCATGGAGTTTCTTCATGCGTATACACCAATAGACATGGTTCGCATGTCTCAAACTTTTCAAAAACGAGTGAGTCCAAAGATCCATCAACATGGAGCGTCTTCATGCGTTTTACACCAATATGACTTACATGGCAGTGCCACAAGTAAGTGGTACTATCATTACTATCTTATATCTTTTGGCATGAAAATGTGTATCACTACGATCCAGATTCAATAAACCATTCCTTTTAGGTGCAATACCATTGAACGTATTATTCAAATAAACAGAGTAACCATTATTCTCCTTAAATGAATAACCGTACTGCGATAGACATAATCCAATCATGTCTATGCTCAACGCAAACACCAAATAACAATTATTTTAACACCAATCTCGATGGTAGAGGGAGCGTGCGATGCTTGATCACATCAACCTTGGAAACACTTCCAACACATATCGTCAGCTCACCTTTAGCTAGTCTCCGTTTATTCCGTAGCTTTTATTTCGAGTTACTAACACTTAGCAACCGAACCGGTATCTAATACCCTACTAGGAGTACTAGTAAAGTACACATTAACATAATGTATATCCAATATACTTCTATCGACCTTGCCAGCCTTCTTATCTACCAAGTATCTAGGGTGGTTCTGCTTTAGTGTCTGTTCCTCTCATTACAGAAGCACTTAGTCTCGGGTTTGGGTTCAACCTTGGGTCTTCACTAGAGCAGCAACCGTTTTGTCGTTTCATGAAGCATCCCTTCTTGCCCTTGCCCTTCTTGAAACTAGTGGTTTTACAAACCATCAACAATTGATGCTCCTACTGGACTTCTACTTTCACGGTGTCAAACATCGCGAATACTTCAAGGATCATCATATCTATCCCTAGTATGTTATAGTTCATCACGAAGCTCTAGTAGCTTGGTGGCAATGACTTTGGAGAAACATCACTATCTCATCTGGAAGATCAACTCCCACTCGATTCAAGTGATTGTTGTACTCAGACAATCCGAGCACAAGCTCAACAATTGAGTTTTTCTCCCTTAGTTTGCAGGCTAAGAGAATCGTCGGAGGTCTTATACCTCTTGACGTGGGCACGAGCCTGAAATCCCAATTTCAGCCCTCGAAACATCTCATATGTTCCGCGATGTTTTGAAAAGTCTTTGGTGCCTCAACTCTAAACCGTTTAACTGAACTATCACGTAGTTATCAAAACATGTAAGTCCGATGTTCGCAACATCCACAAACGACGTTTGGGGTTCAGCACACTGAGCGGTGCATTAAGGACATGAGCTTTCTACTGTCCGCATAATCGCTACTGTCAGCTTTCAACTATATTTTCTCTAGGAACATATCTAAACAGTGGAACTAAAGCGCGAGCTTACGACATAATTTGCAAAGATCTTTTGACTATGTTCAGGATAATTAAGTTCATCTCATGAACTCCCACTCAGATAGACATCCCTCTAGTCATCTAAGTGATTACATGATCGGAGTCAACTAGGCCGTGTCCGATCATCACGTGAGACGGACTAGTCATCATCGGTGAACATCTTCATGTTGATCGTATCCACCATACGACTCATGCTCGACCTTTCGGTCTCTTTTGTTCCGAGGCCATGTCTGTACATGCTAGGCTTGTCAAGTTAACCTAAGTGTTTCGCGTGTGTAAATCTGGCTTACACCCGTTGTATGTGAACGTAAGAATCTATCACACCTGATCATCACGTGGTGCTTCGAAACGACGAACTTCCGCAACGGTGCACAGTTAGGGGGAACACTTTCTTGAAATTTTAATGAGGGATCATCTTATTTACTACCGTTGTTCTAAGCAAATAAGATGTAGAAACATGATAAACATCACATGCAATCAAAATAGTGACATGATATGGCCAATATCATTTTTCTCCTTTTGATCTCCATCTTCGGGGCTCCATGATCATCATCGTCACCGGAATGACACCATGATCTCCATCATCATGATCTCCATCATCGTGTCTCCATGAAGTTGTCTCACCAACTTATTACTTCTACTACTATGGCTACCGGTTAGCAATAAAGTAAAGTAATTACATGGCGTTATTCAATGACACGCAGGTCATACAATAAATAAAGACAACTCCTATGGCTCCTGCCGGTTGTCATACTCATCGACATGCAAGTCGTGATTCCTATTACAAGAACATGATCAATCTCATACATCACATATCATTCATCACATTCTTCTTGGCCATATCACATCACATAGCATACCCTGCAAAAACAAGTTAGATGTCCTCTAATTGTTGTTTGCATGTTTTACGTGGCTGCTATGGGTTTCTAGCAAGAACGTTTCTTACCTACGCAAAACCACAACGTGATATGCCAATTGCTATTTACCCTTCATAAGGACCCTTTTCATCGAATCCGTTCCGACTAAAGTGGGAGAGACTGGCACCCGCTAGCCACCTTATGCACCAAGTGCATGTCAGTCGGTGGAACCTGTCTCACGTAAGAGTACGTGTAAGGTCGGTCCGGGCCGCTTCATCCCACAATGCCGTCAAAACAAGATTGGACTAGTAACGGTAAGCATATTGAACAAAATCAACGTCCACAACTACTTTGTGTTATACTCGTGCAAAGAATCTATGCAATAGACCTAGCTCATGATGCCACTGTTGGGGAACGTAGCAGAAATTCAAATTTTTCCTATGTGTCACCAAGATCTATCTATGGAGAAACCAGCAACGAGGGGAAGGAGAGTGCATCTACATACCCTTGTAGATCGCTAAGCGGAAGCATTCAAGAGAACGGGGTTGAAGGACTCGTACTCGTCGTGATCCAAATCACCGGAGATCCTAGTGCCGAACGGACGGCACCTCCGCGTTCAACACACGTACAGCCCGGTGACGTCTCCCATGCCTTGATCCAGCAAGGAGAGAGGGAGAGGTTGAGGAAGACTCCGTCCAGCAGCAGCACAACGGCGTGGTGGTGGTGGAGGAGCGTGGCAATCCTGCAGGGCTTTGCCAAGCACCGCGAGATATGAGGAGAAAGAGAGGTAGGGCTGCGCCAACAGGAGAAGAACTTTGTGTGTTGGGCTGCTCCTTTGCCTCCACTATATATAGGCGGAGAGGGGGCTGCGCCCCCACCTAGGTTTCCACCCCTAGGGGCAGCGGCCAGCCCTAGATCCCATCTAGGGGGGCAGCCAAGGGGGGAAGAGGGGGAAACTTGCCCCCCAAGTTAGGTGGAGGCGCCCCCTCCCCAAACCCTAGGCGCCTTGGGCCCTTGTGGGGGGTGCACCAGCCCACCTGGGGCTGGTCCCCTCCCATACTTGGCCCATGCAGCCCTCCGGGGATGGTGGCCCCACTTGGTGGACCCCCGGGACCCTCCTGGTGGTCCCGGTACGTTACCGATAAAACCCGAAACTTTTTCAGTGACCAAAACAGGACTTCCCATATATAAATCTTTACCTCCGGACCATTCCGGAACTCCTCGTGACGTACGGGATCTCATCCGGGACTTCAAACAACATTCGGTAACCACATACAAACTTCCTTTATAACCCTAGCATCATCGAACCTTAAGTGTGTAGACCCTACGGGTTCGGGAACCATGCAGACATGACCGAGACGTTCTCCAGTCAATAACCAACAGCGGGATCTGGATACCCACGTTGTCTCCCACATGTTCCATGATGATCTCATCGGATGAACCACGATGTCAAGGACTCAATTGATCACGTATACAATTCCCTTTGTCTAGCGGTATTGTACTTGCCCGAGATTCGATCGTCGGTATGCCGATACCTTATTCAATCTCGTTACCGGCAAGTCTGTTTACTCGTTACGTAACACATCATCTCGTGATCAACCCCTTGGTCACATTGTGCACATTATGATGATGTCCTACCGAGTGGGCCCAGAGATACCTCTCCGTTAACCGGAGTGACAAATCCCAGTCTCGATTCGTGCCAACCCAACAGACACTTTCGGAGATACCTGTAGTGCACCTTTATAGCCACCCAGTTACGTTGTGACGTTTGGTACACCCAAAGCATTCTTACGGTATCTGGGAGTTGCACAATCTCATGGTCTAAGGAAATGATACTTGACATTAGAAAAGCTTTAGCATACGAACTACACGATCTTTTGTGCTAGGCTTAGGATTGGGTCTTGTCCATCACATCATTCTCCTAATGATGTGATCCCGTTATCAACGACATCCAATGTCCATGGTCAGGAAACCGTAACCATCTATTGATCAACGAGCTAGTCAACTAGAGGCTTACTAGGGACATGGTGTTGTCTATGTACCCACACATGTATCTGAGTTTCCTATCAATACAATTATGGGATGGATAATAAACGATTATCATGAACAAGGAAATATAATAATAATAACTAATTTATTATTGTCTCTAGGGCATATTTCCAACAAGCTCATCATCCAAGATGCCCCTTCACTTCAAAGGTTGATCCTTGATTCTAGTTATTCACCGTTGCAAATAACCGTCCTCTCTGCGCCTAAACCGGAGACCTTGGGTATAATAGATGATCTCTGTGCTCATTTCAATATGGTGTTTAGCTCCATAGTTCTTTAGGTACTTTATATTATCATCTACCCTTGTAACCATAAGCTGCATTTTAAATTTCTGCGCATAAGTTATATATCATCTTGGAGTACACATTTTGTACTAATATTATGTTCTATGCTCAATGAAGAGTTCCTCCATGGATGGCCTATCAATGGTGCTGGATTCTGTCAAGATATTATATATCCAAATGAATAGTTTTGATCTGAACAAGATTATTGGCTTGATGCAATGCTTTCCATGTCTAGAGAAGTTGTATATAAAGGTGATAATTTCACGCACATTGGAAGCCCGCATATAGTGTACTAGAATTAACCATTCAGCTGTTGCTCTTTCAACACTCTTCTTTTAGACCTTAACTGTTTTCAATCTTCATGTCTATTTAGGCAACAGGACGGGGTAAGAAAGTTATAACCAATCGGTGGATTCGTAAGCATCGGGATTTTCTCACTTCTCATGAGATTCGATTGAAGACAATAACGCCAGAACAGTATGTAGCCAACCGTGCAAACACTAGATTTGTCACATTCTTCCTGCTGAATGTGAGGTTACTATTGTCCATCAGGCTTAAGTTTATCAGCAGCATGGTGTTGACGGATGGGTATGTCGAAGAGCAAAAAAAGGAGTTTCGGGTGGGCAAAAGAGCTTCTCAATGTGTCGGGTTTCTATTTACAACATATTGTGGTCATAATCCAATAAATTTTACGACCCAGGATGTTCATTCTATGGACCTGACCGATCCATTTGACTGTGGCTGCCGAAAATAGTGTTGGAGTTAGATGTTGTTTCCCTTTTTAACCTGGGTATTTTTTTGTAAACCTGATGAACAATTAACCCTCGTGCTTTTGTATAGTTTGTAAGCTGGAGTTAGATGTTCCTGCCCTTTTCAACTCGGCTGTGACTATCATATTTTCTTTGAAACAAGGCAAATGGCTTGCCATTCATTTAGTTTAGAGTGAAATATTGTAACAAATCCCAACCAAGGGAAATAACATCACTCTGGCCGGCTGCTTGAGCTCACTGTGCATTACAGAAGCCAAGTGATTAGCCCCCACCAGCACCCACAAACTTATTTCGAACTAGCACATCAAATGGGCTGTAAATTTTCATAGGAAAGGCTGCATGACCGTGGCAGATTTGGTATCTGACATTTGGGACCCGTGAGGAAATAGCCTATCCAAGGTGGTGTCGACTTACTAGCCAGTCAACAAATGATTCTGCCTACCAGCCGTTGGGTTGACATCCAACATCTGTTGTGTATCTTCTATCTCTTGTCTTCTTCTTCCTCTAGCCACCCAAACCAAACCACCCCGTCGGCTCTGCCTGCTCCCGCCTCCCATGGCTGGCTACGCCTCCGCCGCCCTACCGTACATACCCTCCAACATTGGCCGGTCCCTCCCTCTATTCCCCCACACATCCTGTTATTCTCCGGTGACGTCAGCCCCAACATGCACCCGCACCCGAACCATTCAACCCTCGTACTCCCTTCCGCCTACGACTGGACCGGCGCATCTTCCACGGCTCCTGTTCGTTCCGTCTGAGGCCTCGTCGTCGTCCTCCGCCTTGCGGCCTTGGTTCGCTCGTCGTGCGCGGTGCGTCGCCCTCTTGTGTTGTCAACATCGTCAACAACCAAGAGGAACAAGGAGATGAATGTACGTGGAAAGGATGATAGTAGGGACCCACCAGCGTCATGGTAGTACGCAAGCAAGTGCCTCTATATTACAAGCCCAAAAATATGGTTCCTCCTAATGGTTGGACATCTGGGGCTCACGCCATTGTCAACGTAGTCAATAAACGAGGGAATTACACTACGAGCGGCTGACACCAGGGACCCAGCAGGTCACGCAGTTTTTTTTTGAGGAACAAGCAGTTGTTATTTATACTAGTTTTAGCAACGGATCAGGGTAACAACGGGGCTGTGCGGGGGCTGTGGCCTATCTAGCCAGGGTTTTATTTATGTTTACCACATCATGAGCCTAGTTGTGTTTTTTTCTTGCTGAAAATGGCTAGCCCAGTTCTATTTTTTAAAAAGAAATACCCAAACAAGGCCTACTTGCTTTATCGGCCCTGCTGGGCTGCAAATCTTTCAAGACGGGGAGAGTTTCATTATGAATGCCCAGAAGTGGGCTGTACATTTTTAAAACACATCAAACTGGGAATTAGTTTCAAATTTTTTCATTACAAGATTTTAAATTCCATTGATTTTTATGCATGGACAATTATTTGGATTTTATATTTATATAAATTATTTGTCAAAATAGTTTGAATGTGAATCGATATTTCTGGATTATGCTAACAATAAAAACAGTTGACCGCACCGAAATATGCAAAAATTCATATACTTTTTGACCGTGGCCACAATATGGGGTGTAATGCTAACAATAAAAAGATGGGCTCCAAAAAAATCTTAAGAATTAGCAAATGGGTTGTACATTATTAGAAATAATGGCAGATGGGTTGTATGTTGTTTTCCACAGATTTGAGGCTGACTTATGCGCCTACTATAGGTTGACGCGTATGCTTTCATAAAAAAAGGTTGACGCACACGCAACGCCCTATCAACTTAGTCAACACACGAGGGCAGTGACTGTTCGATGACCATCCAATGACTGCCGTGCTTCTTCAATCTCTGCTCTTCATGCTCCAGCCGCTCAAACAAGCGCCGGCGGGACTGCCTTCTCCCTCCTCCCGCGGCCGGCTATGCTGCCCGCAGGCCTCACGGCCCCACCGTACTCCCATCGCTGGCCTAGCCATCCCTCTACTCACCCACACCTGCTGTTATTCTCCGGGGACGGCAGACAAATCAGTAAACCCTCGTACTCCTCTGTGTGGGAAACAACTACTGAGTATTCCCTGGCTCCGTGTCGTTCCCTTCCTAGGCCTCGCCGTCATCCACAGCCCTCGTGCTCTCGGCATGGCCTGGTCAACCTGGTACTGTACGTGGAGAGGCTGACAGCTGGGTCCACGGCTGCACGCAAGGAAATGCCTCCTTATTACGCGCAAAATAATGATTCCTCCACCTAGCAGCTAGGACCCACAGGAAGGGCCTCTGTATTTCGCGAAAAAAACATTCCCCCCGCTGACAGGTCGGGCCCACCAGCTATATCTTCGCACGCAAGGAAGTTCCTCCTTATTACGCCCAAAAAAATGAATACCGCCCTGCTAGCTGGGACCCACCATATTGTTGGGCTGACTTGTGGGCCTACTAAGTTGACGGGGACTGTTGAGGATATAACTACTGAGTGTAAACCGCCCAGGAGGGGCCTGTTCACACTCAACTGTACTGAAGCCCATGAAGACAAAGAAGATGGCGCTTTACTAATAAAGCTTAGAGGCCCAGAGCCCAAAGGCGGATTAGGGCCCATAGTTGTAAACTGCCATAATTGTATAACTTATATTGTAAGTTAGGGAAAAGGGAGAGACCGAGCCGGACACTTGTATGAGCCGGCCTCGGGACTCCGTAAACCGGTCGGGCGTCAACCTGTGTATATAAAGGGACGACCCAGCGGCGGTTCAGGGACAAGAAACAACAACTCGAGACTCAGGCAAAGCGTATTTGCTCCCTGGTCATCAAAACCCAATCAATTTCATCACAACTAGATGTAGGCTTTTACCTTCATCGTAAGGGCCCGAACTAGTATAAAACTCTCATGTCCCTTGTCCAGTTTAACCCCTTCAAGCTAATCTCGTCGCGATGGCTCCATTACTAAGTCCTTCCATTAGGACATCTGACGTGATATTTCCATGACAGTTGGCACCCACCATGGGGCTATCGCATGATGGTTTCGAGTTCTTGAAGGGCAGCTTTGAAAGACTCAAAGGGTACGTGGTTGGCCGGATGACCAAGAGTCATTGCGGCAAGCTCTACATCAACGATGCAGGATGGGGCCTCGAGACCGGCTCAATCGAGTACGGGTACCGGGTCCCCTTTGGCGGAATTCACGTTCTCATCGGCAAGATTGGCGAACTGGGCCCTGAGCCGGACATCTCCACCGACCTCGTCGAAACGGCTCAGCGTGCGAGTCCTGCCCGGGTTCAGCCTGCCATCAAGCGTGCGTTCATAGGATTCATCCATGGTGCGTAGTATGAACTGGTGTCCGATGGTGAGACGGCCATCTACTCGGATGGTGAGTCATCCACTAGTGAAACCGAGTCGCTGTACCAATTGCAAGATGGCCGAATTGGGGGCTATTCCGATGGCAATAGTATTTCGGACCCCTTTGAACCGCCGAACCGGGTTGCAGTCTTCATGGCCGGAACACAGCCCACCTTGCAGTCTTCATCCACAGCAGCAATGACATCCAGATCAGCAGCCGCGGCAGGAGGACCGGTGCGCCGGCTGGCTCAAGTTCTCTCCGGTTTGTTGGATGCCTGGGCGACCTTGTTAACCACGGCGGTCACCCCAGAGACACAAGATCAGCATAATGCAAAGGTTACCAAGCTAAAGGACCAGATAACACAGGCTAAGGAGGACCTGGCAGCTGAGGAAGTTAGGATGGCTGAAGAACGGGCCGCTTTTTATGCCCAGTCACAGCAGATCCAGGCGCAGAATTACCGGCTTATGTTGGATCAGAACGCGTCAACGAAGTGCTGCGAAGCAAGTACCGGTCTCGTCTGCCGCCGGTATATGAAGGACTGAATCTCTTCAATACGCTAGGGGCTGGGCCAAGTAATCCGGCAGCAGTAAACCGGACCGAGGCACCTAGGGCAGCGCCGGATCAACCACGGATGACGGACCCACCTCGACTAACGGATAACCCGCCGCAATATGTATCAGCACCACCGAGTCATTTTTCTAGCCCTTTGGATAACATGATTGTTGCGGCATCTCGCCTGGCAGCTATTCCGATGGAGGGCGATTCACTGGCGGCGGTTGAGACGCAGCGGGCCAGGGATCTCCTTCAAACCGCTATTGTGCAGCAGCAGGCTTATTCCTATAGCCGAGACAGAATTCATTCAACCCCCCGTCTGAGCAAAAGTTATAGCAGGCACATAGATGAACCGGAGGTGTCCAGCAGTGCGCGGCGCCGTAATGTCCCTCAAGGGCCCAATCCGGTGCGAGGTGGGGCGAATGCTCAGGATATGGTGGATAATGGCAGAGCGCGAAGGGAGGCCGCATTAGCAGCACAGCACGCGGATCATCATCGACCCACCTCGGTTCAGCCAGCGGCGTTAGTAGAGTGAGGGACCGGGCTTGCCTTCAGCTCCTGGGGAGTGTCGTGTCCCATTTTGGCTCTCCGTAATGTGCGATTGCCCAAGGATTTCAAGGGTCCGCGTAAGGTGCCTAATTATACCGCCGATCAACCTCCTGAGGCGTGGGTTGAAAGTTATGAGATGGCAATGGAGATGTTGGATGTGGATGAAGCGGCATGTGCAAAATACTTCACCATGACGTTGGAAGGGACAGCCCGCACTTGGTTAAAGAGCCTGCCCGCCAACTCCATCGGATCATGGGCCCAATTGAAGGCCCGGTTTATAGCAAACTTCAAGGACACATGCAAACAACCCATGTCCATTGTGGATCTAGATGCCTGTGTCCAAGGAGAGAACGAGTCAACAACCCACTAGGTGCGCCGAGTTTCGGAAGTCTTGCATTCGTCGGACCGCATTACGGCTGGCACGGCGATCCTAACATTGGAGCATAATTGCCGGTTTAAGTCACTGAAGATGAAGTTGGGACGGCTCAAGCGCCACTGCAATGACATGCGAACACTCATGGCAGCCTTGGTTAAATATGTCGATTCTGATAATACCAAGGATCCTGACTCTGACGAGGAGAAACCGGAGAAGGGAAAGAAGAACAATGGTGCGAAGGGACAACAGCACAAACAAGCGAGCCATGGGAACAATGGTAAGTGCAAAGCAGATAATTCAGATTTTGTGGCTAACACCAATGTGTAGGGCAATATGCAACGTCGTAAGGGTAAACCGCCCCAGTGCGGTGGAGGTATGAATCTGGAGCGTCTGTTAAACCAGCCCTGCCCAAAGCATGGGACAAAGGAGGTTCCAGCAACACATCTCTGGAAGGATTGTTTCATTATGAAGGAATTCAAAAACTCCAATCTTTTTCGGTATGATCAGAGTCCGTCTGGCAGTTCAAGTCCATGTTTTCATGGTGGCGGCAGTTTAAACTCTAGATTTCATAATAATCAGGGCAACCAGAACAACCAAGGTGGTAACAACCAACAGAATAATCAGGGGAATCAGCAGCAATCAGGTTTTCAGAGTCACCCAAAGCAGTTGAATGGCGGGTAGTATCATGTTTTCACCATTAGCTTGTGTAACCGCGATCAGAAGCTTCACAAGAGGGCAGTTAATGTTGTTGAACCAGCAGTACCCCGTTACTTATGTTGGTCCGAGCAGCCCATTGTGTGGAGCAGAGAGGATCATCCGCCCCGGGTTGACAATCCGGGTCATCTCGCTTTGGTGGTGGCACCTCAGGTGGGAGGATATAAATTCACCAAGGTGCTCATGGATGGAGGGAGCAGCATCAACATCCTGTATTATGAAACCTTCCATCGCATGGGATTGACAGATAAGAGTCTTAAACCGTCAAACACTCTTTTCCATGGTGTAGTACCAGGTAAATCGGCATACCCAGTTGGCAAGATAGATTTGGAAGTGGTGTTTGCTGATGAGCATGATTCCAGGTCAGAAACATTGACCTTTGAAGTGGTGAAAATCCAGAGCCCATATCACACCCTGTTAGGACAACCGGCTTATGCAAAGTTCATGGCAAAGCCCTGTTATATTTACTTACAGCTCAAGATGCCAGGTCATAAGGGGACCATCACGGTGCACGCGAGTCATAAGATCGCTTTGGACTGTGAAGAGGGTGATGCGGCTTATGTTGAGTCAGTTTGTGCCACAGAAGAGTTGAAGTTCTACAAGGACAATGTTGATCCGGCGGATATGACTCCTTTGAAGAAGCCCACCACAGAGCATGACCCGACCTTGAAGTTCAAACCGGCTGATGAGACTAAACTTGTTGATTTCGTTCCTGGCGATTCATCCAAACAGTTTAGCATCAGCACAAATCTGGATCCGAAATAGGAAAGTGCGCTCATCGAGTTCATCCATGAGAACCAGGACATTTTTGCATGGAAGCCTTCTGACATGCCAGGTGTACCGAGGGAACTCGCTGAGCACACTCTCAATATTGATCCCAAGTTTAAACCGGTCAGGCAGTTTCTTCGCCGCTTCAACGAGGAACGACGCAAGGCCATTGGAGAGGAAGTAGCCCGGCTGTTGGTTGCCGGGTTTACCATTGAAGTTTTTCATCCGGAGTGGCTGGCTAATCCGGTGCTAGTTCTTAAGAAGAATGGCACTTGGCATATGTGTGTGGATTACACAGACTTGAACAAAGCTTGTCCGGCAGATCCTTTTGCTCTCCCGCGTATTGATCAGATCATCGATGTTGGAAATATGCCCTAGAGGCAATAATAAAATGGTTATTATTATATTTCCTTGTTCATGATAATTGTCTATTGTTCATGCTATAATTGTGTTATCCGGAAATCGTAATACATGTGTGAATACATAGACCACAACATGTCCCTAGTGAGCCTCTAGTTGACTAGCTCATTGATCAACCGATAGTCATGGTTTCCTGACTATGGACATTGGATGTCATTGATAATGGGATCACATCATTAGGAGAATGATGTGATGGACAAGACCCAATCCTAAGCATAGCACAAGATCGTGTAGTTCATTTGCTAGAGCTTTTCCAATGTCAAGTATCATTTCCTTAGACCATGAGATCATGTAACTCCCGGATGCCGTAGGAGTGCTTTGGGTGTACCAAACGTCACAACATAACTGGGTGACTATAAAGGTATACTACAGGTATCCCCGAAAGTATCTGTTGAGTTGACACGGATCGAGACTAGGATTTGTCACTCCGTATGACGGAGAGGTATCTCTGGGCCCACTCGGTAATGCATCATCATAATGAGCTCAATGTGACCAAGTGTTTGGTCACGGGATCATGCATTACGGTACGAGTAAAGTGACTTACCGGTAATGAGATTGAACGAGGTATTGGGATACCGACGATCGAATCTCGGGCAAGTAACGTACCGATTGACAAAGGGAATTGTATATGGGATTACCTGAATCCTCGACATCGTGGTTCATTCGATGAGATCATTGTGGAACATGTGGGAGCCAACATAGGTATCCAGATCCCGCTGTTGGTTATTGGCCGGAGAGCTGTCTCGGTCATGTCTGCATGATTCCCGAACCCGTAGGGTCTACACACTTAAGGTTCGGTGACGCTAGGGTTGTAGAGATATTAGTATGCGGTAACCCGAAAGTTGTTTGGAGTCTCAGATGAGATCCCCGACATCACGAGGAGTTCCGGAATGATCTGGAGGTGAAGATTTGTATATAGGAAGTCTAGTTTCGGCCATCGGGAAAGTTTCGGGGGTCACCGGTATTGTACCGGGACCACCAGAAGGGTCCCGGGGGTCCAACGGGTGGGGCCACCTATCCCGGAGGGCCCCGTGGGCTGAGGAGGGAAGGGAACTAGGCCCTGGTGGGCTGGTGCGCCCCCTTGGGCCCCCCTACACCTAGGGTTGGAAACCCTAGGGGTGGGGGGCGCCCCACTTGGCTTGGGGGCCAAATTCCCCCCT
>NC_041385.1:615925900-616000093 GCF_002162155.2 Triticum dicoccoides
TGAGATGGGATCTCTAGGGGGCCGGCGCACCCCTAGGGCCCCTATATAAAGAGGGGGGAGGGAGGGCAGCCGCACCCCTAGTCCCTGGCGCCTCCCTCAACCCCGTAACACCTCTCCCTCTCGCTGAGCTTGGCGAAGCCCTGCCAAGATCGCCACTACTTCCACCACCACGCCGTCATGCTGCTGGATCTCCATCAACCTCTCCTTCCCCCTTGCTGGATCAAGAAGGAGGAGACATCTTCCCCAACCGTATGTGTGTTGAACGCGGAGGTGCCATCCGTTCGGCACTAAGATCTTCGGTGATTTGGATCACCACGAGTACGACTCCCTCAACCCCGTTCTCTTGAACGCTTCCGCTCGCGATCTACAAGGGTATGTAGATGCACTCCTCTCTCTCGTTGCTAGATGACTCCATAGATTGATCTTGGTGAAGCATAGAAATTTTTTATTTTCTGCAACGTTCCCCAACAATCGATGCTACGGCGGGTTGTGAGCATTTGAGTTTTTTGGATGCTTATTCCGGTTATCATCAGATCAAAATGGTAGTTAAGGACCAGGAGAAGACAGCCTTCATCACTCCCTTTGGAGCCTTCTGCTATGTGTCTATGCCCTTTGGGCTCAAGAGTGCATAGGCAACTTATCAGCTTGTGTGCAGAATTGTCTTCATACTCAGATTGGCCACAACGTTCATGCTTACGTGGATGACATTGTGGTAAAGTCCCGGAAGAAGGAGACATCGATAGATGACCTCAAGGAGACCTTTGATAATCATCGGGTTTATAAAATGATGCCCAATCCGGACAAGCGCGTTTTTGGTGTTCCGGCAGGCAAGCTCTTAGGCTTTCTGGTGTCTAACAGAGGCATTGAGGCTAATCCGGAAAAGATCAAAGCGATTACATCCTTGGCTAAACCGAAGTGTATCAATGATGTTCAGTGACTGGCGGGTCGAATTGCAGCCCTAAGCCGGTTTATCGGCCGCTTGGGAGAGAAGGCGATCCCTCTATATCAGATGTTGAAGAAAACAGACAATTTTGTCTGGAGTGACGCAGCTAATGCGGCGTTTGAGGACTTGAAGAGACAGCTGGTTGAACCGCCAGTTCTTGCTGCTCCGGTTGATAAGGAACCACTGTTATTATACATGGCTGCAAATGCTCGGGCTGTCAGCATAGCCATTGTGGTGGAACGAAAGGAGGCTGGGAAGGAATATCCAGTTCAAAGGCCGGTTTATTATATCAGTGAGGTGTTAATTGAGTCAAAGCAAAGATATCCGCATTGGCAGAAGCTAGTGTATGGGGTTTTCATGGCAAGTTGGAAGCTTAAACAATACTTTCAGGGCCATCCCATCACAGTGGTCAGTTCTACTCCTTTGGGGGATATAATCCAGAACAGGGAAGCAACTGGACGGGTTGCTAAGTGGGCTATTGAGCTTCGACCACACGGTTTGAAATACATGCCTCGCACAGTCATCAAGTCTCAGGCTCTTGTGGATTTCATCAACGACTGGACAGAGTTGCGGGCACCAGAAGACAAATCGGACAGCACATACTGGACTATCCACTTTGATGGGTCCAGACAGTTGTAGGGCTCGGGGGCTGGAGTTGTCCTTACTTCCCCTCAAGGTCATAAAATTTGTTATGTTCTTTGCTTAATGTTTCCTTGTACTAACAATGCAGCTGAGTACAAGGCCTTACTCCACGGTCTCCGTGTGGCCAAGGAAATGAACTTAAGCCAGGTTCGCTGCTTTGGAGATTCTGATCTAGTGGCTCAACAAGTTTCTGGTACTTGGGACTCTAAGGATCCCCTCATGGTGGCTTACAGGCGAGAGGTGGATGTTGTGGCTGGTCACTTCAAAGGTTATCAGGTTGAGCACATTGATCGGTGCAAAAATGAAGCAGCAGATGCTTTAAGCCGGCTGGGGTCTCAACGTAAACCGGTGCCGCCCAATACCTTTCTGGATATCCTGCATAACTCGTCTGTAAAGTTACCCACAGAGGAGGATTTGGCTATTCCTGATCCGGAGGCACAGTTGGTTGCCGCTTTACATATAATTCCGGATTTGGCGGTTCCATATCTGGCGTATATGAACCGAGGCGAGTTACCAGAAGATGAAGTTCAGGCCAAACAGATAGTCTGGCGATCCAAGTCCATGGTTATTCACAATGGCGAGTTACACCGCTGCAGTGTTTCAGGCGTATTCCAACATTGTGTTTCTCCTGAGGAGGGCCAAGACATCTTGCATGAAATCCATGAAGGCGATTGTGGTCACCATGCCGGTTCAAAATCCCTGGTCACTAAGGCTTTTCGTCATGGTTTTTACTGGTTGATGGGTCATGCCGATGCTGAGGACCTGTTAAAGTGGTGTGATGCTTGTCAGAAGTTTTCTCGCCGAGCTCATGTTCCGGCTCAAGAGCTACGGATGATTCCAATCACTTGGCCATTTGCTACTTGGGGGCTTGATATGGTGGGTCCTTTTAAGCGGTCCAAGGATAAGAAGACCCACCTCTTGGTGGCGGTTGACAAATTTACTAAGTGGGTTGAAGCGGAGCCAGTAAGGAAATGTGACGCAGCCACGGCGGTTCAATTCATCAAGAATGTGATCTTCTGTTTTGGTTTTCCACACAGCATCATCACAGATAATGGCATGAATCTTTTCAAAGGTGAGATGGAGGAATTTTGTCAAAGAGAGCACATCCGGCTTGATATAGCGTCTGTGGCTCACCTCCAGTCTAATGGTCAAGCTGAGAGAGCTAATCAAGAAATCTTGAAGGGTATAAAGCCCCGACTTATGGTTCCTTTGAAACGGACGCCGGGTTGTTGGGTGGAAGAATTACCATCTGTGTTATGGAGCATAAACACCACCCCAAACCGATCTACAGGCTATACACCTTTCTTCATGGTTTACGGGGCAGAGGCAGTCCTCCCAAGTGATATTCGTCATGACTCGCCCCGGGTTGCCAATTATGTTGAAGCGGACAATGAGCAAGCACGCCAGGAGGCACTGGACCTGTTAGATGAGAAACAGAACATGGCTTTGGCTCGTTTGGCGGTTTATCAGCAAGACCTGCAGCGTTACCACAGCCGCCGGGTTAAAACAAGAACCTTTCAAGAAGGTGACTTAGTGCTCCGGCTCATCCAGGATCAGACCGATATGCACAAGTTATCCCCACCTTGGGAAGGGCCCTTTGTGGTCAGCAATAATCTGCACAACGAATCATACTACCTCATTGACGTTTGAGAAGACTCACGCAGTTCTGAGGAGGAGACCCGGCGGCCGTGGAACATAGCTCTCCTTCGGCCTTACTACACCTGAGCTATAGGATCCTCTTATGTACATATTTCGACAATGTATATATTATGATCAATATAATAAACCAGCATCCTTGCTATAAGCAGGGCCTCTGCCGTTTTTTCCATTATCTTTTGATTACATGGGGGCTTCAGCTGACAAAGTGGAGTTCTACCTGTTAAACCGGCTATCACGCCACAATACAGCTTGGGAGCTTCACACCCAAGGGGCCATAGAGAGTCTGGATGCTATGCATAGCTCAAACATAGGCACCCATTGAGCACAGCTCACAAAGTTACTTGGGGGCTCTTTGTGCACTGCAACAAAGAGTTTGAAAGGACCCTTGTAATATGCTATCAAGCACGGCTTGGAAGCCAGGTATTTTCACCTAAATCCCCGGGTTAACCTACCTTCATCAAGTAAGCCACTCCTATCCAGGTAATCCTGGCATGACCCACCGAACGTTTGACAAGTCAATCTTATACAGACCCTGAACTTGTCAAAGTTAAAACGACGATTGGTTAGTTGGAGGTCCATCTTAAAAGGCTTTGTCAAATGGTTTAACTCAGCGGCCTGGCAGCCCATGAAAAGCCTCGAATTTGGGCCTGGCAGCCCTTGAAAAGCCTCGACTACACAATTTTATTTGCCTTTGTCAAGATTTTTCTCTTTTCACATTTTATGTTGAACCGGTGTCTATTGACCCGGCATGGATATCAGTTATCCTAATAACCCGGTGTTTGTTAACCCGGCTTGGCTTTCAGCTACAAGCTGTTAGACCATATTCATTATTAAACCGGTATTTCATAACTCGGTCTGACTTTGACTACATGTCGCCAGTATGATCATGCGGTGTTCATCGTAACCCGGTATGACTTATTACACACCAGCACGGCATGGTGGGAGTTATCAACACTCAAAGAGTTGGGTTTTCACCCTTACTACAATCAAGTTGGTAAACCAACAGCATAATTTCATATCACAGGTATGATCTATTTTTGATATTTTTACAACCTTGGTTATTTACTAGGTTTTGTATTGGGCATTATGACCCGTCCGACGGTAAACCGCCCGGACAGATCTTTTTTATGCAGACACAAGGATTGCATAATATTATGAAGATATATAAGCCAACGCCGCAAATATCATGGCGGATCAAACAAAGTCATGTATCAGTGCACGATGGCAGCAGATCAAAGTATTCCAACTAGCCTATTACAAGGCGCTTTAAAGCCCAAAATAGTGATTGTTCTTTACACAGAACACAGTCTATGAAAATCAACCTGGTTGCCGGATTAAGACTCATCGCCAGGTTGACGTGAGATTGATGGATCTTCTGGCGTCGGTTCAACCTCCTCCTCCCCACCCAGTGGCTGGAAGTCAACGATGGTCCAATCAATCTGGGTTAATGCTTGAAAGATAGCATCTTCACTTATAAGATTGGACGGTTCAACGTCAGGGGCATAAGTGTGCTTACGGATTGGTGGGATAAGGTTCTGCACTTCTTTCACAGCAGTGTCAACACGTTGGTTGTTTGCATCATAGAAGGACCGATGAACAGACAAGTTAACCTCTTCAGCCAATTGGCTTGACAGCGGATGCATCTCCTTTGTCAGGGCTTTGAGGGCTTCATTATCAAATGCTGACCCGTTTTCTTGTTCACCCGGATAGCCCTTGGCGATATCAACCGGATCCAGGTCAACTATCCAAGCTTTGGCCCGAGTCAGTGCTAACAAAGCGCCAGCCCTGGCAGCAGATCGCTTCTTTCTTCTATCTGTGCCGGTGTCATCGACAATTTGGCTAGGGTATCCTTGATCAACGTTGGTGCCGGTTTGTTGTATGAGGCCGCACAAAAAACTCGTTGGGCACCGGTATACAGTTGCTCTATCAACGTATATACTGCCTTCAGCTTCATCCGCATATCCGAGACCAGATGAGCAACACGGCTACCTGTAACGGTTTAAGAATTTGTTGTTAAACCGGATATTTCAAAGATGGTTATTCCAGCTCTTTACACAAGGTACTTACCAAATATCGCAGAGGTCATAGCGTTTACTTGATGCTTTAACCTAGTTAGCTCTTCCGCCATCGGTTTAAGAGTTGCCTCAGCATCTTTAGCCCGCTTCAACAAACCAGCCTTTTCAGTTTCCCAGTTGGCACATTCAATCTTGAAGCCATCCTTCAGTTGTTCCATGGCTGTCAAAGCGCCTTTTAGTTCATCTTTGGCCTTGGAGGTTTCTGCTTGCTGGGATTTGATATTCTCTTGAAGATCGGCAATTTGGGAATCTTTGTTGTTTATATTGGCCTGCAAAAGTCAGATGATGAAGATGATAATATTTTTCTCAAAGTCCCAAGCATATAACCAGTTATACACTTAGCACTTGGGGGGCTAATGCAGATTGCTTCTTTCCTGCTGATTATTTAAAGTCCCAAGGCTCAATACAAGTATTAATCTTGGCACTTGGGGGCTAATGTGTATTTGATCAGAAAGTAAACAGGCAAAGGAATTGACAAAATACAGTTTGGAGCATGAAGTCCCGGTTCATCTTGATAAGATAAACCTGCCCTTGGGGGCTACTCAGTTGAAGTGTTTTTTATTCCAAAAGTCTCGGTTTATCTTCAAGAGACAAACCGGCCCTTGGGGGCTACAATGGAGTTGGTATACAGAACAAGAAAAGATTAAAGTGTTTGGAAGATTACCTCATAGCGCTCCTTCATCATGTTCACCAAACAGCCTCATAATCTCGGCTTGTGTATAGGCGGTTTAGGAATCCGGAATGAAGCTCCTGGGTAGTAAGGTTAACATAGCTGGATAAATCTGTCTTCTCTTTTGCCTTGCCCATAGCAACAAATTCTTCCTCGGCAGTATGCTTTGATAAGGCAACCGGATTGCCAGGGACGGTGTGACCAGTACCGGTGATAATAACATCATCATCGCCACCTTTTGACGGGCTTGGCGGATTGACAATATCCCTGGCTGGGCTTGGCAGGTCTTTATCCTTGGCTGGGCTTGGAGGATCAGCACGAGGACTAGCCGGATTGACTTCTGGCGGTTCAACATAGGTATCTTGACCTTGGGGTACAGGATCATCCATAGCGATGTCAGCATCTCCACCAGCACCTTCTGTGGTCCTGTCCGGTTCAACCTCATCAGTGGGGATATTGGTTTTTGCTTTCTTGCTCAGTCGGGCTCTGGCGCTGTAATAGCAAACAGAGATTAATTGATAAATCGGCGTATGAAGGCAAAGCTAAAAAGTCAGTACACTCACCCAGGGATGGTCTTGAGGGAAGGCATTTGGGTGGTTGATGAGTCGCCAGATGAAGAATTGGAAGTCACCTAATAATTCGAATCAGGCGGATTAAGTGGGTATCAGAAGCAATCCGCGAAGGGATAAGGTTTATTAGAAGAGCAAGAGACCTCTGGACGACGTTTCCGGTTTGGAGTGTCTGGTAAACCAGAGGAAGTGACTTGCTGGCCACTATGCCGGGTTGTGAGACGGCCCTCAGGTTGTTGTGTCTTCAAAGAAAATTGTGGATCCAAATGAGCAAGAGGGTGAGAGTATTTTACTTTCCGAACTGCACGGCGAAGTTTTTGAACCGGCACATGATCTGAATTGGAGGAAAGGGAGATTACCTCTACATGGTCAGCACGACTGGCTTCCGCAAAATCCTGGTAATAGTTATTGTCAATAAGGTGTACGAAAAATGAGCAAAGGGAGTCAAGTTCTACCTCTTGTTCCGATTCCTCGACATCTTTGGGCGGATCAGAGGACTCGGCGGTTTTCTTCTTGGCTGGCTTCTTTGTGACTTTGCTTTTTGCACGAGGAGCCCTCACCGGTTTGTCTTGAGCTTTCCTCTTCCAGAAAGGATCTTTGGCCTGTAAAATTAAACAAAGTATTATTAGAACAGTGGTAAAACGGAGACGGATCAAAAAGCACAAGGTTAAATTTTTTACCGCTGGCGGTTTGTTGGAGGCATAAAAAGGATGCAGCCCAGTTTTGCCGCATTCAGCGATCGGTTCATCCAGCATCTTCTTGACAGACTCAGTGACTTCATCATTAGTCATCTCTATTTCATGATACCGTTGAGGGTCCTTGATGTCCCTGGTATACTCATGCATCAACCTGGTGTGGCGGCTTAAAGGCAGGATACCCCATGAAACCCAGCAGTGAACAAGGTCAATGTCGGTTAAGCCGTTTGCTAGGAAAGCCTGGAGCTTAGCAAGTTGAGGTGCATAAGTTTGTCATTCTTTGGCAGTGAGCCGTTGAGGCAGTGGATGGCCATTACTGAGCTGGTGAGCACGGTAACCCAGCAGAGGGTTTTCATCAGCAGGAGTGGTGTTCTAACAAAAGAACCATGTTTGATTCCAGTCTTTAGGATGGTTGTGATGTTTGGCATGAGGAAAATCGACTTCTTTCCTCTTCTGAATTGATACTCCGCCAAGTTCAGTATTGGGGCCGTCAGAGAATTCAGTTCGGCGGTTTAAATGGAAGAAATCTTGGAAGAGATCAACAGTTGGTTCTTCTTGAAGGTAAACTTCACAGAACACTTGGAAATTGCATATGTTCGACACAGAGTTTGGTCCAATGTCCTGAGGATGGAGTTGGAAGCTAGCAAGTACATCTCAGAAAAACTTTGATCCGGGAGGGCTAAACCCCTGCTCTAGATGCTGCATGAACACAATCACTTCTTCGTCTTGAGGTTCACGAGGGAATTCAGGGCCTGGGACTCGCCAATGAAGGACATTTTTCTTGGCCAAAGCGCCAGTTAGAACATATCCATTGAGTTGCGTTTCTGTGATCCGGGAAGGAACCCAGTTGCAAGCGGCGAATTGCTTGGTCATTTTGGAAGACAAACTGTAAAAGAAGTGTGAAGGCCGGTTTACGATTCAAGGTTGATGTGCACTAACCGGTGTTAAACTGGGGAATTTAATCAGGGCATATATGTAAGTTAAATCGGATACTGCTACTCAAGTCAAGATGGCGGTTTAAGTGAGGGCTAATGGTATCTGGCGGATTATCAACTACTAAAGATTAAACCGCCTTTAACGGAAGAAGCAGATCTGACATCTACTAAGTGTTGCAGAAACAAGTTTCACAAAATGGTGATATAATTATGGATCTACCGTGGTTCAGTAAAGAAAATTTACTGAGCCCTACAGTGGCGTCAAGCAGAACAGAGAAGGTCCAGATGGGATCTATCCAGGAACAGCAAGATGTTGTAGTACGGCAGATTAAAACTACGGATCCAGCCGCAAAAGGAAAATGTCAAGCTAGTCTAGATTTGACGAGGGTATAGGGGTAAAGCAATGAACACAGATGAACGTCGATGAACATGGATGAACACGAAGCCCTAATGGAGATCTAGGGTTGCAGGAAGAAAGCTTACCGGATTCACAGGAGTAGCGGAGGAGAATTGCGGATCTCTGGTGCATTCAGGTTGATGCAGCGGCCAGGGATGATGTAGAGCTTCAAGGTCGATGACGGCAGCAGAGCTTCAGGTTTGAGCGTTGAAAGGAAGAAGAAGAAGTGCAGAAGGGGAAAAAGTGAAGGACCCCTGGGCCTATTTATAAGCTGAGTGGATAAAGTAGGCGAGCACGAGAATCGAGGAGCCTGAAGCGGCAAGAGGGGGCACAGCTGTCGCCTCGATCTTCGGGAATTAATTAAATGAAGGGAATCTTTATTATCTTTTTATACAAAGATGACGTCATGACGATTCACTGCAGTGTTCAGAAGATGACGTCATGGTGGTTTACCAAAGTTTACAGGGAAAAGAGATCATGGCGGTTTACGAGGATCGTAAGAAGATGTTCACAGAAATTTTCTAAGTATTGAAGATTGACATGAACAGGTTCAAATCAATCTCGGGCCTAATGTTGAGGATATAACTACTGAGTGTAAACCGCCCAGGAGGGGCCGGTTCACACTCAACTGTACTGAAGCCCATGAAGACAAAGAAGATGGCGCTTTACTAATAAAGCTTAGAGGCCCAGAGCCCAAAGGCGGATTAGGGCCCATAGTTGTAAACCGCCATAATTGTATAACTTGTATTGTAAGTTAGGTAAAAGGGAGAGACCGAGCCGGACACTTGTATGAGCCGGCCTCGGGACTCCGTAAACTGGCCGGTCGTCAACCTGTGTATATAAAGGGACGACCCGGCGGCGGTTCAGGGAAAAGAAACAACAACTCGAGACTCAGGCAAAGAGTATTCGCTCCCTGGTCATCGAAACCCAATCAATTCCATCACAACTAGACGTAGGCTTTTACCTTCATCTTAAGGGGCCTAACTAGTATAAAACTCTCGTGTCCCTTGTCCGGTTTAACCCCTTCAAGCTAATCTCGTTGCGATGCTCCATGACTAAGTCCTTCCGTTAGGACATCTGACGTGATATTTCCACGACGGGGACGGAGGGCTTTGTCAACTTAGTCAATACTCCAGTGACCGTATGATGTCCATCCAACAGCCATAGTGCTTCTTCAACCTCTGGTCTTCTTGCTCTAGCCGCCCAAAGCAGCGCCGGTCGTGCCGCCTACTCCTGCCTCACATGGCCGGTTGTGCTACCGCGGAGGCCTCACCGCCCCCATACTACTCCCACCACTGGCCAGGCCATCCCTCCACTCACCCACACCCCCTGTTATTATGTGGCCACAGCAGCCTCACACCGCAGCCAAACCAGTGAACCCTCGTACTCCTCTATGCGTGGGCATCCACTGTCGCGTCTTCCCCGGCTACGCGTCGTCCCCTTCCTAGGCATCGCCGTCGTCCACCGCCGTGGTGCTATCGGTGCGGCGTGGTCAATGTGGTCAACGACCGACTTCCATCGGAAGAGTACTGTACGTGGAGAGGCTGACAGCTGGGTCCACAGCAGCCACAAGGAAGTGCCTCCTTATTACGCGGAAAATAATTATTCCTCCATCTGACAGCAGGGACCCACCAGACGGGCCACCAATATTTCGCGAAAAAAAACTTTTGCCCCTGACTGCTAGGACCCACCGGACGGGCCACCGTATTTCGTGAAAAAAAACGTTCCCCCCGCTGTCAGCTCGTACCCACCGGAAGTGCCTCCTTATTACGCACAAAAAAAATGAATACTCCCCCTGCTAGCTGGGGCCCACCTTGGTGGGAGGCTGACTTGTGGGCCTACTAAGTTGACGGGGATGGAGGGCTTTGTCAACTTAGTCAATATGAACGATTCTAGCTCCAGTGACCGTACGATGTCCATCCAACGGCTGTAGTGCTTCTTCAACCTCTGGTCTTCTTGCTCCAGCCACCCAAAGCAGTGTCGGTTGTGCCGCATGCTCCTGCCTCCCGTGGTCGGTTGTGCTATCGCGGAGGCCTCACCGCCCCCTACTATTCCCACCGCTGGCCAGGCCCTACGGCGATGGTAGTCTCACACCGCAGCCGAATCAGTGAACCCTCGTACTCCTCTCCGCACGGGCTTCCACTGCCGCGTCTTCCCTGGCTCCACGTCGTCCCTTTCCTAGGCCTCGTCGTCGTCCACCGCCCTGGTGCTCTCGGCGCGGCGTGGTCAACGTGGTCAAGGAACGACTTCCATCGGACATGGACTGTATGTGGAGAGGCTGACAGCTGGGTCCATGGCCGCAGCAAGGAAGTGCCTCCTTATTGCGCGGAAAATAATGATTCCTCCACCTGACAGCAGGGACCCACCGTACGGGCCACCGTATTTCGCGAAAAAAATGTTTCACCCTGACTGCTGGGACCCACCAGCTACACCTTCGCACGCAAGGAAGTGTGTCCGGGCAAAAAAATGATTCGCCCCCTGACTGCTGGGACCCACCAGCTACATCTTCGCACGCAAGGAAGTGCGTCCGGGCAAAAAAATGATTCGCCCCCTGACTGCTGGGACCCACCAGCTACATCTTCGCACGCAAGGAAGTGCCTGACAGTCAGGACCCACCTGGTCGAAGCGTACGTAGCGTTGTCATTCTGGTCGCGAACGTGTACGTACATACTGGTGGATGTAGAGGCGCGCACGTGTTGTAGTAGAGGTGCACACGTAGCATGTACATGTACGTACAGCGGCCAGTGTGCAAGAAAGAAAATACGGCCACGTATGTGTACATATGGGCGGGGTCTCGAACGCCTACTCGCGCATATGTACGGCCAGGGCTCGTGTACATGGCTGGGTTGGAACGGAGAAATAGCATCGTCGTCGTGTTCATGGGGAGCCAACCGGCTGGGTCGGAACGGAATGCGTCGTCGTGTTCATCGGGAGGGCTTGGACAGAACAGGTGATGGAAACGAGGCCTGGCGTACCGCAAAACGGAGGAAACGGCCTTGTGTTCGACCGGCCATGTTCAAAACGGGATCCTGTTCATCGGGAGGGGTCTGGCGTACCACAAAACGGAGGAAATGGACCTCCTACGGTCGAAACGGGGGTCCTGTTGATCGGGAGGGGTGTGGCGTACCACAAAATGGATGAAACAGACTTGTGTTGGAGCGCTACGATCGAAACGGGAGTCCTGTTCATCGGGAGGGGTGTGGCGTACCGCAAAACGGATGAAACAGACTTGTGTTGGAGCGCTACGGTCGAAACAGGGTCCTGTTCATCGGGAGGGATGTGGCGTACCGCAAAACAGGACTCCATGGGATACTATTCATCTCCATCGTCGACCTCCTCCAGCCTCCACGGGCTACTGTTCATCCACCATCGACCTCCTCCAACCTCCACGGGCTCCTGTTCATCCAGCCTCCACCGCGCGCTACTCCACCGGCTACTGTTCAACCACCCCTTCACGGGCTCCTATTCAACCACCCCTCCACGGGCTACTGTTCATGCACCCCTCCACCGTCTACTGTTCATCCAGCCCTCTACGGGGTCGTCCTTTTCATCCAGCCCTCCATGGGGTCCTGTTCATCCAGCCCCAACCAGCTTGATCGATCGGGGTCCTGTTCATCTAGAGGCAACGCCACGGGGTCCTGTTCATCCACCCCCATCGCTCACTGTTCATCCAAACCCCCCCACAACGCTCACTATTCATACAGAGGCAGCATCGATTGGCTTCAGTTAGCAGCAGTAGCAAAGAAATCGCTCGATCAGGTTCAGTTAACAGCCATCGATCGATCGCTCAGGTTCAGTAACGTGTAGCCTGCAGTCCAATCGCTCGGGTTCAGTTAGAGCCCAACGCCTCGCTCGGGTTCAGTTAGAGCCAACGCCTCGCACACACGCATGTATGAGTATGAGAGAAACGTGCATCGCTTGGCCCCCGACCACCCACCGTAACCGGGAACCCCCCGAAATTTTCCTCTCCCTTGCTTCTACCACGGTTTTTTCCGTCATGGACGGCCCAAAGAATGTCATGCAGCTGCGTCTCCGGCCCGCCTAGGACAAAAAGCCCATTTTCTGTCATGATTTTTTGTCATAGATGTAGGAGCCCACCACATCTATGATGATACCGGGTTTTGTCACAATTATTGTCATAGAAGTGTCATAAGTATGACAGAAAAAAATTCGTTCGGCCCAAAATGTCACGGATGTGTCTTTTTTTTATAGTGTAGTCTTCGTCGATGGCACCGAGGGTGGCCTCGAGAAAATGCCACGAACTATCATTTAAAGCAGGCAACCGTGTCGCGGCGTCGGTGTGTGAGGCATCGACGGTGGCCTCGACGGCGAGGTGCTCCTCCATGATCTTGGGGTCGGCATGAATGGCAGCCATCATGACCTCATCCGCGCCTGCAGCCGCGATTTGCTTCTCCACTGCCAAATGCTCCTTGAGCTCCTCGCTATACTGCATGCACCATGGCTTAGGGTGGCGCTTATTTGGTGGAGGGGTTGGTGATTTGGGTGGAAGGTGTCATGCCGGCGGTCGGGGCATGTGGGATGTGGAAGGAGTAGGAGGATGGGATCTGGTGTGGATTACCTGCCTGGATAGACAAGGCCGAGCAGCGTGAAGGAGGGTCGCCGGCGAGGGGGCGGTGCTGCAAGCAAGGAGTGAAGGTTTCAACTTGGAAAGGAAGGTGGAAATAGGGGAAATGTGTCTTTTGGTAAGGGGGAGGGGGCGGGGAGGTAGATATTTCCGCAAAAGCCAAAAATTTTGAATCGGTTCAGCGAAAAACTTGCATGCAAAGTGTCATCAGACACGGTCCCTTATTCAGAACAGTGTGCGATATGTGAACATCACAAACGATTCAGAGAGCCTAACTCGTGTGTGATGAGTTTGAACGTCAAAAAATTTGGTTCCAATTTCCCTGGTTACAGTGCTCATCCACGTCATTGCATAATTTGGATACACAAAGGAGACTACAGCACACCCACACTGTAGCCGACGCACCTTCTCGCGTAAGCCGTATGCGTACTATACACCGACGATGCTCCAGGATATTTTGTACTGCATCTCACCTGGTTGGTGATAATAAATTGTGTGCAATCTACTTGATTTTTCGTCTTGATTTGAATTACATAATGGGGTCACAACTACAAAGGGTGGTGTTTAAATTGCTAGAACTTCTATTTGCAGTGAACATGCAACTATAGGTGTGTCGTCAAAAAAATTGGAATTATCCAGGGTTCGTTTGGACATTTTTATATAGTAACTTGGTTTTCTAGGCATTTCAGGTGCACAATTCAAAATTAAACTACATGCACATGCTCCGGTGCACCAAAATGGGTTGTAAAATGATATATGTGTCCATGGGTTGATGCTTACGTCCCATTCAAGAAATGGTGATGAATTTCAAACACCACGGCACCATGGCTCTCCGGCAAACATTGAGGTGCTTGCTTTTGTAATTCTAGTAAATACAAAACTCATCTGAAATTCATGAACCTTGGCATGCTATCATGGAACATCATCAACATGCTGGGGTAAAAAAATATTGTCCCATTTGGGGCAGGTTATGGTATAAGCTTCTCGCAAACCAGAGCTTCTCTCACGACAAGCATGATGATTTCGGTAGGAAACATGCCACCTTGGGGGACGAAACGATATCTGTTACCTCTTCTTACTTTCAAAAATTTTCTCATGTCAACATAGAACAACAGGAGTGTTGTGCAATTTTTTGGGATTTTTCAGGGTTCACGTGGACATTTTTATACATTAACTGAGTTTTCTATGCATTCATGTGCATAATTCAAATTTGAACTACATGCACATGCTCCAGCGCATATAAACGGGTTGAAAAACCAAATGTGTGTCCTTGGTTGCAACCTTCGGTCCCATGCAAGAAACGGGAATGAATGTCAAACACCTTTGCCACCGTCGCTCGGCCACTAACATTGAGATACATAGTTTTAAAATTCTAGTAAATCGAAACTCGTCTGAAATTCATGAAACATGACATGCTATCATGGAACGGCATCAACATGCATTGGTAAAAACATTGTCCCATTTAGGGTAGGTTGCGGTATAAGCTTCTCACAAACCAGAGCTTCTCGCAACAAGCCTCATGGTTACGATGGGGAACGTTTCACCTTTCTGGACAAAACAATATCCATTGCCTCTTCTGGATTTCAATTTTTTTCTCTAGTGCCAACATAAAACAACATGAGTGTTGTGTTAAATTTTGGAATTTTCCGGGGTTCGTTTGGACATTTTTATGCATTAGTTGAGTTTTCAATGCATTTATGTGCATAATTCAGATTTGAACGACATGCACATGCTCAAATGCATATAAATTGGTTGGAAATTCAAATTTGTATCCTTAAATGCATGCTTAGGTCCCATGCAAGAAATGGGAATGAATGTCAAACACCCTGCCACCATCACTCGGCCGCAAACATTGAGATACCTGGTTTTTAAATTCTAGTAAATCCAAAACTCATCTGAAATTCATGAAACTTGGCATGCTATCATGGAATGGCACCCGACATGCCATGGTAATTTTTTGTCCCATTTGGGGCAGGTTTGGGTTTAAGCTTCTCACAAACCAGAGCTTCTCACAACAAGCCTGATGGTTTCGATAGGGAACATGCCACCTTTGGGGACGAAACGATACCTGTTGCCTGTTATTGCTTTCAAAAAAATTCTAGTGTCAACATAGAACAACAGGAGTGTTGTGTTAAATTTTGTAACTTTTTGGGGTTCGTTTGGACATTTTTATACATTAATTGGGTTTTCTAGGCATTTTATGTGCATAATTCAAATTTGAACTACATGCACATGGTCCAGTGCATATAAATTGGTTGAAAAATCAAATTTGTGTCCTTGGGTGCATGCTTAGGTCCCATGCAAGAAATGGGAATGAATTTCAAACACCAGGGCACTATTGATTGCTGGCAAATCGTTGTGATACATTGTTTTTAAATTCTAGTAAATCCAAAACTCGTCTGAAATTCATGAAACTTGGCATGCTATCACCCGACATGGTGTGGTAATTTTCGTGTCCATTTTGAGAGAAGGCGCACTCGAATAACAGTCAACAAAGGCATTTTGAAACAAATAGCTGCCACTCTAACATCTCAAACGTTTTAGATAGAACACCTGTATGTAAACTGACAACTTCCCCAGTAAGCCAAGGAAAAATGTGTCGAGCAGGATTTCTGCAGCTCTTCATCGCAAACGTTTTAGATAGAACACCTATATGCAAAGTGAGAGCTATGGTCTTCCGCAGTAAGGCAAGGGAAAATTCGCTCGTGGGATTTGTGCATCTCTTCAACGCAAACGGTTCAGATTTAGTAAGGTATGCAAAGCGAGACTTTAGCGCTAAGCCAAGAGAAAATTTGGCAAGCAGGATTTGTACCTCCCTTCAACGCAAACGGTTTTTCCGGATGACCCGTGTGCAACCACGTACAGACAATTTGGTAAGATTTGCATCTATCATATTGGGTATATTGCCATTTGTCAAACTGGAAAGATTGACATTTGTTGATCTAGTAACATTGCCATTTGTTAATCCTTGTAACACTGCGATTTGTTAAAAGATGCAGCTAAAAATCACTAGCACTATCTAATTTTTGCAAATAAAATTCAGTAATTAAGTATAGATTTCATTCATAGATTAAGCAGTCGATCTTAATTTATACAAACAATTCAACTCGACAGCTGAACCGACCAAACTTTTCCCCAGTTGTTGCCAGCCACATACTGAAATAGTTAGTTCAACTATATATACTAGCTAATTTTAAGTACATTGTACAGTTCCACCACATCTATAATCAGATGAACTGAACAAAATAGCCCCTAAATACTACTACTATGGAGGGGCTTTGTACTACTCCCTGCAGCCTCTCCTCTACTGAGCGCGCTCAGTAAGAGGAAGAGGAGGAGGAGCCTACCGACGAGCTGGACAACTGCAATACGGTGCCTGCCGCTGCTGCACCTTCAGCGACGCTCACCTCAAACACCCTCTGCCGCTCCAGACGACCCCTCTCGAAGCGGTCGGACTGCTCGTAGATCCCTTGATTCCTCTCCACCGCGTCGGCATGTGTCGTGGCCACGGCGACGGTAAGGCTCTTTGCATGCTCGACGAGACGCTCCTCCTCCTCCCGCATGAACTCGATGTAGCGTGCAAGGTCACTATCGCATGTGCGGGCCTCCACCTCTGCCTCCCTCCTTCGGGCGGCGATGGCGGAGCGGGTGATGATCCCGGTAGTCGACGATGGGATGGCGGCCACAGAGGCCGGCGATGGGGTGGCGGCCATGACCACCACCTCCCGCCTTCAGGTCGCGGTGGCGGAGCGGGTGATGGCCACTGTGGCCGGCAGTGGGGTGGCAGCACGACGGCCACCTCCCGCCTTCGGGCCGCGGAGGCGGAGCGGGCGATGGCCCTGGCTTTCGATGGTGCGGTGGTGGCAACAGCGGCTGGTAACAGCTGTCGACGGGCACCGATGGCCGAGCGTGTGGTGGGTGTTCAGCGCACACCCAACAAGGACGCCACGCGCACTACACTACGCCGTGCGCTACCGGCGTGGTGTAGCCTCCCAGCTGGAGCTGTCCTCTGATGATGGCGGAGTGGCTGAGCGATGACGACGGACCGGTGCCATTGCCGATTGTGGGAGAAGCAGACAAGATAAACTACAGGGAGGGAGGGGAAAATGTGATGCGGGACTCGCCAGCCATGAGGGTTTTATATAGTAGGCTGGTAAGCATTGGGATTTGGGGGATTTCACCGAGTCGAGCGGGAAGCTTGTGCGGGAACCTGCGGTTGCACGGGAAAGGGCTCACCACCGTTTGACCAAAAGAACGCCCCCGCGCGCTGCTCAAGTTTGCGCTCGAACCGTCTGCGGCAGCGGGGTGACAAGACGTGCGAGAGGAGGATGAAAGGACACGTACACATATGTTTAATAGAAAAATGTTTGCGATTTACTTACCTACTATGCCCCTGTCCTGGTTTATAAGTAGGATTTAATTAATAAAATACGAATGCATGTTGCCAAAGATTATATCAGATTCATATTTGAACATAGTTTCCAATTATATAATTTTTGTAACATGCATTAACATTTTGTTGGTTAAGTTTGAGGTTATATACCAGCAAGCATTTGCCCACAACACACACGGCTTATTCCATCATAAACAGCTAGGATGGATCAAGTGTATGCCACGTATTGCACAGGCAACTCTAATCTTATTCGTGCTTGATGTCTCCGACATCGCTCGCACACTGTGTTGGCCTCTGATCGCGTCCCTCGGCAAGCTCTGCTCGCCGTTAGGCGCCGCAGCACGCTGTCCTCACTGTTAGGCGCTGCGGCGCGCTCTGCTCGCGTTCGTCGGCGCGCTCGGCTTGTGGACAGCTTTTCCTTGTGTGTTCAACTGCTATATGCATATATATGGTTGCTCGCTATTGAGGCGGCCGCGGAGCGCTCTGCTCGCGTCCCTCCGCGCGCGCTCTGCCAGCTGCTGGGCTTGCGCACGATCACGTCGGGGGGGCCCAAATGCATGTGGTTGCACCGCACGCGTTGCCACGTGATCCAGTTACGTGTGGCACGATGGAGTTACGCACTGCAAATTAGAACTGCCATCAGGGCATGCCGATATTCCAAGCCGTCCGGCTTCCCCTTTAATTCCCGCAGCCATTGTAACCTTAATCTCTTCAACCTTTCGATCGCGCCCCACAACACAACAAGCACACCCACGACGACACATAGAGAGGGGATGTCTAGCGGCGCTCCAATGGAGTTTGTCGAGCATAAAGTGGAGATGGATCTCTCGGTGGTGTTTACCATTGACCCGACTGTGGTGGATGACTACATTAACACCGTTGAGCAGTTGCTTGCTAGAGACAAGTACAAGGTGGTCGGCATCGACCTCCAGTACACCGCCGGTTTTCCCGGCAAAGATTAGAAGGTTGTTGTCGCCCAATTGTGTGTGCGCCATCATGTCCTCATCTACCACTACTGCATGGGCACAGAGCCTTGCGTCCATTTCGCCAGGTTTGTCAACAGCACCGACTACAAGATTCGCTATGGTGGAAACCACCGACGATGTAAAAGCGCTCAGGGTTACGGGCTTGTCCTGCAAGAACCTTATCAAAATTCATGAGCACTACAGGGTCTGGGGCATCACGAAGAAGGACTCCCTGGTTGAACTTGCCTCGGCCATCATCGACCCCTACTACGAAAAGATGAAGCAGAATGCCCAGAGAACAAGTCCCTTATCCTGGCACAGGGCCTGGATGCAGCAACTGGATGAACCTCACCTCAGGTTCGCGGCCAAGAGTGTGTACACATGCTACGAGATTCACAGGCGGATCGTTGACATGAGGAAGTGCCTCGTTACCCAAATCGACGAGCCCGGGTAGAGCCACAAGAAGAGCAAGCGTCACAAGAAGTAGATGATGATCAAATGATCGTTTATGCTAGTTAATCATGCATGTAATATATAGTTTACTTTGGTGTGTGGAAATACCATGTATGTAGTAGCCACCTATGTAATTATGCATGTAATAGTTTAATTTAGTGTGTCCAAATGCCATGGTTGTAGTAGCCACCTATGTAAGTGAATGTTTAATTTGGTTATGCAACCATGTCCTTATAAGTGTGTGTGTGTGTGTGTGTGTGTGTGTTGTTGTTCTGTATGCAATCCCATTGCACAACACACACGTCTTATTAGCACAATCGTCTGTGTTATTATCAGTTTTCGCACACATTTCTGATTACAGACCTGTTTGCCGTGTATCACACACATCTTGTTATATTGAACCGTTTATGTTCTCTTGTCTCAACGCAGACAGTTCATACGAGTGAACCGCATGTCGTATATCGCACACACCTTGATCTGGCTGACCGTTTTTTTTGTTTTGCCTAATCACAAACAGTTCATCCTAGTGAATAGTATATTGTATATCGCACACACCTTCATCTGGCTGCCCGTTTCTTTTGTTGCTCCTCATCACAAATAGTTAATTACACTGAACTGTATGCCCTACATCACACACGGAACTAAAATCTGAACCGTGTTTGATGTATCCATCATCGCAAATGTTTTGCACCTTTTTTGATGGTTTTTTACACCATTGTTTGCGATTAATGCATCGCACACAGTTTCGACAAAGGGTCTTTGATCGCAGTGTCGCATTAGCAGCATCCTGCACTAGTGTTTGCTCCTTCTACCGCTCCTCTTGGAGATCAAGACCTCTTTGGAGAGGATCCCAAGTGGATTTCAAGGCCTCCTTCAAAGAGAATACTATCATCGAGACCTCACATCCTCAGGAGTGGGAAGAACTCTACCTAGTGCTTGTTTCCTTTGATTGTGCTTGTATTCTTGTGGATCTTTGTGTTTGCTATTCTAGTGGATGTGTAATTGAGTTTTGTTGGAGTGAATTCCCCTTTGTGTTCTTGGTGTTCATCCTTTTTTCCCCTCCAAGTGTGAAAAGATCCATTTTAGGGTTTCACCCTACAATAGTAGCTATAAAGCCCACTTACACAAACTTGGCTAGCACAGCCTAGGCGCAAAAAAATTGAGAAGTGGCTTTGCATAGCCCACGCGTAAGAAGGCGAGTCGGGACACAACAAGAGTTGACCGACGTGTAGCATGGGCAACAACCAATAGGGAAAATGGATGATGTGGCCTCACGAGAAGCCCGAAAATCATATGGTGAGGAGCTCCTATGTAGATATAGAAGATTGTTGGCAAAATTCTTATATTCCTTTTAGGTAATATAAATTAATACAATCTAATTATGAAGATCTCGCCTTAAGAAATAAAGGAGCTAAATAATTCATGAGTCAAAATCCCAGTCCAAACGAACAGCTCGAAACCTCCCTAACTCCCTCTAACCAAATCCAACCTCCCTGTGCTATCAGCGCAAGTTGAGCTGGGGTGGCTCGGGGGGTGACCCTGGGCGGGTACTGTTTTCATTTTAGACTAGGTTACTGATGTACTACTTTGTGCATTTTTTAAGAAAATTAACAGCAAACAAAAAGAGAGACTTTTTTAGCACAAAAAGGGAGACCTGCTGTATGACGCTTATGGGCGTAAACATTGGAGGCCACGCCTGCATGCAATACAAATGGGCCAGCCCACTCTGGCGCAAAGAGGTTATATGTTTTTATTTTTCCCTTTGTTTTTCTAGATGGTTTTCCACCTAAACAACCAGCTCTTTTTTTCAGAGGTAAATTATTTCAGACCTTATTAAAATATATATATTTCAAAAAAATATTCACTATGAGTCTAAGAACATACATTGTATATTAAAATATGTTGATCAGATATTAAGAAAATATTCACCATGTAACAGAAAAAACTTCATCGTATATTTCAAAAGTGTTCATCATATAATTATATTTATTACCATATATTAAAAATGTTCAATGTGTAATTATAAAATGTTCAACATATATCACCAAAAATGTTCAATGTTGTTCTCGAAAGCTACTTCTCCATTCCATTATTATTTTTCCTTGATTTCGGGCTTTCTATCTTTTTTTTAGAGAATTGCATTTCAGCAGTTTTATCTCTTTTTTAGAAACTTCGCCTTTCTATCTAAGAAAAAAGGAAAATGGTAAGAAAGACCCACAGGAAAATGGGTTGGCCAACAGTGGAGTTTTCTTAGTCCATGAAGGCCCTAAAAAGTTGGGCCTCAAACTGTATCACATTGGCTAGACGGTCGTTTTAAATGTACATCCGAGATCGGAATTCCCGCTCGGTGGTTCGGCGCCTTATGCGCACGAACAGTTTCTTGGCGCTCACGCGCACCTGCTAATAGTATATGAATGTAACTGAACATTGTTTAGTGCCATCTAGTTCATGCTTATTGCTATCCACTTCAATTAATACCATTCTTTTTATTACATCACACAACAAATCATGATATATATATATATATATATATATATATATATATATATATATATATATATATATATATATATATATATATATGTGTGTGTGTGTGTGTTGAACTGCTAAAATGTGGTATATACGTTCTGAAATTTTGAAGTATACATGCTAAAATGTTGTGTATATATGTGGAAATGCTAACAAATACATTTGTGAAGTGTGAATTGGGTAAGGTGGCCGAGATAGGTATTTTTCCCCCGGGTATTACTCGCACCCGCCCGGGTACGGGTATTGTAACGGTTTAAAACCAGAGGTGCGGGTACGGGTATGGCTTTGGGCGAAGAATGTAGAGTCGGATACGGGTTTGGGTGACCATTACCCGCACTTGAACCTAGCAGGTGCCATGTGGTCGCACCCTGGTAGCTTCAATCGCATTGGACCATGCGGTCCGTTGAATATTGGAAAATACAAAAAAATGGAAATGGAAAAGTTCACAAAAAAAAGTTCATGAATTTACAAATGTTCACGCATTTGAAAAAAAAAGTTAAGAATTTGAAAAGGTTTATTAGTTTTTAAAAAAGTTCATCACAATTTTAAAACATTTATGAATTTGAAAAAAGGTCGTCCATTTTGGAAAAAGTTCACGTATTTGAAAAGAGTGCATCAATTCTGAAAAAAAAATCACAAACTTGAAAAACTTCATCAATTTTTAGAAAAGTTAACCAGTTTTGGAAAAGCCCACCAAGTTTTTAAAAAAATTTGTACAATTTGAAAAAATAATAAAATAAAAAGTAAAGAAGGAAAAAAATAAAATGTAGAAAACCAATTGGAAACGTAGAAAAATTTTATAGGAATTGGAAACGGACCACTTGGAGACGTAGAAAAAATTAAACATAGAAAACCAATTGGAAACGTAGAAAAAATAAAACGCAGATTGGCTTTTAAGCGGTGCTTACGGCGATGTATAGGAATTGCCTCCATGTCCCCCCTACAAAAAGTATACATCCAGCAAAACTGAAGGGAGACTAAAATGGCAAAATTCAAGACTAAAATGGCAAAATTAAAGGGAGAACCTTTTATTTAAATAGAAAAATAAATTATATACTGAGAGTGGGATTCGAACGCACGCCATTTCAAAACACACCCTTAATGTGCCGCCCTAGACCAACTCGGCCATCCCAAAAATTATTATTAATAATATATTCAACTTTATAAATAATTCAATATGAATATTACGGTTCACTATTAATCACATGTTTTATTTTAAATAATTAGATTGAAAATTTGGAAAAAAGATGTACATGTTTGTCTGAAAAATGTTGTTAGAAATTGTTTTTTAGCATTATACATATATAAATAATTCAATGAAAGTTAAAAGTAGTGTCAAAATTACATCTTGAAGATCATATGGATATCGTAAACTTCAAATATTTTGTAAACCAGAGGGAATAGTAAGCTTTAACTTTGTCTCAAAAAAAAAGGAAGCTTTAACTGAAAAAAAAAACTTTTTTAGACAAACTGAAAAAACAACTAAATGAAGGATACACTACCCTTTGTTTTTTAGAAAGGATACCACTACCAGTCTACTTTTTTTTAGGGGTACCAACTACCAGTCTACAGAGTCTACACAATTGGCATCCCAGTTGTTGAAAACTACAAAGTGGGACAGGCCGCTAGCGCATGCTCTCCCAAAGTTCTTTTGTGCGGGAACTTTCCATAGTTATCGGTTTATTTTTGAACACATAGATAAACGCCTACATCACAACTGGCGAATGCTCCACTTAGCACTAGTCCCTCTCTAGGCTCTACAGTTGTAGTAGAAATGAAAATGATCCAAGAAAAACGCAACTTCCATATTCATGTCCTTAGAAGGTAAGGACAATCTGTTGTCACTTGGGCTCTGTTGAGCCAAATATAGCAACGTAGTTCACTTTTGTTTTTCTTTCAGCAAAGATGTAGTTAACTTGAATTGCTCGAAACAGGATTTCGTCACACTTTATATATAAAGCAATAATCAAACATAGTACATGACTGAACAATATAAGATGATGGGTAGCCCTCATACAAGACCGATCCCAGGATAACCGGAACACGCTGGAACTACGCTACCGAAAGAGAGCACACAGAGATCTGAGTACAACACCATGCAACACCCTAAAACACTTAAACTCCATGACAACGCCCTCAAGAGGGATAACGGCGCAAAGCGTCTCCGCTGCCGATTCCACAATGGACAAGGGTCTTCACCAGGAACCCTGACACAGAAAGGAGCACCACGACGACGTCTTAAGGAAGAGAGCGACCCCCGTGAGCGTCACAGTCGTCGACAACAAAGTGCGGAGCTTTCGCTCGGCAGCTCCACCATGTCACCACAAGGCCTCCAGGACACGCGCATCGAGTACAGATCCCCATATCAGGATCGTGGCACTGGCACTACCAATGATAGAAAGCACGCCTAAGACACACGCTGCTACACCTCTCGCCGTGCACACGACCAGGAGGGAAATCCACCACCGCTGCCATGGTGCCCGTCGGAGAGCCAACCATGCAGACCACCATCCGAGGTTGCCATCCCGGCATCCATGTCGAAGACACTGCCCACAGCACGGAGCACCTACCATGGTAGGAAGAGTAAAAAGATAGCTACTTTCCCTCCTAGCCCTACATTAGCCACAGTGTCTAGGTCGGCGCCTCCACCGTAGGTGGTGCCCATGCCTGCATCCCCTGTCAGTCCCGGTGGACCGGAGGAGACACAACCCAGTGTCTACCAACTGCCGCCGCCAAGCATGCTCGCACGACGCCATGCATGTGGCCTTCGGCACCGAGCTATGGGATGAACTGTGAGGTGTCTCTTAAGAAAGTGAACCCGCAAAAAAAAAGTCTCTTAGGGTGTAACATCCCAAAATTCTACATTTTGGAATGTTATATTAAATAAATAATTAGGATTGTTTGCTTCAATGATTGTTGTTTGAAATTGAGTGGAATTCAAATTTTTTTAAATGTAATGAGAGGAATAAAAGGACTTTCCCAAAATTTTCCATTTGAATCCCTATTCAATTTTGAGTTTGAATCCCTTCGAAAACCCTCTGGTAAACAAATAAAATGAGAGGAGGAAAATGACACTCCAAAATCACAGACAATGTTTTGTTCGAGATTCAAATTTGGAGACAGAAACTATTTACAATTTATTTGAAATCTAACTACCTTTTCATTTTTGGAGTTATTGCAAAAAATGATTTTCTTTTCTAAATATTTTAATTGGTCTTGAAAATATGTTCAAGATTTAGGAAATAAAATTCTGAGAATTATGATATATAATATGCCTATGGAAATGTTTTATTTTACTTTTTTATTCTCTATTACTTTTCTGTTTTTACTTAAACAAAACAAATGACCGAGAGGCCCAATTTTATCCGTCGACAGGCCGGCACATACTATAATCTTTTGGTTATGTTAGCATAAAAAATATATTTTTGTTAAAATATTTCTTTTGTTTGGAAAAAGAATTAAAAAAACTGCAGCGCGCTCACAGTGTACGCGTGCGGCCGGCCAGCCGAAGCCTTCTGGCCCATGTGGCGCACCTTTTCTCTTCTCTTTCTCTTTTTTTCGTCTACGTTTAATCCACATTGCCTAGCGTTGGACCTTCAAGTCTTCCTTTTACCTATAAATATAGACCCAATGAGCAAAAAAAAAATCATCCAACTCACATTAACTTAATATTTTGGTTTGACTAGCTTCCTAAAAATAAATATTATTTCTTTTATCCGGCAGGAATTTCGAAAGTCGTCTCCTCTCTGAAGTTGTCTCTTCTCTGCATTGTGAAGGTATTCTCGTTGTTCATATTTTTTTCTTTATATCTCGTACTATATTATTTCTAGACTAGTATACGGTATTATAATTAGATTATCAATTAGTCTGTATTTATACATTAGACCTAAAATTCTTTTAGCCGTAGCTATTTTTTTTCTGTAAAACAGTTTGGTCCTAATTTTTTAAATAGCCTTAACTTTTTACTGGTTTATTCAAATTAGACGAAACCAGCGTCTATAGTTTCGTCTTGATTCCACCTATCCAGTGAACCTATCTCATCAACTTTTTAAAATGTTCAAATTTCGAATATTTGTCCAGATTCATATTCAAACTTCTTTTATCATATCTTTTTATCCGTAACTCTGTTTCCCATGAATCCAATTGCGTCGTATTTGTATTGAATAAAACTTTCCTATTGGACAATCAGTGTTATGTTTCAACATATAATTTTGATCATTCGTATTTCTCCACTAGTCCACAAAAAGATTTGTCACACACATTCTAAGCAGATTCAATGTTATGTTGTTACTTGCATCTTTTGATCCGTTATTTACAATCTAATAATTCTTTTTCCTACATGTTCCTATTGACTTCCTACATCCAGTAGCATCATTAGTTTCAACTTTTGAACCTTTTAAATTTGAGCGATTCAAATTTGAATTCAGACCTTCATTTGATCATATCTTGTAAACCGTAGCGCATTTTCAATTTATTCCTTTTGCAAATTGAACCCCTAGACATAATCTATCACCACACTTTAAAAAAATAGGATTTGATCTTGCAAAATAATTTGATTTGGTTCTTTTGGAGTTTTTTGCAATCTTTCTTTGCATTTTCTTTTAGATATGTGAGTGGTTGCTTAAGTATGGTTATAATTGCTTGCCTACGATAGTTTGATCGGAGTGTGGTGAGTAGAACTATCAAGAATTATGAGTGCAAAGAATCTTCATCAACAGTACAAGGTAAGTTCACACTTTGATCATATTTTTCTATACCCAGTTTTTACTATGCATTAGTTTCACCCTTACAAATTTGCATGAGTAGGATTGGGAGTTATGGCATTGCTATGTAGTTCATGAGGTAGGAACCTATGACCTTTGATCACCCCGGGGAAATTTCGTTATGCTTATATATTGCTTAGCCATGCTCATAGACGGGGATTGGTATGTGTGATTCATGCAAGTTACGAGAGAAATAATAATTTTGGGTTAACCTTAAGGTGGCAACATTAACATAACTCTGGGTGAAATGGTAGGGGCACCCTGGAGAAACCAGTGGCTTGCCTGGGCACCTAGAGAAACTAGTGCTTGCCCAAGGGGATCTTGGAGGACCCGTGAGATCACCCTATGGAATGCCACCCAGACTCAAAGGGGTCATACAATATTTCATGCCTAGAAACTTCTGTGTGCAACCACAAGCCATTATGGGCTCTAGCATAGTTGAGTAAGTCATGGGAAACCTTTCCATGATAGGCTAGTAGATGTAGGGGAATTGTAGTTGTACTGGCCTATCTATCGGTTAAGGGGACCTCTTCGGAAAGACTATGTCTCAACCATCCAGTTTTCAAACACCAGGCAATGCGAAGAATTCAACGGAGGAGATCGAGTCTTGTGGGGAAAAGTGCGCAAATCTCTGCAGAGTGTACAAACTAATCATGATTAGTCGTGTCCCCGGTTATGGACAACTTGAGTATCTAGAAGTGAATTGTCAGTTGACCTCGTCACTTTATTTAATTAAATTAATTGGGTTATTTATAACTTGGGAATTTTGGGATTGAGTTGGAGGAACCTTCTCAATAATGGCATAAACTTGGTAGTAAAACAAAAGTTTATTCCTTTGTTATAGGAAAAAATTAGGTTTATGCAAAATTAAACTTAGAGCCTCCACCAACCAAATATGCATATAGAGATAGACATTTTCATTATTATTCTATGGTATGAAATTATCAGTGCATTCAACGTACTAACCTACATGACTGCAATGTCTCATGTTGCAGGAATCATACGATGAGTAAGTGATACGTTTGGGTTACGATGTCTACACTCAACTTTGCTGTTGGTGTTGTTGGGACTCCACAACTTTTTGTTTCTTCCTCTATATGGATTGAGGTAATATTATTTACGTTACTTTATACATGTGACTGAACTCTGCTATAAATCCTCGAGTACTGTGTGTGTCAGCATACCGATCCAGAGATGACACTTATGAAGGAAATATACCCTAGAGGCAATAATAAAGTTGTTATTTTATATTTCCTTATTCATGATAAAGGTTTATTATTCATGCTAGAACTGTATTGATCGGAAACTTAAATACATGTGTGAATACATAAACAAATATTGTGTCCCTACACTAGTAGAAAAGGGGGCATCAATCTCGGTTCGTAAGGGCCTTTAGTCCCGGTTCTTGAACCGGGACTAAAGGGTCGTGACTAATGCCTCCCACCTTTAGTCTCGGTTCTAACACGAACCGGGACAGATGGGCCTCCATGTGGCCGGTGCGCCGAGTCCAGGCAGGAGAGCCTTTGGTCCCGGTTGGGGGCACCAACCGGGACCAAAAGGCATCCACGCGTCAGCATTTCAGTGGGCGTGGTTTTTGTTTTTTTTTAAAGGGAGGGGGGTGGGGGTTTTGGGGGGTTAATTTAGGTGTTTAATATATTGTGTTAGCTAGCTAATTAATAGAGAGAAGTGTCCTCTCTTATGACCGTGCTTGGTCGACGCTACGTACTGTACATAGAGAGGCCCTCGACACGCTAGCTAGTAAGAAAATGAAGGGAACCATTAAGTACATAAGTTCGTCATGCATACCGAGAGAAGTGATCGATCGACCTCTCCTTTCCGAGAGATTGGTCGAACAACAAGTTTTCGTATTATCTATCCGACGCTGCTGGCTACATACATATACAATATGTAAAATCTCTTACAATCCCCTATCAATTGGAATCAATTTCCACATGATATTCTCCGGCTTTATTGATGACGTGGTCAAGAAAGAATCCCTCCAATTCCTCTTGAATTGCTTTCATGCGATCTTGTTCTAGGAGTTCATCCCGCATTTGCCACGTCTAATTTGAAGAAGGGGGTTAATACATATATGAATGAAACTCAATAGAAATGATGGTGTAATAAAATGAAATTGTGAATATTATTGCTTACGCACTTCATATTGTCTTTTAGAGTAGCCCCGCTTATGTTTCAAAGTCGCGTTGTAGATGAACTCACACACGTAGTATCCACAGAAATCATTCCCTTGTTCCTGCCACAAGCACTTTACGAGAAATAGACGTCAATCAAACTGATAATGAAGTATTATAAATGGCATTGATGAAAGTACAGCTATAGAATCAACGGGAGATGCGCGCAACTAGCTAGCTAGTAGTACTTACTTTCGGGTATGTATATCGCAGCTCCTTCGGCAGTCCCGGAACTTCTGCGGTGAACTGTTTCCAAACCCTGCAAGACAAAGAAAATAAATATTATTACTTGAGATATCAGGAAATGAACAAAAAGTTGCCGATATGGTGTGATAAATGATCGATTGAACTTACTTGTTGAGTATTTCAGTCATGTCCGCATAGGTTTGGGGATCTTTTCTTCTCGAGTCTAAGACGTTTACTACTCCCCGCTCAAGCTTAATCTCCAGAAGAACATAGTGGAATCTGCGCACGCATGCATAACTCATCAATTACATTACTATAACCTCGCTCGAGTAATAAGGGAAACCGAATATGCACACGACAGTAACACTCACTTGGAGTTGTAAGGAAAGAGTATTAAATCTTTGTTTTGATTTTTGATCAATGATTGCAGCAAGTTCTCCTCGGCCTCTGCGGGGTGCTTTTTAACCAGAAATTCATCTATGATATTTGTGTTAATGAACCCAATATCATACATTTCTTGTTTTTCGCACTCGACGATCTTCAATCTACATAATATAGTGAGGATAATTAATTATAAATACATGCAATGAAAGAGCTGAGCTATATATAGAGACTTAATGACAGAAATAGTACTTACAGACAGTAGCAAAAGACCATTAGTTTATCGATGGCCTTTTGATTGAAGAACGCGAAGAACTCATCAAATGGAACAGTCAACAGATCAGTTGCAACGAGGTCGTGCTCCTCTTTAATATTCAGATACAAAGCATTCGTCCCCCCAGACTCTCTGCAGGTTTTCATGTACCAATTATGGAATCTACGCATCATAGTTGTCAGAAATTTTTCATCTTTGACGAGAGGCTTCCCGTACTCGTATTTGTGTTTGTACACCTCCAAGAAATCAGGAAGTTGATCGTCAGGCAGGTAATCTGCAAGATTGCCATAACCGGCCACCGTCCCCGGAGCATTAGACACATTGAGCGGGGGGCACGATTGCTGTGCTTGTTCGCTGAGCTGGGCAATTTTTTTCCCAGCTGCTCGTTCTTTTCACCTTTTACCACTGACAGTACTTCCCGACTGCTGGGCTTCAAGATATGTCTGTTCAGTAATGCGTTTGAAGGAAATATGCCCTAGAGGCAATAATAAAGTTATTATTTATTTCCTCATATCATGATAAATGTTTATTATTCATGCTAGAATTGTATTAACCGGAAACATGATACATGTGTGAATACATAGACAAACATGTAGTCACTAGTATGCCTCTACTTGACTAGCTCATTAATCAAAGATGGTTATGTTTCCTAACCATAGACATGTGTTGTCATTTGATTAATGGGATCACATCATTAGAAGAATGATGTGATTGACATGACCCATTCCGTTAGCCTAGCACTTGATCGTTTAGTATAATGCTATTGCTTTCTTCATGACTTATACATGTTCCTGTAACTATGAGAAATATGCAACTCCCGTTTACTGGAGGAACACTTTGGGTACTACCAAACGTCACAACGTAACTGGGTGATTATAAAGGAGTACTACAGGTGTCTCCGAAGGTACATGTTGAGTTGGCGTATTTCGAGATTAGGTTTACTCCGATTGTCGGAGAGGTATCTCTGGGCCCTCTCGGTAATGCACATCATTATAAGCCTTGCAAGCAATGTGACCAGATGAGTTGGTTATGGGATGATGCATTACAGAACGAGTAAAGAGACTTGCCGGTAACGAGATTGAACTAGGTATTGGATACCGACGATCAAATCTCGGGCAAGTAACATACCGATGACAAAGGGAACAACATATGTTGTTATGCGGTTTGACCGATAAAGATCTTCGTAGAATATGTAGGAACCAATATGGGCATCCAGGTCCCGCTATTGGTTATTGACCGAGAATGGTTCTAGGTCATGTCTACATAGTTCTCGAACACGTAGGGTCCGCACGCTTAACGTTATGATGACAGTTTTATTATGAGTTTATAAGTTTTGATGTACCGAAGTTTGTTCGGAGTCCCGGATGTGATCACGGACATGATGAGGAGTCTCGAAATGGTAGACATAAAGATTGATATATTGGAAGCCTATGTTTGGACATCGGAAAGGTTCCGGGTGAAATTGGGATTTTACCGAAACACCGGGGGGTTACCGGAACCCTCCCGGGGGTTAATGGGCCTTAGTGGGCCATGAGGGAGAAGAGGAGGGCCGGCCAGGGCAGGCCGCGCGCCCCCTCCCCCTAGTCCGAATAGGACAAGGAAAGGGGGGCGGCGCCCCCCTTTCCTCTTTCCCCTCCCCCCTTTCCTTCTCCACCAAGGCAAGAGGGGGGAGTCCTACTCCCGGTGGGAGTAGGACTCCTCCAGGCGCACCCCAAGGGGGCCGGCCGCACCTCCCCCTCCCTCCTTTATATACGGGGGCAGGGGGGCACCCCATAACACACAAGTTGATCTACGGATCGTTCCTTAGCCGTGTGCGTGCCCCCCTCCACCATATTCCACCTCGATCATATCGTCGCGGAGTTTAGGCGAAGCCCTGCGCCCGTAGAACATCATCATCGTCACCACGCCGTCGTGCTGACAGAACTCTTCCCCGAAGCTTTGCTGGATCAGAGCCCGGGGATCGTCATCGAGCTGAACGTGTGCTGAACTCGGAGGTGCCGTACATTTGGTGCTTGGATCGGTCGGATCGTGAAGACGTACGACTACATCAACCGCGTTGTCATAACGCTTCCGCTTACGGTCTACGAGGGTACGTGGACGAACACTCTCCCCTCTCGTTGCTATGCATCACCATGATCTTGCGTGTGTGTAGGAAATTTTTTGAAATTACTACGTTCCCCAACAGTGGTATCAGAGCCTGGTTTTATGCATTGATGTTATATGCACGAGTAGAACACAAGTGAGTTGTGGGCGATACAAGTCATACTGCTTACCAGCATGTCATACTTTGGTTCAGCGGTATTGTGAGATGAAGCGGCCCAGACCTACATTACGCGTACGCTTACGCGAGACTGGTTTCACCGTTGCGAGCACTCGTGCTTAAAGGTGGCTGGCGGGTGTCTGTCTCTCTCACTTTAGTTGAATCGAGTGTGGCTACGCCCGGTCCTTGCGAAGGTTAAAACAGCACTAACTTGAAGAACTATCGTTGTGGTTTTGATGCGTAGGTAAGAATGGTTCTTGCTAAGCCCGTAGCAGCCACGTAAAATTTGCAACAACAAAGTAGAGGACGTCTAACTTGTTTTTGCAGGGCATGTTGTGATGTGATATGGTCAAGACGTGATGCTATATTTTATTGTATGAGATGATCATGTTTTGTAACCGAAGTTATCGGCAACTAGCAAGAGCCATATGCTTGTCGCTTTATTGTATGAAATGCAAACGCCCTGTAATTGCTTTACTTTATCACTAAGCGGTAGCGATAGTTGTAGAAGCAATAGATGGCGTAACGACAACGATGCTACGATGGAGATCAAGGTGTCGCGCCGGTGACGATGGTGATCACGATGGTGCTTCGAACATGGAGATCACAAGCACAAGATGATGATGGCCATATCATATCACTTATATTGATTGCATGTGATGTTTATCCTTTATGCATCTTATCTTGCTTTGATTGACGGTAGCATTTTAAGATGATCTCTCACTTAATAATCAAGAAGTGTTCTCCCTGAGTATGCACCGTTGTGAAAGTTCTTCGTGCTGAGACACCACGTGATGATCGGGTGTGATAGGCTCTACGTTCAAATACAACGGGTGCAAAACAGTTGCACATGCAGAATACTCAGGTCATACTTGACGAGCCTAGCATATACAGATATGGCCTCGGAACACGGAGACCGAAAGGTCGAACGTGAATCATATAGTAGATATGATCAACATAGTGATGTTCACCATTGAAACTACTCCATCTCACGTGATGATCGGACATGGTTTAGTTGATTTGGATCACGTGATCACTTGGATGACTAGAGAGATGTCTGTCTAAGTGGGAGTTCTTAAGTAATATGATTAATTGAACTTAAATTTATCATGAACTTAGTACCTGATAGTATTTTGCTTATCTATGTTTGTTTGTACATAGATGGCTCGTCCTGTTGTTCCGTTGAATTTTAATGCGTTCCTTGAGAAAGCAAAGTTGAAAGATGATGGTAGCAATTACACGGACTGGGTCCGTAACCTGAGGATTATCCTCATTGCTGCACAGAAAAGTTACGTCCTGGAAGCACCGCTGGGTGCCAGGCCTGCTGCTGATGCAACTGACGACGTTAAGAACGTCTGGCAGAGCAAAGCTGATGACTACTCTATAGTTCAGTGTGCCATGCTTTACGGCTTAGAACCGGGTCTTCAACGACGTTTTGAACGTCATGGAGCATATGAGATGTTCCAGGAGTTGAAGTTAATATTTCAAGCAAATGCCCGGATTGAGAGATATGAAGTCTCCAATAAGTTCTACAGCTGCAAGATGGAGGAGAATAGTTCTGTCAGTGAGCATATACTCAAAATGTCTGGGTATAATAATCACTTGATTCAACTGGGAGTTAATCTTCCGGATGATAGCATCATTGACAGAATTCTCCAATCACTGCCACCAAGCTACAAGAGCTTTGTGATGAACTATAATATGCAAGGGATGAACAAGACTATTCCCGAGCTCTTCGCAATGCTAAAGGCTGCGGAGGTAGAAATCAAGAAGGAGCATCAAGTGTTGATGGTTAACAAGACCACCAGTTTCAAGAAAAAGGGCAAAGGGAAGAAGAAGGGGAACTTTAAAAAGAACGGCAAGCAAGTTGCTGCTCAAGAGAAGAAACCCAAGTCTGGACCTAAGCCTGAAACTGAGTGCTTCTACTGCAAGCAGACTGGACACTAGAAGCGGAACTGCCCCAAGTATTTGGCGGATAAGAAGGATGGCAAAGTGAACAAAGGTATATGTGATATACATGTTATTGATGTGTACCTTACTAATGCTCGCAGTAGCACCTGGGTATTTGATACTGGTTCTGTTGCTAATATTTGCAACTCGAAACAGGGACTACGAATTAAGCGAAGATTGGCTAAGGACGAGGTGACGATGCGCGTGGGAAATGGTTCCAAAGTCGATGTGATCGCGGTCGGCACGCTACCTCTACATCTACCATCGGGATTAGTTTTAGACCTAAATAATTGTTATTTGGTGCCAGCGTTGAGCATGAACATTATATCTGGATCTTGTTTAATTCGAGACGGTTATTCATTTAAATCAAAGAATAATGGTTGTTCTATTTATATGAGTAATATCTTTTATGGTCATGCACCCTTGAAGAGTGGTCTATTTTTATTGAATCTCGATAGTAGTGATACACATATTCATAGTGTTGAAACCAAAAGATGCAGAGTTGATAACGATAGTGCAACTTATTTGTGGCACTGCCGTTTAGGTCATATCGGTGTAAAGCGCATGAAGAAACTCCATACTGATGGGCTTTTGGAATCACTTGATTATGAATCACTTGGTACTTGCGTACCGTGCCTCATGGGCAAGATGACTAAAACGCCGTTCTCCGGAACTATGGAGCGAGCAACTAATTTGTTGGAGATCATACATACTGATGTTTGTGGTCCAATGAATGTTGAGGCTCGCGGCGGGTATTGTTATTTTCTCACCTTCACAGATGATTTGAGCAGATATGGGTATATCTACTTAATGAAACACAAGTCTGAAACATTTGAAAAGTTCAAAGAATTTCAGAATGAAGTGGAAAATCATCGTAACAAGAAAATAAAGTTTCTACGATCTGATCGTGGAGGAGAATATTTGAGTTACGAGTTTGGTCTACACTTGAAACAATGCGGAATAGTTTCGCAACTCACGCCACCCGGAACACCACAACGAAATGGTGTGTCCGAACGTCGTAATCGTACTTTACTAGATATGGTGCGATCTATGATGTCTCTTACTGATTTACCACTACCGTTTTGGGGTTATGCTTTAGAGACGGCCGCATTCACGTTAAATAGGGCACCATCAAAATCCGTTGAGACGACACCTTATGAACTGTGGTTTGGCAAGAAACCAAAGTTGTCGTTTCTTAAAGTTTGGGGCTGCGATGCTTATGTGAAGAAACTTCAACCAGATAAGCTCGAACCCAAATCGGAGAAATGTGTCTTCATAGGATACCCAAAAGAGACTATTGGGTACACCTTCTATCACAGATCTGAGGGCAAGATTTTCGTTGCTAAAATCGGATCCTTTCTAGAGAAGGAGTTTCTCTCGAAAGAAGTGAGTGGGAGGAAAGTAGAACTTGATGAGATAACTGTATCTACTCCCTTGTTGGAAAGTAGTTCATCACAAGAACCGGTTCCTGTGACAACTACACCAACTAGTGAGGAAGCTAATGATATTGATCATGAAACTTCAGATCAAGTTTCTACTGAACCTCATAGGTCTACCAGAGTAAGATCCGCACCAGAGTGGTACGGTAATCCTATTCTAGAAGTCATGTTACTTGACCATGATGAACCTACGAACTATGAGGAAGCGATGATGAGCCCAGATTCTGCAAAATGGCTAGAGGCCATGAAATCTGAGATGGGATCCATGTACGAAAACAAAGTATGGACTTTGGTTGACTTGCCCGATGATCGGCAAGCCATTGAGAATAAATGGATTTTTAAGAAGAAGACTGACGCTGATGGTAATATAACTGTCTATAAAGCTCGACTTGTTGCGAAAGGTTTTCGACAAGTTCAAGGGGTTGACTACGATGAGACTTTCTCACCCGTAGCGATGCTTAAGTCTGTCCGAATCATGTTAGGTATTGCTGCATTTCATGATTATGAAATTTGGCAAATGGATGTCAAAACTGCATTCTTGAATGGATTTCTAGAAGAAGAGTTGTATATGATGCAACCAGAAGGTTTTGTTGATCCAAAAGGTGCTAACAAAGTGTGCAAGCTCCAGCGATCCATTTATGGACTGGTGCAAGCATCTCGGAGTTGGAATAAACATTTTGATAGTGTGATCAAAGCATATGGTTTTATACAGACTTTTGGAGAAGCCTGTATTTACAAGAAAGTGAGTGGGAGCTCTGTAGCATTTCTGATTTTATATGTAGATGGCATATTATTAATTGGAAATGATATAGAATTTCTGGATAGCATAAAGGGATACTTGAATAAAAGTTTTTCAATGAAAGACCTCGGTGAAGCTGCTTACATATTGGGCATCAAGATCTATAGAGATAGATCAAGACGCTTAATAGGACTTTCACAAAGCACATACCTTGACAAAATTTTGAAAAAGTTCAAAATGGATCAGGCAAAGAAAGGTTTCTTGCCTGTGCTACAAGGTGTGAAGTTGAGTCAAACTCAATGCCCGACCACAGCAGAAGATAGAGAGAAAATGAAAGATGTTCCCTATGCTTCAGCCATAGGCTCTATCATGTATGCAATGTTGTGTACTAGACCTGACGTATGCTTAGCAATAAGCTTGGCAGGAAGGTACCAAAGTAATCCAGGAGTGGATCACTGGACAGCGGTCAAGAACATCCTGAAATACCTGAAAAGGACTAAGGATATGTTTCTCGTATATGGAGGTGACAAAGAGCTAGTCGTAAATGGTTACGTTGATGCAAGCTTTGACACTGATCCGGACGATTCTAAATCGCAAACCGGATACGTGTTTCTATTAAACGGTGGAGCTGTAAGTTGGTGCAGTTCTAAACAAAGCGTCGTGGCGGGATCTACATGTGAAGCGGAGTACATAGCTGCTTCTGAAGCAGCAAATGAAGGAGTCTGGATGAAGGAGTTCATTACCGATCTAGGTGTCATACCTAGTGCATCGGGACCAATGAAGATCTTCTGTGACAATACTGGTGTAATTGCTTTGGCAAAGGAATCCAGATTTCACAAGAGGACCAAGCACATCAAGAGACGCTTCAATTCCATTCGGGACCAAGTCCAAGTGGGAGACATAGATATTTGCAAAATACATACGGATCTGAATGTTGCAGGCCCGTTGACTAAGCCTCTCTCACGAGCAAAACATGATCAACACCAAGACTCCATGGGTGTTAGAATCATTACTATGTAATCTAGATTATTGACTCTAGTGCAAGTGTGAGACTGAAGGAAATATGCCCTAGAGGCAATAATAAAGTTATTATTTATTTCCTCATATCGTGATAAATGTTTATTTCATGCTAGAATTGTATTAACCGGAAACATGATACATGTGTGAATACATAGACAAACATACAGTCACTAGTATGCCTCTACTTGACTAGCTCATTAATCAAAGATGGTTATGTTTCCCAACCATAGACATGTGTTGTCACTTGATTAATGGGATCACATCATTAGAAGAATGATGTGATTGACATGACCCATTCCGTTAGCCTAGCACTTGATCGTTTAGTATACTGCTATTGCTTTCTTCATGACTTATACATGTTCGTGTAACTATGAGAAATATGCAACTCCCGTTTACCGGAGGAACACTTTGGGTACTACCAAACGTCACAACGTAACTGGGTGATTATAAAGGAGTACTACAGGTGTCTCCGAAGGTACATGTTGAGTTGGCGTATTTCGAGATTAGGTTTTGTCACTCCGATTGTCGAAGAAGTATCTCTGGGCCCTCTCGGTAATGCACATCATTATAAGCCTTGCAAGCAATGTGACCAAATGAGTTGGTTACGGGATGATGCATTACGGAACGAGTAAAGAGACTTGCCGGTAACGAGATTGAACTAGGTATTGGATATCGACGATCAAATCTCGGGCAAGTAACATACCGATGACAAAGGGAACAACGTATGTTGTTATGCGGTTTGACCGATAAAGATCTTCGTAGAATATGTAGGAACCAATATGGGCATCCAGGTCCCGCTATTGGTTATTGACCGAGAATGGTTCTAGGTCATGTCTACATAGTTCTCGAACCCGTAGGGTCCGCACGCTTAACGTTACGATGATAGTTTTATTATGAGTTTATAAGTTTTGATGTACCGAAGTTTGTTCGGAGTCCCGGATGTGATCACGGACATGACGAGGAGTCTCGAAATGGTCAAGACATAAAGCTTGATATATTGGAAGCCTATGTTTGGACATCGGAAAGGTTCTGGGTGAAATCGGGATTTTACCGGAACACCGGGGGGTTACCGGAACCCTCCCGGGGGTTAATGGGCCTTAGTGGGCCATGAGGGAGAAGAGGAGGGCCGGCCAGGGCAGGCCGTGCGCCCCCTCCCCCTAGTCCGAATAGGACAAGGAAAGGGGGGACGGCGCCCCCCTTTCCTCTTTCCCCTCCCCCTTTCCTTCTCCACCAAGGCAAGAGGGGGGAGTCCTACTCCCGGTGGAGTAGGACTCCTCCAGGCGCACCCCAAGGGGGACGGCCACACCTCCCCCTCCCTCCTTTATATACGGGGGCAGGGGGCACCCCATAACACACAAGTTGATCTACGGATCGTTCCTTAGCCGTGTGCGGTGCCCCCCTCCACCATATTCCACCTCGGTCATATCGTCGCGGAGTTTAGGCGAAGCCCTGCGCCGGTAGAACATCATCATCGTCACCACGCCGTCATGCTGACGGAACTCTTCCCCGAAGCTTTGCTGGATCGGAGCCCGGGGATCGTCATCGAGCTGAACGTGTGCTGAACTCGGAGGTGCCGTACGTCGGTGCTTGGATCAGTCGGATCGTGAAGACGTACGACTACATCAACCGCGTTGTCATAACGCTTCCGCTTATGGTCTACGAGGGTACGTGGACGAGCACTCTCCCCTCTCGTTGCTATGCATCACCATGATCTTGCGTGTGCGTAGGAAATTTTTTGAAATTACTACGTTCCCTAACAGTGTTGATAGTTGGTTCTCGGCGGAGACGGTGGTGGTTTCCTCAGGGCATCGATAGTGCGCTTTGCTTTCACCGGATCTACCTTCTCCTCCGGAGGTGGATGTCTCTTTGCTTTCACCCCTTCAAAGAAGTCCTTCACGTGGGCCCGCACGATCGTCTCATTTTCCTCCTCGGTCCTCTCATACGGTAACTTCTCTAGAGGCTTGAGAGGTGGACCGTATCTGTATTGCCTCCCGCCTCTGGTTGTGCTGCTAGACGTCGGAGCAGACAGAGCGGCTGCGGCGTCTGTCTTCTTTCATGCTTGCTTACGAGGCGGAGGAGAAGGACTACGATGTGCCGGAGCAGCCGGGGCGGCGGCGGGTCTCTTCCGCCCTTGCTGGCGAGGCGTAGAAGGAGGAAGGTGCTGGCTGCTCGGGCGCGCCAGCGCAGGCGGAGAAGGAGGCGGAGTGCCATCACGTGCCGGAGAAGGAGGAGGCTGCTGGTTGCTCGGGCACGCCGGCGCAGGCGGAGAAGGAGGCGGAGTTCCACCACGCGCCGGAGAAGGAGGAGGCTGCTGGCTGCTCGGGCGCGCCGGCGCAGGCGGAGAAGGAGGCGGAGTGCCGCCACACGCCAGAAGAGGAGGCGGTGGAGGAGGCGGAGTGCCCTGACTCGCTAGTGGAGGAGGAGGAGGCAGAGGCATCCAGTTCGGAAGGTTGATGAGCTCCTTCCGCCATAGGCATGGAGTCTTCGGAGCAGAACCCAGCCTAGTCTCCCCTTCACCGGTAGGGTAGTCAAGCTGGAGGTCCTCAAATCCCTCCGTTATTTCATCCACCATCACCCTGACATATCCTTCTGGAATCGGCCGGCAGTGATAAGTTGCGCCTTGTTCAGTAGGATAAACACAGCCAACAGCCGCCTTGACCTTCAAATTCATCCATCGCGCCATAATGTGGCAATTTTGAGCCCCCGTGATAGCATCCACGGGATAGCTGGCAGGAGCCGTCAAGAGATGCTCTGGCTGAAGCAGCTCGGTGGAAGCCACACTGCTTCTCCGCTGAGATGGCAGGGTAGCTTCGGGGGAAGCTTCGGCAGGTCGTTTGCTGCGATCAGCTGCTTCTCGCTCCTCTAACCCATTACCCTTTCGTGCAACGCCTGCAGTTGGCTCTGCTCCAGTTTCTTCCTCCTCTTGTGGGTTTTGTAACCCCCTGCCTCCGGAAAACCAACCTTCCACGGAATGGAGCCTGGCGTGCCTCGTGTCCGTCCAGGGTGCTCAGGATTCTCGAGGGCCATTGTGAGCTCGTCCTTCTCCCTGTCTCGAATGAACGTCCCTTGCTGCGCTGCATGGATATACTTCTGAAGCCTTGTGACTGGTGTTTTCAGTTTCTCGTCCGTCCAACGGCACTTCCCTGTTACAGGCTCCAAGGTTCCGCCAGCACCGAAGAACCAAGTCCGGCAATGGTCTGGCCATCTCATTGTCTCCGGTTCGATCCCTTTATCAAGCAAATCATTCTCAGCCTTGGACCACTTAGGCCGGGCTTGCAGGTAGCCACCTGACCCCGTGCGATGGTGAAACTTCTTCTTTGCAACATTTAGCTTGTTTGTCGCCGACATCTTCTTACTCTTTTCCAATGTCGTGTAGGCCACAAATGCGGGCCAGTGATCTCTGATCTTCTCATATTTTCCGATGAATTCTGGTGTCTCTTCTTTGTCGACAAACTTTTTCAGCTCTTTCCTCCACCTCCTGAATAGGTCTGCCATCTTCTTAAGAGCACAAGACTTGATTAATTGCTCTTTAATTGGCTTCTCCGTATCCTCCTCTGGCGGTAGGGTAAAATTTGCCTTCAGCTTAGTCCAAAGATCATTCTTCTGCATATCATTGACATAAGACACCTGAGGGTCTTCCTCCTTAGGCTTATACCATTGGTGGATGCTGATCGGGATCTTGTCCCTAACAAGAACCCCGCACTGAGCAACAAATGCATTCTTTGTCCGGATGGGTTCAATCGGTTCGCCGTCGCGCGCGATTGCTGTGATCTTAAACCTTTCATCCGAGCTCAACTTTTTCTTCGGGCCTCGTTTCCTCACCGAAGTTGTGCTCGATCCGAAGGGCTAGGAAAAGGAAGAAAGTTAATTAATATGTGTACATATACAAAAACAATGAATGCATCAATTAACTAGTCAGCACGAGCTTAACTAATATATATATACCTGGCCGGACTCGGTTCGGTCACCGGAGCAGTCAGCACGGTCTCCTTCTTGTACCTCCATTGGGTCATCACCGGAGCCATCATGAACATAGCCCTCTTCTTGTACCGGCATTAATGGGCCGGAGCCATCATGAACATAGCCCTCTTCTTCACCCAGTCCTTCCTGACCAACAACGTTGTTGAAAAATGACGCAGTGACATCAGTTCCTTCTGCGATTATCTCCCCCAACATCGCTTCTGTTGCTTCGTCTCAGTAGTGCTCCATAGTTTCGGCAAATATTTACAACATGTCAATTCAAACATGGTACAGGTGGATATATATTAGTGGCAAACGTAGAACTAGCTAGCTAATCACAATAAGGAATCATGTTAGTGGCCTCGATGCTGCTTCTCTAGGGTTTGGGGTGGCCTAGACAACGCTTCAAGGGTTTGGGGGATGGCCTCGACACAACGCTTCAAGGGTTTGGGGTGGCCTCGACGACAACGCTCTTTTAACTTGGTAAATTTGGGTGGCCTCAAGAGAGTTTGTCGGGTAGGGGCGCAGCGGGAGGGGTAGGAGACCAACATCATTTTTTCTCTAGGGTTGGGGTGTCCTCGAGAGTTTTGGTCGAGCGAGAGGGCCGAGGGGGGGTATATCGACGACGACAGAGGAGAAGATCGAAGAAAAAAAAGAATAAAAAAAGAGGAGAAGAAGAAAGGAATAGAGGAGAAGAAGAAAAAATAGAATATTTTCTATTTTTTCTTCTTCTCCTCTATTTCTTTCTTCTTCTCCTCTTCTTTTTCTTCTTTCTTCCTCTTCTTATTTTTATTTTTCCTCTTCTTTTTTTTTCTTCCTTTTCCTTATTTTACTTTTTCCTCTACACTAACCTAAAATGCACTAACCTAAAATCGATATCTACTAACAACCTAAATAAAAAATCAATACATATATTAAAAAACATATATAAACAAAAAAATGCTATGAACATTATATTCATACATAGATAGCCACATCCATACATATATACACACATATATATAAACAAAAAATGCTATGAACATTATATTCATACATATATACACAAAAAAATACACATATATACACATACAAACACATATATATACATATATACACACAAAAATACACATATATACAAAAAAATGCAGGGTAGGGGCGGCCGCGCAGGACAGGGTGGCGCGCGGCGACCGCGCAGGGCAGGGGCGGCGGCGCGGCGGCTGCGCAGCAGGTGCGCGGGACGGGAGGGGCGCGGGGGACTGCTCACAGGGGGCGGCGGCGACGGCGAAGGCGAGCAGCCTGATGGCATCGGTGGCGGCAGCAATGGCAAGGTGGAGCAGGGGCGTCGGGCGGCGACGGCGACAAGGAGGAGCAGGGAGAAGTGGGGGATTTGGTCGAAAACTGCTAAGTGTTGTATATATATCAAGAGCATTGGTCCCGGTTCGTGGCACCAATCAGGACTAATACACCCTTTAGTCTCGGTTCGTGCCACCAACCGGGACCAAAGGCCTCTTTTCAGCAACCCAAAGGGCGAGAAGCGGCGGCCTTTGGTCCCGGTTGGTGCCACCAACCGGGACTAAAGGGTGGGCATTGGTACCGGTTGGTGCCACGAACCGGGACCAATGCCCCCCTTTAGTCCCGGTTGGTGCCGCCAACCGGGACCAATCGTCGTGTGCTGGCACGGTGCGGCAGGAAAGTTTAGTCCCACCTCGCTAGCTGAGAGGGGCGCGCGGTGGTTTATAAGCCCCACTGCCGCACCCCTCTCGAGCTCCTCTCCACTACAGGCTTACGGGCCTACTTACTACTGCTTTGCCTGATGGGCCTACTGGGCCTCCTGCGGGCCTGAATCCTGGCCCATGGTGGGTTTCTAGTCGTATTCAGGCCGTGGGGGCCAAGTAGGAGGCACTTTTTTTCTTTACTTATTGTTGCTATTTTTATTTTTTCCCAGTTTTTTTGTTTTGTTTTCTGCATTATTTTTTTTTTGTTTTTTTGCTTTATTTTTTAATTCTTTTTGCTTTTAGTTTTAGAAAAATTATAAACTTTCTGTTAGTGCCATTAGTTCTCAAATTTGAAAACATTTTTTTTGTTTTTTTATTTTGTTTCTTGCTTTATTTATTTTATTTTGTTTCTACTTACAACAAAATACTTATTGTTGCTATTTTTATTTTTATTTTCAATTTTTTTGTTTTGTTTTCTGCATTATTTATTTTCTTTTGTTTTTTGCTTTATTTTTTAATTCTTTTTTGCTTTTAGTTTTAGAAAAATTATAAACTTTCTGTAAGTGCCATTAGTTTTCAAATTTCAAAACACTTTTTTTGTTTTATTTTTTGCTTTATTTATTTTATTTTGTTTCTACTTACAACAAAATACTTATTGTTGCTATTTTTATTTTTATTTTCCAGTTTTTTTGTTTTGTTTTCTGCATTATTTATTTTCTTTTGTTTTTTGCTTTATTTTTTAATTCTTTTTTCTTTTAGGTCAGCAAAATTATAAACTTTCTGTTAGTGCCATTAGTTTTAGAAAAATTATAAACTTTCTGTTAGTGCCATTAGTTTTCAAATTTGAATAGAGAAAAAAGGTCCAGACGAACCGGGACCAATGGCCCACGTGGCTGCCCTCTTGAGAGTGTTCTTGGTGAGAACATAGTTGACAAGGAGCGAACCGGGATTAATGGTATTACGAGCGCCGAACCATAAGACATTAAAGCATTTCAAATAAACTCTGAAAAAGTTGAAAGTTGGCATGGTATCATAATTTCACGCACATAGCATGTGCATATACAAAACGGACAATGGTATCATACTCGTCTGTTACAAAGTTGGCATGGTATCATCATAATAGTTGCGGGAGAAAGTCTTCACTTTTTCTTCGCTTGTGTCATTTGCTTATTGCGCCGTAACCATGGATAATCTTCATCGTTTATCAGGATGCTGGGGTTGGCCTTGACTTTGAAGGGAGGAATTTCATGAAACTTTTCATAATCTTCAGACATGTCTGTCTTGCCCTCCACTCCGACGATGTCCCTTTTTCCTGAAAGAACTATGTGGCGCTTTGGCTCATCGTATGATGTATTCGCTTCCTTATCTTTTCTTTTTCTCGGTCTGGTAGACATGTCCTTCACATAGATAACCTGTGCCACATCATTGGCTAGGACGAACGGTTCGTCGATGTACCCAAGATTTTTCAGATCCACCGTTGTCATTCTGTACTGTGGGTCTACCTGTACCTTGCCTCCTGACAGATTGACCCATTTGCACTTAAACAAAGGAACCTTAAAATCATGTCCGTAGTCAAGTTCCCATATGTCCACTATGTAACCATAATACGCGTCCTTTCCCCTTTCAGTTGTTGCATCAAAGCGGACACCCCTGTTTTGGTTGGTGCTCTTTTTATCTTGGTCAATCGTGTAAAATGTATTCCCATTTATCTCGTATCCTTTCCAAATTGTAAGAGTCGAAGATGGTCCCCTGGACAACAAGTACATCTCATCACAAACAGTGTTGTCACCTCTGAGACGTGTTTCCAACCAACTGCTGAAAGTCCTGATGTGTTCACATGTAATCCAGTTGTCGCACTGCTCCGGGTGTTTGGAGCGCAGACTGTTCTTATGTTCATCGACATACGGGGTCACCAAGGTAGAGTTCTGTAGAACTGTGTAGCGTGCTTGAGACCAAGAATATCCGTCCCTGCATATTATTGAGTCCCTTCCAAGCATGCCTTTTCCAGTCAGTCTCCCCTCATACCGCGATTTAGGGAGACCTATCTTCTTAAGGCCAGGAATGAAGTCAACACAAAACCCGATGACATCCTCTGTTTGATGGCCCATGAAGATGCTTCCTTCTGGCCTAGCGCGGTTACGGACATATTTCTTTAGGACTCCCATGAACCTCGGGTACATATTGTGTAGAAATACGGGGCCCAGAATGGCAATCTCGTCGACTAGATGAACTAGGACGTGCGTCATGATATTGAAGAAGGATGGTGGGAACGCCAGTTTGAAACTGACAAGACATTGCACCACATCACTCCTTAGCCTTGGTATGATTTCTGGATCGATCACCTTCTGAGAGATTGCATTGAGGAATGCACATAGCTTCACAATGGCTAATTGGACGTTTTCCGGTAGAAGCCCCCTCAATGCAACCGGAAGCAGTTGCGTCATAATCACGTGGCAGTCATGAGACTTTAGGTTATGGAAATTTTTCTCTAGCATATTTATTATTCCCTTTATATTCGACGAGAAGCCAGTCGGGACCTTCATACTAAGCAGGCATTCAAAGAAGATTTCCTTCTCTTCTTTGGTAAGAGCATAGCTGGAAGGACCTTCATACTGCTTTGGAGGCATGCTGTCTTTTTCGTGCAAACGTTGCAGGTCCTCCTGTGCCTCAGCTGTATCTTTTGTCTTTCCATACACGCCCAAGAAGCCTAGCAGGTTCACGCAAAGGTTCTTTGTCACGTGCATCACGTCAATTGAAGAGCGGATCTCTAGGTCTTTCCAGTAGGGTAGGTCCCAAAATATAGATTTCTTCTTCCACATGGGTGCGTGTCCCCCAGCGTCATTCGGAACAGCTAGTGTGCCGGGACCCTTTCAAAAGATTACGTGTAAATCATTGACCATAGCAAGTACGTGATCACCGGTACGCATGGCGGGCTTCTTCCGGTGATCTGCCTCGCCTTTGAAATGCTTGCCTTTCTTTCGACATTGATGGTTGGTCGGAAGAAATCGACGATGGCCCAGGTACACATTCTTCCTGCAGCTTCCCAGGTATATACTTTCGGTGTCAAGTAAATAGTGTGTGCATGCGTGGTATCCCTTGTTTGTCTGTCCTGAAAGGTTACTGAGAGCGGGCCAATCATTGATGGTAACGAATAGCAACGCCTTTAGGTCAAATTCCTCCTGTTTGTGCTCATCCCACGTACGTACACCATTTCCATTCCACACCTGTAAAAGTTCTTCAACTAATGGCCTTAGGTACACATCAATGTCGTTGCCGGGTTGCTTAAGGCCTTGGATGAGAACTGGCATCATAATGAACTTCCGCTTCATGCACATCCAAGGAGGAAGGTTATACATACATAGAGTCACGGGGCAGGTGCTGTGATTGCTGCTCTGCTCCCCGAAAGGATTAATGCCATCCGTGCTTAAAGCAAACCATACGTTCCTTGGGTCACGTGCAAACTCAGCCCAGTACTTTCTCTCGATTTTTCTCCACTGCGACCCGTCAGCGGGTGCTTTCAACTTCCCGTCTTTCTTACGGTCCTCACTGTGCCATCGCATCAACTTGGCATGCTCTCCATTTCTGAACAGACGTTTCAACCGTGGTATTATAGGAGCATACCACATCACCTTCGCAGGAACCCTCTTCCTGGGGGGGTCACCGTCAACATCACCAGGGTCATCTCGTCTAATCTTATACTGTAATGCACCGCATACCAGGCATGCGTTCAGATCCTTGTACGCACCGCGATAGAGGATGCAGTCATTAGGGCATGCATGTATCTTCTGCACCTCCAATCCTAGAGGGCATACGACCTTCTTTGCTGCGTAAGTACTGTCTGGCAATTCATTATCCTTTGAAAGCTTCTTCTTCAATATTTTCAGTAGCTTCTCAAATCCTTTGTCTGGCACAACATTCTCTGCCTTCCACTGCAGCAATTCCAGTACGGTACCGAGCTTTGTGTTGCCATCTTCGCAATTGGGCTACAACCCTTTTTTGTGATCCTCTAACATGCGATCAAACTTCAGCTTCTCCTTTTGACTTTCGCATTGCGTCCTTGCATCACAATGACCCGGCGGAGATCATCATCATCGGGCACATCGTTTGGTTCCTCTTGATCTTCAGCAGCTTCGCCCGTTGCAGCATCATCGTGCACATCGTCTGGTTCCTCTTGATGTTCAGTAGCATCACCGTATTCAGGGGGCACATAGTTGTCATCGTACTCTTCTTCTTCGTCGTCTTCCATCATAACCCCTATTTCTCCGTGCCTCGTCCAAACATTATAGTGTGGCATGAAATCCTTGTAAAGTAGGTGGGTGTGAAGGATTTTCCGGTCAGAGTAAGACTTCGTATTCCCACATATAGGGCATGGACAACACATAAAACCATTCTGCTTGTTTGTCTCAGCCACTTTGAGAAAATCATGCACGCCCTTAATGTACTCGGAGGTGCGTCTGTCACCATACATCCATTGCCGGTTCATCTGCGTGCATTATATATAATTAAGTGTGTCAAAAATCATTACAGAACATCATGAATAGATAACTAAGTGACCAAATTAATAGAAGTTCATCATCACATTAAAACCAAAGTACATACATAGTTCTCATCTTCAAGCGAAAATCATTACAGAACAACATAAAGCTCTGCAGAGCATCTAAATTAATTAAACCATACATTGAAACTATGTAAAACATTTCAATGTGGAAAAAAATGCGATCATAATCGCAACAAAGGTAACAACTGATCCAACGGCATAATGATACCAAGCCTCAGTATGAATGGCATATTTTCTAATCTTTCTAATCTTCAAGCGCATTGCATCCATCTTGATCTTGTGATCATCGACGACATCCGCAACATGCAACTCCAATATCATCTTCTCCTCCTCAATTTTTCTTATTTTTTCCTTCAAGAAATTGTTTTCTTCTTCAACTAAATTTAACCTCTCGACAATAGGGTCGGTTGTAATTTCTGGTTCAACAACCTCCTAGATAAATAAAATCTATGTCACGTTGGTCGGCATAATTTTCATAAACAATAAATGAACCAATAGTTATGAAAAGATAATATATATCACATCCGAATCATAGACAGGACGAGGGCCGACGGGGGTGGATACCAAAACCATATCACTATATAAGATGCAATAATAAAAGTAAGAAAATAATACAAGTATCTATCTAAACATACAAGTAAGAATATTTTTCCTTTCAGAAAGAAGATAAGAACAAGAGGCTCACCACGGTGGTGCCGGCGATGAGATCAGCGCGGGTGATTGACGGCGGTGAAGATGGGGACAAGGCGTGACGGACCGCTAAACCTAGACAAATATTAAGGAAAATGAAGCTTGGAGGTCGAGCTTGGAGAGGAGAAGATGATATTGGAGTTGCATGTTGATATTTGTCTCAATATTTGCACACTAGGAACCTTGTGTGCATAGGAGGTGAGCTAGAGCACACAAGCTATGTCCCCATCTAAGCTCGGGCATTCCATCGAACACCTTGTGTGCATAGGAGGTGAGCTAGAGCACCACCAAGCCCTCTCCCCCTCGCCGGCCAGAAAAAACAGAGCAGTGTGCTCTGCTCTTACGCGAGGGGGTATATATAGGCACCTCATTGGTCCCGGTTGGTGGCATGAACCGGGACTAAAGGGCTGCCTTTGGTCCCGGTTCAAGCCACCAACCAGGACCAATGGTGGTGGGCGAGGAGCGAGGCCCATTGGTCCCGGTTCGTCCCACCAACCGGGACCAAAAGGTCCAGACGAACCGGGACCAATGGCCCACGTGGCCCGGCCGGCCCCCGGGGCTCACGAACCAGGTCCAATGCCACCATTGCTCCCGGTTCTGGATTGAACCGGGACTAATGGGCTGACCCGGCCTGGACCAATGCCCCCTTTTCTACTAGTGCTAGTAAGCCTCTACTATACTAGCTTGTTGATGAAACATGGTTAAGGTTTCCTAACCATAGACATGTGTTGTCATTTGATAATGAGATCACATCATTAGGAGAATGATGTGATGGGCAAGACCCATCTGTTAGCTTAGCATATTGATCGTTCAGTTTATTGCTATTGCTTTCATCATGTCAAATACATATTCCTTCGACTGTGAGATTATGCAACTCCCGGATACCGGAGGAATACCTTGTGTGCAATCAAACGTCACAACGTAACTGGGTGATCATAAAGATGCTCTACGGGTATCTCCAAAGGTGTTTGTTGAGTTGGCATAGATCGAGATTAGGATTTGTCACTCCGAGTATCGGAGAGGTATCTCTGGGCCCTCTCGGTAATACACATCATAAGAAGCCTTGCAGGCAAATGACAAATGAGTTAGTTACGAGATGATATATTATGGAACAAGTAAAGAGACTTGCAGTAACGAGATTGAACTAGGTATAGATATACCGACGATCGAATCTTGGGCAAGTAACATACCGATGGACAAAGGGAATTACGTATGTTGTCATAACGGTTCGACCGGTAAAGATATTTGTAGAATATGTAGGAACCAATATGGGCATCCAGGTTCCTCTATTGGTTATCGACCGGAGATGTGTCTCGGTCATGTCTACATAGTTCTCGAACCCGTAGGGTCCGCATGCTTAACATTCGTTGATGATATAGTGTTATATGAGTTATATGATTTGATGGCCGAATGTTGTTCGGAGTCCCGGATGAGATCACGGGCATGACGAGGAGTCTCGAAATGGTCGAGAGGTAAAGATTTATATATATAGGATGATGGTATTCAGACACCAGAAGAGTTATGGGATGCACCAGGTAGTCATCGGTTCACTAGAAGGGGTTCCGTGCACCCCCGATAGGTGTATGGGCCTAATGGGCCAAGGAGGGACAGACCAGCCCATAGGGGGCTAGTGTGCCCCTCTCCCTGGCCGGCCGGCCCTAGGGAAGGAAAGGGGGAGGGCTAGACCCTCTTGCCTTCCCCTTCTCATGGAAGAAAGGAAAGGGGGCGCCTCCCTCCCCTGCCTTTCCCGGTCACCTAAAAAGGAAAGGGGGGTGCCCTCCTAGCTTCTCCCTCCTCCCCCACCTATATATATGTGGGAGGGGGCGCCTAGCACAACCACGACAATTGTTCAGCCATGTGCGGTGCCCCTTCCACTGTTTACACCCCTGGTCATATTTTTGTAGTGCTTAGGTGAAGTCCTGCGAAGATAGTTTCACCATCACCGTCACCATGTCATCATGCTACCGGAACTCATCCACTACCTTGCCGTCTTGCTGGATCAAGAAGGCGGAGGACGTCACCGAGCTGAACGTGTGCTGAACACGGAGGTGGCGTACGTTCGGTACTTGATCGGTTGGAGTGCCAAGAAGTTCGACTACGTCAACCGCGTTACTAAACGCTTCCGCTTACGGTCTACGAGGGTACATAGACACACTCTTCCCCTCTCGTTGCTATGCATCTCCTTGATAGATCTTGCGTGTGCACAGATTTTTTTTTGTTTTCCATGCAACGTTTCCCAACAACTTAAGCGCAGAGACTCTGATCCATTCAGGTCGGGTCGCTACATAGGGCATCTCCAAGGCGGACCTGCAAGCCTCCCGCATCCGTCCGGGCCGCAGAAGCCATCCAACGCGGGCTTGTATCGGTCTGTGGGGTGGTCTGAACGCGTTTTCTCCCGCAAACCGAAGACAAACGTGGCGGAGCTTTGCAGGAGTTCGGACACCAGACACGTATGACTCTGACATGCCGGGCCTTCCAAAACCCTTTCCGGACCCCGTGCCTCTATCCTTCCCATAATATCTTATTCCTTCTTTCTCTCTTGCCTTCGTCACAACTACATCACCCCGGCTGCCACGCCACACCACTGTCGGGACTCTATGTCTCCGTCGGCATCAATGGGCAGGTAAGGAGAAAACAATATTGGGATGTAATATTTGAACTACTACTGCATGCGGCTATTTAAATGTCTATACCCTATGTATGCGGCTATTGTTGGATGACGGCCTCCCGTATTAGTGCCCGCGGACTGGCCCCCTCCCCGAGCATGCGTGCGCGTGTTCGCGGACGGATGAAGGAGGAAATTTGCGGGTTGTAGTTGGAGATGCCCTTAAGAAAGTGGAGCAGAGGATAACACTGACCAGAGCCCAATGCCCAAGCCATGTGTTTCATTCTCTAATTAACATCGACCAAGCTCCATTTTGCTGCATCACCAAGATGTACTTTCATTCTCAATTTTGTGAAATCATTAACAATTTTTGAAATCATAAACATTTTAAAACTAGTGAACATAATTGAAATCATGAACATTTTTCAAATTCGTGAACACTTTTACAAATTTTCGAACACTTTCTAAAATCAAGAACATTTTCTTGAAGTAAACAATGAGCGTTTTTTTAAAATATTTTCTTGAATCGGCAAACAATTTTTGGAAATTGGCGAAACAATTTTTGAAATTCACAAATATTTTTTGAAATGCATGATCATTTTTTGAATCAATGAAAATTTTATGAATGAATAAACTATTTTGAAAGTCACAATTTTTGAATTTTTAGGATATGTTTCATTCATTAACATTTTTGAATTGGCGGAATTTTGTTCAATTTCATTAAAAAAATAACGCAAGAACTTTTTGAAAAATTGTGAACATTTTTTTATTTCCTGTATATTTGTTTTCTAAATTATGAATTTTTAGGTTTTTAATTAGCAATTTTTTTTCAAAAATCACGAACATATTTGAATCCACAAACATTTTATGATTTATTAAACATTTAATTTAAAAATGACCATTTTTTAAAAAATTCGGAACTTTTTTGAAGTTCCAATTTTTTTTTAAAGTATAAAAAAGAAAATGGAAAGAGAAAGAAAAAAGAAAATTTTTAAAGAAGGCCGTCCGGACATTGGCCGGTCCAAATGGGCATGCTGCGTCTTCTCTCAGCGTGCAGAGCGCAGTATAGGAGGTCCGTACTGCATATGGGTCAGCCCAGGCGAAGAATTCCCCTGTGTAAAACGTTATTTTTTATCATTTATAGGTGGTATTTTTTAGGGATACTTACAGTTATATGTGGCATTGGTGGGTAATATTTTGCAGTTTGGGGGGTAATTTCTGTGACATACCGCTAGGGGGAATGTCCTCTTTATTATTGGGTATAGATATAGACTAGTAAATATGTCTGTGCGTTGTAACGGAAGAAATATCGCACAACACATATGTCAGTGAACCGTGCTAGTCATGCTTAAAACTTAAACAACTAATCTCATCGAGCTCAACATGAGGACCGCCATCTGCAAGCTACTTCGTACAGAGCAAACATATGATGGAATGGGTGAAGAAATTTCCTCCTTGTATAATTATAATTATATATATAATCAAGAAACCAATGTATTCACATGAATAAATGTATTTGAAATTAAAAATAAGGGACTAAAGCAGCTAAATATGAACATTTTCATAAAATCATTTGGACCTAGCTTTTATTTAAGTGCCTTTTTAAATTCCTTTCAAACCTTTTCTAATATCCGACGTCTTTTCTACTTCGATATAGAACTCCAAACCTTTCGCTTAATTCTTTCTGCATTTATCAGAGCTTCACCAAAAATATCGATATTTTTAGACCCTTCTAGCTCCTACTCATATTCAAACCAGTTGAATTTAAATCCAAATGAGTCTGAATTCAGCTCTTCCAAATTGGGTAAAACTTCTTTTCCCGGATAAGTATAAATCTCAGGCTCCACGTAAAATAAATATAACATTTTATAAACCCTTGGCTATTCTTTTCTTCTCTTTCCCTTCTCTTTAATCTCTGTAAATGGGAAATGGTAAAAATCATGAAAAGAAAGAAGGAGAGGGAGCCAGCACAGCTCAACAGCGCTTCCTGCCCGAGCGCCTCTCGCTCCTCTGCTGCTCCTCTCCAACTCGTCAAGCCGGTCTCCTCCCAGCGACCGCTGCGGCCATGGCTCCACTCCGGCATCGCTCCTCGCCCCCAACTCGTCTCCTCTTCGCTAGACCGCCTGCTGTACGTCATGGTTAGTGGTGGCTCGGTTTGGCAGCGGTGATTGGAGACACTATTTTGCGTCCGTCGGCCCGTTGCTTCTCGGCTCTGTCTTGACCTTTCTCGTAGGTTGGGTACCCCATACTACTTTTTGTTGGATTCATGCGCCTCTCCTCTTTGATTGGTCTTATCACACCCTCTTTTTGTTGGCTTGTTGATTCTTGTAATTTGGAACGTATATAAGTTTTTTTTTGGCAAAACGGAACGTATACAAGTTGCTAGGATTTGATATAAAGTGCCGGGGTGGGACTATTAATTCGAATCTGGAATTTTGGCACAAACTCTGTTTGCTATAGCCGGAAGGGAGGGGAGGGCAGGAGTCGAACATTTTTAGTGGCCCAGAATAAAAGTTTTTAGCGGCCCATAATAAAAATTCTAGCCCGTTGACTTACGCAGCTGAAAAATATGACGCGGACGGGCAGAAACAATAGCCCCTTTATTAGTAGGTATAGATATAAATTAGTGGACCGGTTAGGCGTAACTAATATGTGTAATGCATTTTATTTTGCTGTGTAATGCATTTTATTTTGCTGCCACTAGTTAAGTGATCCCTTTTTCTCCGAATATCTGGACCATCTCTCATCCCTTTCGACGTAAATATACTGATATTGGTTGCACATTTCTTTCTGTCAATTAAGTGTACCTTGCTCTCGAAACAAATGCGTGCTCCCGTGGCCGTGCCTCCTCGTCATATCTTATTCTACTGGCCTACTGTGTAAGGTCGACGACACGGATGAAGGCTCCGTCAGTTTAGTGTGCCTTCTATATCACGATTAATAGACGATGTCAGGGAGAGTTTCTTGCCTACAGCGATCGAGAGCGCACCGTCCACGGCGATAAGTTCTGGTCGAAAACTCTGCGATTGCGCTCCTTCCACGTCTGGAGCAGAGACAGAGAGTGACCACGTACGCCGCGCGTGCTAGGCCCTAGCGCCTGCATGCCGCTTTGCCTCTCATCGTTCAAGCTGGAGTAGTAGCTTTCAGCATTGGCCGTACGTATATATGGCGGCATGCGGCGGCCCGGCCAAACTAGCTTGGTAGTAGTCAGTACAGTGCATCCTACGTATTCTAGCTAAGGTCTAAGGATATAGTACATTTGTTCTTGGATTTTCTCAGCGAAGCCGCGTGCATTGCCTGCATGCACGACTGACATGTAGGCAAAATGGAGCTGTGTTGACGCTCTGCATGCACTACAAGTGCTAGCTGTCGCTACCACTACGGATGAGTACGTACTACCTCGTCATCACTTGTAGTGCATGAATTTAAAGATTTGTCCTCCTTCTAGGCTTCTAGAAGAGTATCTCATCATCACGCCCTACCTCGTCAACATATATGTAGCTGATATTATATACGAGAGATTTTGGCCGGGCCTATTGCTATTCTCTCGGAAAGATGCAACGGAAATGCCTTGTCCCTGTTTAGTATCACTCCTGGTTACTGTCTAGGGCCGGGAAAGGGCAGGTCAAAAAGGAGTATCCCCGCGGATAATTTTTGTGGAGAGAGCACTTGGATCTGCAAAAAGATCACCTCGGTCAATTTTTCTCTTGTCCCAAAAGTAACAACACATGCATGATGTATACTGCATCACATTTACATCAGCATGATGCATACGGATACGATGAACACCGCCTGTTTGGGAATAGCAGATACAACTACAGTACTCCATATAGCTAGCAAGACAGACATATGCCAGCATGATCCAGACATTTAATAATTGTACGTGTACGGTTTCAGAGTCGCTGCGATGAAGGCCATGCTCTAGGCCGATCGGTTGAATGGCTCAGTCCGTCGATGCGCCGAGGGCGGGGCCCCTACGTGGATGGGGGAGGCCCCAGCCAGCCAGCTAGCCGCCATCTCACTTGAAACGCGCACACGTGGGCACGTCCGATGCTGTGCTGGGGCCTCTGTAGCTCTGTTGCGACAGCTCGGCTAGCTAGCTCGCCTGTGCTGCCGCGGTTTCCGTTTTCCTTCTGTTTCGGCGCGATAGACCGACGTCGACCAAGCGTCGACGCGATCATGGCGTCACGGCGGCGTCACGCGCGAACCCCACAGACCGCTGTGGATCGATGGGGCGCGTCGACGTCCAATTGATTCGACATTCAATGGCTCGCTTGGAAAATGCTTTGGCCCACTGCCAGCAGCTTGCAGGAGTACTACTATGCACCGTGCAGAGGTCTTGATTGCCCCACTCGCCTCCGCGAACTGGAATGGTCCACGGCGCGATCTACTCCCCTCTCCGTGCTCCGCGGCTCGGGTCCAGGTCCAGCAGAGCCGAACAAAAAGAGGACCAAAGAAACGCATGGATACCATGGTCAGCTTTCTCTCATGTCTTTGGCGACAGAGTTGAGAACGTGAAATGTTTCCTTCGACCGGGCCACCGAGCCGCACCAACCCACCGCGGGCCGTGACTGCCGGCGGGCAGGGATTTTCTCGCAAAGCCGGCGCGGTCCACGACGCTTTTACCCATGGACGGCACGGGCGGTGCCGGGTAGTTATTACAGTCGTGCAAGACCGACGACAGCCCGAGCCAGGGCGGGCCTCCCAGCACTAGAGCTGGCCGTGCCCTCTCGACGACGACGCACCGTGCCAGGTCGGCGCGCGACCGGCCGGGCTCGGGTCGAACCGGAGAACGCACTATGATCCGGGGTATATGATTACGGCGGTGCGGCGGCCGTCGCTGTCCTCCCCTTCCGCTTCTCCCCTCGCGCACAATGGACTGCCCTACTGGATCCGCTGCGCTGAGTGAGTGCGCTGTGGCTCCATCCTCCATGCATGCTATTTTCAGCTCGGTTCGTTCCTTCGCCCGTTTCCTCTCACTGTCGCTTTACGCGTCGCAACTCGCAAGTGATCCGGGTTCATACCGCCTTTCCTTGGCATGCACTCATGCATGTCTTTTTCTCCCTCGCTCTTTCACGCACACGCGGTGCCAAAGGGTGCGGCATTTCCACTGATCGCTCCGGCCACTACGCGATGTTCTCCCGCCTTATCTGAATCGACCGTAGCCAGCTTAGCTATCCCTCCTCTGATCTTTTCAGCACATCTTCACCGGCCTCCGTAAAACAACATAAAGCGCATGCACGCATGCATTCCGGGTTGACATCACACACACACGGTGCTCGCTGTCACTCTAGATGTGAAAAGGCTAGTCAGAGAATAAAGTGATCGATCGAAATGCAAGCAGATCAACGACCGATATGAACCGGCCGGTAAACTAAATGATGAGGAGTTCACTCACCTCATGCATGCACTCACGGAAGCAACAATTATGCTAAAGTGAAGGAGGGTGTGATGATCACTTAGGTAACTACGCTACACTCTTCCTTGGTCGTTAATTCGTTATTAAGTGAACTAACCTACGCAGCGCACCACCGGTGCCGTGCCGTCTCTTTCGCCCTACCGGGGCTGGCTACTGACGGACAAGGGCTTCTGGGCATTGCTAGCTTTTGGCGTTTTTTCCTCGGCTGGGCCACCACGCCCGCCCGGCCGGCCACATGCGGGCGATCGAGAATCAAAAGCTCCACAGTTCATCGCAGGATCGACCGACCCGCGTCATGTCGTCGGCCAGGGCCCGTCCAGATCCAGGTGTTCCTATCAGACGGTGGATGTGAACCGCACGCTTTCGCCGTTTTGGCCCCATGCGCGGACCAGAGCCCGCAGACGTGCCGATCCCGGCCGACATACGTACGCAGACGCGCCCCGTCCTCGCCGCTCCGTGCACGCGCAACGCGGAGGTGCAGTCAGATGCACGGCCGGTTTCGAACGACTAACGTTGCTGCACGGCGTTTCCTAATTGTGTGGCGCTCCCTCTCGTACGTCTGGTTCGAAATGGTTCTAGTACAATAGGAGTATTAATTACTCGAGGAGAGGGTTAGCCAGGTTTAGTCCGTACGTACTCCCTCCATTTCAAATTACTCGTCGCTGAAATGAATGTATCTAAAACTAAAATACATCTAAATACATCCATACGTGCAACGAGTAATTCGAAACGGAGGGAATACATTCATTTCAGCGACGAGTAATTTGGAACGGAGAGAGTACGTGCTTGCACGGATCGATCAGCTAACACTTAATTAATTGTGTCTGTGCATTTCCGGACGGTACTGACAAGAAAGAGACCGAACATCATCCTCTTCTCTGAGCATTTCGGGACGTACTCTGTTTCCTGTCACGACTAGGCCAGCCAGGCCATAACCGGCACTGCCCTTCGGTCATGGCACGTCCTGTAAAAACGGAGCGTCGATCGTTGGCCGGAGGCAATACCGTCCAAGTACGAAGTACGCCCGATTTAACTGACGTCGCTGGTGGCAAAGCCCGAACCGAATTGCTCCAAGTGACGTCTCGGATATATCCAGCCGGGAAATCAAGAGGCGAAAGACATCGATGGCTCTTTCAAAAAAAAAAAAAGACATCGATGGCTCTCGAGCGAAAACGAACGGGAGCTTCGATCGCATCAGGTGAGGTGACGTGATGTGGTTGTACGTGTGAGGCTCCCGTCCAGACCAACGCACCCTCTGCTATTGCCAAATCAGACCGAAAATATCGACCATGCAGGAGATCGATCCGTTGATTGCCTTGTCGCTGCCAGATAATTGACACGGCCAAGATGATCTAATCACGACAATCAGAAATGTGCGTCGTGTGGCTAATTCATAGCTTGTAGCCCTGTACGCACTTCAAATCATCCCCGTGTTTCCTAGGAAGATGGTTTGTGGCACGCAGGTGTGGCAGCACGCATTAGATTTCTTGTCGTTTCACGGCTTCATGATTTGGAAACTGGTTTGGTCTTTGATTGTGTTTTAGCCTTTAATTACTTTCTAGAACTTCCCGCAAAAAAAAAATTACTTTCTAGAACAATGACCGTGCTTTGCAACGAAATATAAACATTCTAGTATGCTAGCCTGTGATTTACCTGATCATAATAATACGATAGTGTAAATAAATGTTCGTCAAATTCTGCCCGTGAATTACCTTATATTTTGATCAGAAGTTTGGTAAGTAAATTAAAGAGAAATTAGTTTAGAAGGTATGCAAATTAAGTTGATTGATTATCATGCATGGAAGGTTGGACGAAGAGGTGGTCGGAAGAAAGGTGAAATATGAATTTTATGTTCTTTTTAAGTAGTAGAGATTAGAGCAACTCTAGCAGACCCTGGAAAAAGCCCCGACCTGCAAAATAACCGCCAAAATGCGGGTCGGCGCGGAAAATCCCGCCCGAACAGACCCTGCATACGCGTTCCACCCGTAAAATTTTTTGCGGGGCGCGGCAAAAGATCTCCCCTGACCTCTAGATTCACGGGGTGGGAGGACGACCCGAGCTCGGCAACTATCCACAGCGAGATTTGGCGGGAGGGACATTTCCGCGCAGCCGTTCCCGCTCCCCCCACCCTCCACCACCATTGCCCTCGCCACCTCCCGCCCAGGTGCATCTTCCCTGGCAGTCGTTCGCCGCCATGGATGACACCTTGCTGTCCCCCGTCACCATCGAGGTCGCGCACGCTCAATCCCCTCGGGCGGATCTCGTCGCCGGCCATGTTGGCGCCGCCGTCGCCCAAGGCACCACTGCGCCTGTCCGCAAGCGGCAGTGCGACGTGGTTGTACAGGGCGGGAATCCGGCTGCCCCCACCGGGAAGGCCCACGCTCCGGGCACCAACGCCGCTACGCGATCCCGGCCGGCGGCGGAGAAGGTCGGCAAGGCCTCCGGCGTGAAGCGGAAGAGGATTCCGGCTACAAAGAAGCCGACTCCTTCACCCACTCCCTCCGCCCCGGAAAGAGGTTCCCGACGATGCTGCTCAACGGTGCTGCTCCCACCGCAAGCGAGGTGTTCGACGAAATGGCCGGAAGGTATGCCTCTTCGGTCATGGAAATTTTCTTTACTTTCGCGATAGCTCATGACTTGTTGTCGTTCACTATAGCGGTGGTTCGAACAATGCAGCTGCCGAGTTCGTGAACTTGTTGGACACCAACGCCGTTGACATCCATCAAGCCCCGTTCACCGCATTTGATTACAATGAAACGGAGGGCGACGTGGATGATCATGGGGGTGAAGAAGAAGTGGAGGAGATCGATGAGGGGGCGTATGAGCAGTCACAAGCAAGAAGTGGAAAAAGCCAGAGATCGAAGAACTACACGATCTTGGAAGATCAAATCTTGATCAAGGCATGGAGTGCGGTGTCTCTTGATTCATGCACGGGTTCTTCTCAAACCGCCAGGAGGTATTGGCAAAGGATCAAAGATCAATACTTCCGCATGATGGCAAAGTATCCCAATAGGACTCCACGCACCTTTTGATCGCTCCAAGGGTGTTGGGACGTGATCAAGCCTATTTGCAGCCGTTGGGCAGCTTGCTTGGAGCAAGTACACAATGCACCTCCAACTGGAACCGTGGAATCCGACTATGTGAGTTCATTTTGACTTTGTTCAAGTTGTGCACATCATATGAAATGATTGCATCGTTCAAATTGTGTAGGACAAAATTTCCCAACAAAGATACAAAGACATGGAAGCTTCAGAAGGCAAATTCTTCAAACTCGAGCATTGTTGGGACTTGCTCAAAAAGTGCGAGAAGTGGAAGTTGATTGAAAAAGAATCCCCACCAAAGGGAGGTTCACTTACAAACATGGATGAAGATGAGGATGATGATGGCCCAAGAAACTTGAACAAGCCCAATGGCGACAAGAAGACTAAGGAGAAAATGAAGAGAGAGCACGAAGCGTCGAGCTTGAGGGAGAAGATTGATGACATGGTGCAATCAAATGAATTGATGTTAGTGAAGACATTGGAGATCAAGAAAGAGTTGGCTGAGAAGAAGGCACATGAGAAGCAAGAGAAATGACAATTGCTCGAGGAAGAGGGGCTGCGCAAAGCGACCATTGAGGAGAGAAGAGCACGTGCCGCTGAGAACAAACCCATGTCCAAGTTGCTCGCCGAAGAGAACAAGATCATGACAATGAAATGCAATGACATGGACGACCTCACCAAAGAATGGCATGATATGGCAAGAAGAGAAATCTTGAAGAGGAGAATGCTTGCGGCGGCCAGTGCGTGTTACAGTGCCGTAGATGTTTTCTCAACGGGGTTTGGAACCAATGTCGCCGATGCGTTCAGTGCAACAGTTGATGATTGTGGTGCCGGAGTTGGAACAAGTGTGGGAGGTGTACTCGGTGGTAGTGATGACCCTCGATGGACTTGGTGGTACGGAGTGAAGATCGACCAAGATGATGCCAAACATGGTCGTCACTTTTGCAAGACCCTCTTTTGCATTTGTCCTACAAAACTTTAAGCTTTTATTTGCGCGTGAACTATGTTCTATTGTTTGAATTTGCACTTATTTGTCAGAACCGATGTCAAATTCGATAATTGGGCGTCTTTGGTTTGCGGGTCGACGCGGCGATGCTCGAGCAGACCCCGCGTAGCCAGATGACCCACAAGTATAGGGGATCTATCGTAGTCCTTCGATAAGTAAGAGTGTCGAACCCAACGAGTAGCAGAAGGAAATGACAAGCGGTTTTCAGTAAGGTATTCTCTGCAAGCACTGAAATTGTAGGTAACAAATAGTTTTGTGATAAGATAATTTGTAACGGGTAACAAGTAACGAAAGTAAATAAGATGCAGCAAGGTGGCCCAATCCTTTTTGTAGAAAAGGACAAGCCTGGACAATTTCTTATAATGAGAAAAGCGCTCCCGAGGACACATGGGAATTATCGTCAAGCTAGTTTCATCATGCTCATCTGATTCGCGTTCGGTACTTTGATAATTTGATATGTGGGTGGACCGGTGCTTGGGTACTGCCCTTTCTTGGACAAGCACCCCACTTATGATTAACCCCTATTGCAAGCATCCGCAACTACAAAAGAAGTATTAAGGTAAACCTAACCATAGCATGAAACTAGTGGATCCAAATCAGCCCCTTACGAAGCAACGCATAAACTAGGGTTTAAGCTTATGTCACTCTAGCAACCCATCATCTACTTATTACTTCCCAATGCCTTCCTCTAGGCCCAAATAATGGTGAAGTGTCATGTAGTCGACGTTCACATAACACCACTAGAGGAGAGACAACATACATCTCATCAAAATATCAAACGAATACCAAATTCACATGACTACTAATAGCAAGACTTCACCCATGTCCTGAGGGACAAACGTAACTACTCACAAAGCATATTCATGTTCATGATCAGAGGAGTATTAATATGCATTAAGGATCTGAACATATGATCTTCCACCAAGTAAACCAATTAGCATCAACTACAAGGAGTAATCAACACTGCTAGCAACCCACAGGTACCAAATTGTGGTTTTGATACAAGATTGGATACAAGAGATGAACTAGGGTTTTGAGAGGAGATGGTGCTGGTGAAGATGTTTATGGAGATTGACCCCCTCCCGATGAGAGGATCGTTGGTGATGACGATGGTGATGATTTCCCCCTCCCGAAGGGAAGTTTCCCCGGCAAAACAACTCCGACGGAGCCCTAGATTGGTTCCGCCAAGGTTCCGCCTCGTGGCAGCGGAGTTTCATCCCATAAGCTTTCTTATGATTTTTTCCAGGGTAAGAGCCTTCATATAGCAGAAGATGGGCACCGGAGGGCCACCAGGGGGCCCAGGAGACAGGGAGACGTGCCTAGTGGGGGGGGGGGCGCCCCCACCCTCCTGGCAAGGGTGTGGGCCCCCTCTGGTACTTTCTTTGCTCAATAATTCTTATTAATTCTAAAAATGACTTTCGTGGAGTTGCGGACTTTTGGAGCTGTGCAGAATAGGTTTCCAATATTTGCTCCCTTTTCAGCCAGAATCCCAGCTGCCAGCATTCTCCCTCTTCATGACAAACCTTGTAAAATAAGAGAGAATAGCCATAAGTATTGTGACATAATGTGTAATAATAGCTGAGGGAGTCCCAGACTAGGGGGTGTCCGGATAGCCGAACTATCATGGTCGGCCGGACTCCAAGATTATGAAGATACAAGATTGAAGACTTCGTCCCATGTCCGAATGGGACTTTCCTTGGCGTGGAAGGCAAGCTTGGCGATACGGATATGTAGATCTCCTACCATTGTAACCGACTTTGTGGTAACCCTAGCCCTCTCCGGTGTCTATATAAACCGGATGGCTTTAGTCCATAGGACGGACAACAATTATACCATAGGCTAGCTTCTAGGGTTTAGCCTCCTTGATCTCGTGGTAGATCCACTCTTGTAACACACATCATCAATATTAATCGAGCAGGACGTAGGGTTTTACCTCCATCAAGAGGGCCCAAACCTGGGTAAAACATCGTGTCCCTTGTCTCCTGTTACCATCCGCCTAGACGCACAGTTCGGGACCCCCTACCCGAGATCCGCCGGTTTTGACACCGACATTGGTGCTTTCATTGAGAGTTCCTCTGTGCCGTCACCATCAGGAAGGATGCCTTTCCCCGTCTTTAAAGACGGCACCGTCGTCAAGGGAGCTTTGGCCACCGGCCAGACTATCCGGCTAGGCGGTTTTCTTATGACCGCCTGTTCGGCCACCGCTCCGACAATGACCTCTCAGGTCATTAAAAGCGATCTTCACGTTAGCTCGGAATTCGCCGAGCAGCTAGATCCGATTGAGCTCTCCTCCGTAAACGAGCTCTTGGATCGCATCGCCGCCTTGGGAGTCGCTACCGACTACGATCAGATTGGGCTTAAAACCGATTTGAGAGAAATTAACTCTCCCCAAGTTACCCACCACGTTGTTGTGGTAGAGGAACAATGTGGCGACTCTTCTTCTATGTTAAAAACCAACTATGTCTGGATTCCTGATCCCTCCATGCCGGATTCCCACGGAGGGACGGACGCTAATCAAATACTGAACCTAAAGTCAGGCATCGGACCAGATTTGTTGGAAAGCGTTCAGCAAACCAAGCTTCCGAATCCGGAAGCTTCTTGGCCTTTGAGCCTCAGATCGGGCGGGGTTCCGAACTTAATTCCACCCGCCCACCCAAACATAAGCGATCTATCTCAAATACGGCAAGAGCCCGATGAAACAGTACATCATTACTGGGCCAGATTCCTCCTGGTTATGAACAGGATAAAGGACTGCCGTGAAGAAAGCGCGATTTCAATCTTCTGCAACAATTGCACGGACAAGGGAATCATAAACGCCATCAGTCGTCGCGAAGTTACACGCTTCGCCGACATAGCGACAATTGTACAAAAATACTGCGCGATGGAGAGTGCCTGGAAAACCGAAACTAGGTTTTGGGACAATCCGACCCTGAATACAACCCTAGTCCGAAATAAAAGGGTGCGTCATACTCAAGCACCTGGGTTAAAAACCAAAAAGCAAAAACCCCCTAAAGGGTACGGAACCGTACTGGAGAGATGGCTCAAAGGACCCTGCAAAATCCACAGTACGGAGGGCGCCACTCCAACACATAGCCTTCGAGCATGTTGGATATTACGACGGGTGGCCAAAAGTGGCGAAGGCTTTTTAGCCCCGGGCAACCAGCCCAGCAGTACCAGTACGGTATTAACAGTCTTCGAGACTTTCGCATAAAATAACATGCGGAAAAGAACAATCCGCAGCCTCGCCGAAGTCTACCAAGTAGCAACAACAAATCCATGGAGCGACACGGCTATCACCTTCAATGCCAGCGACGAACCTAAATTTCGAACAGCTAGAGCACCAGCCGCATTAGTCCTCAGTCCGATAGTGGACGGCTTTCGTCTTACCAAGGTACTCATGGATGGCGGCAGCGGATTAAACCTGATCTACGAGGAAACCCTTCAAAAAATGGAAATTGACTGGAGCCGCATTGAGCAAAGCAGCACAACCTTCAGGGGAATAATCCCTAGTCGAGAAGTACGCTGCACAGGAAAAATCACACTAGATGTAGTGTTCGGCTCGCCAGACAATTACAGGTCCGAAGAGGTCACGTTCCAAGTGGCCCCATTCGGCAGCGGATATCACGCTTTGTTAGGGCGAGAGGCATTCACAATCTTCCAAGCTATACCCCATTACGGGTACATGAAGCTCAAAATGCCCGGACCCAATGGAATAATCACTCTCGCCAGTGATCCAGATACAACACTCCGCGCTGAAAATAAGACAGCCGCACTGGCCCTAGAGGCATTATCCGAAGCCCTAGCGGCAGAGGAACTAACTGCGCTGCGCTCCACGGTGGATAGGGACGATGTGATACTCGATAAGAGGTCCAAGTCCACCTCTTTTAAACCAGCAGACGAAATAGTCAAATTTTAGGTCCATCCAACGGACCCCACAAAGACGGCCTCCATTGGGGCACAATTAAATCCTGATGTAGAAGCCGCACTACGAGAATTCCTCTGGGAAAATTGGGACATTTTTGCCTGGCACCCTTCAGACATGCCAGGAATCCCACGCAGGCTGGCAGAGCACAGCCTAAATATCCTAAAAGGATTCAAGCCAGTCAAACAAGCTCTTCGGCGATTTTCCGAACCCAAAAGACAGGCAATGGGAGAGGAGCTAGCCAAACTCTTAGAAGCCGGATTCATCAGAGATATAAAACATCCGGACTGGCTAGCCAACCTAGTAATGGTACCAAAAAAGGACAAATCCTGGCGCCTCTGCGTCGATTTCAAAGACCTTAACAAGGCCTGTCCAAAGGACCCTTTCCCTCTCCCTCGCATCGACCAAATCATCGATGCTACCGCAGGGCACGATTCATTGTGCTTCCTCGACGCATACTCCGGATACCATCAAATCAAGATGGCGGAAAAAGACCAGGCCGCAACGGCATTCATTACTCCATATGGGCCATTCTGCTTCAACACAATGCCCTTCGGACTCAAAAACACCGGCGCAACATATCAGCGCATGATTCAGACATGTCTGGCTACCCAGATAGGCAAAACAGTAGAGGCATACATAGACGATGTGGTCGTCAAGACCAAACGCGTCAAAACTCTAGTAGACGACTTGAGGGTGACATTTGACAACCTCCGAGCATATGACATTAAGCTCAACCCGGAAAAATGTGTCTTTGGAGCACCAGCCGGAAAGCTTTTGGGCTTCATTGTATCCGGTAGAGGAATTGAAGCAAACCCTGCCAAGATCCGAGCTCTGTCACAATTGGATATCCCAAAAGACCTCAAGCAAATACAAAAACTAACTGGGTGCGTAGCGGCTCTAAGCCGCTTCATCTCCCGTTTGGGAGAAAAGGCTCTGCCCCTCTATCGCCTCCTCCGGTGCACCGAACACTTCGAATGGACGGATGCTTCCACGACCGGACTCGAAGAAATCAAGGCCATACTGGCAATAAATCCGGTCCTAGCCGCGCCCAACCTGGGCGAACCTATGTTATTATATATCGCAGCAACACATCAAGTTGTCAGCGCAGTACTCGTCGTCGAACGAGAAACAGAAGGGCACAGATTCCCTCTTCAAAAACCAGTGTACTACGTATCCACTTTCTTAACTCCATGCAAGTCCCGGTACCCACATTATCAAAAGATAGCGTATGCGGTGTTCATGGCATCCCGGAAGCTGCGACACTACTTTCAAGAGTGTTCCATAACGGTGGCCTCCGAAGTACCTCTCAATGATATTATAAACAATCGCGACACAACGGGCAGGATTGCAAAATGGGCCATTGAGCTCTTACCATTTGACATAACCTACAAACCACGGCGAGCTATAAAGTCGCAAGTTCTGGCTGACTTCATCGCCGAATGGACCGAAGCCGAACTCCCTAAAGAGTACGACGCGTACTCCAATTGGATCATGCATTTCGACGGATCCAAAATGTTGGCTGGCTTGGGGACTGGCGTCGTCTTGACGTCCCCAACTGGAGACACAGTCCAATACATACTTCAAAAATGTACATGGACTCCAACAACGCAGCTGAATACGAGGCCCTTCTACACGGCCTCCGGATGGCAATCTCCATGGGCATTCAACGCCTAGAGGTGCGCGGGGATTCAAACCTTGCAATATCCCAAGTAAATGGGGACTTTGACGCCAAAGATCCAAAAATGGCAGCTTACCGCAACGCCGTCCTAAAAATGTCAGCTCGGTTCGAAGGACTCGAATTCCACCATGTAGCCCAGGATAATAACCAGGCAGCAGACGTGTTGGCACGCATCGGCACAAAACGCGACGCCGTCCCTCCAAACATCTTCCTGGAATGGCTCTTTAAGCCATCCATATTATGGGAAGAGGAGTCCGGAAATAACAATCCGAAGCCAGCTGCATCACCTAACTCAGACCACTCTGACACAATCGGCGGCTCAGCCAATGAAATAACACCTTCAACCCACAAAATAATGGCAGTAATTGCCCCGTGGACGAAACCATTCCTAGCCTACTTAACCAGGCAGGAACTTCCCGAAGACCAAAATGAGGCCCGCTGCATAGTTCGGTGATCTAAAGCCTACAAGGTCCATGAGGGAGAACTTTATAAAAAAAGCACAACCGGAGTCCTTCAAAGGTTATCTCCGAAGAGGAAGGGCGAAATCTCCTGGCTGAAATTCACGCCGGACTCGGCGGGCACCACGCTGCAGCCCGTGCCCTTGTAGGCAAGGCCTTCCGTACAGGATTTTATTGGCCGACGGCCCGAACAGATGCTCGGGACTTAGTCCAACGATGCGTTGGTTGCCAGCTCTTTGCTAATCAGAGCCACATGCCACCCACCGCCCTCAAAACTATACCCATCACCTGGCCGTTCGCGGTCTGGGGGCTTGACATGGTTGGACCCCTTAAAGGGGGAACCCACAAGCACAAATACTTATTGGTCATGATGGACAAATTCACCAAATGGATTGAGGCCAAGCCGGTTAAAACGGCAGAATCCGGACCTGTGATAGACTTCATATCCGGGGTAGTACACCATTTTGGCGTCCCCCACAGCATCATCACTGATAACGGCACAAATTTCATGGCCGACGAGGTTAAACTCTGGTGCAAAAACATGGGCATCAAGCTCGACTACGCTTCAGTCTATCACCCCCAAACTAACGGTGAAGTCGAGCGAGCAAATGGTCTAATCATGAGCGGCATCAAACCCAGACTAATGCGGTCCCTCAAGGAATCTAACACGCACTGGGTAGAGGAGCTCGACTCTGTACTTTGGGGGCTGCGGACCACGCCAAACTGAACTACCGGATTCACACCATTTTTTATGGTGTACGGCGCAGAGGCAGTTCTGCCATGCGATATAATTCATAACTCACCTCGCGTGCGCATGTACGAAGAAAGAGAAGCCGAGTTGGATCGGCAGGACAGTTTGGACGCCTTAGAAGAGGAGCGGGACGTGGCAAAAGCTCGTTCCGCATTCTATCAGCAGCAGGCTCGAAGGTATCAAAGCAGAGAAGTACGGGCCAAAACTTACAATGTTGGCGAACTTGTTCTACGCCTGCCGGACAAGAAAAAGGACAAACTTAATCCCAAGTGGGAAGGTCCCTTCATCATCGACCAAGTCCTGACCGGCGGAGCATACCGTCTACGTAACGCATCTGACAATCGACTCGAGCCGAACCCATGGAACGCAACCCGTCTCCGAAGATTCTACGCCTAACGCCGGACTCAGAGTTCGTCTCACTCCTCCGTCCACCTTTTTACATTTTCACTGTCTCTTGTCCCCCTCCTTCTTCCCACTTTTTTTCAATACCTTTTATAGGCTGATTTGCGCATTGATTCGCACACACTTGATGTGCTCCTAGCACTCATTATACCTGGGGGCTTCTTTAACAGAAGCTTATTTATATGGGCTTCATGCCCAACACATGTGTTATACTTCCGCATGTACCTTTTATTCACCATTATATGCATCGATATGACTTAAGTTTTGGCCAAGCTGGGTTGCCTGGCTCCTGTGCTTACCCCTACGTTCCCGATTGTTCGGCTAGGAGGTAAAGGGAGCACCTTTGCGATTGTTACTGCCGGGTCAGCCGGATGTGTACCTCAGACTGGGTGAAGCCGAAAGCTAGCGTTCTTAAGAGAATATTCGGTCGGTGACTTGAAAGATGATTTATTACTTACTTATTTATCTGCCCCCATATGCTTTTTCTGCTATTTCCACAGTCCGGACATGCACCTTAGGGCATGCCTCCTAGGGAAAGGAACCCTTAACAGAACTATTCTCCCTAGAAGATGTTTCTTACTAACCATGTAATATAACATAGCTAGTTGGGCACTTGTCTGATAAAGCAATTATGACCCCGACGCCTTGTCTCCATGCATGCCCGGGTTCTTTTATAACCGTAAGGGTATTCGGACACACTCCAGACTGTTGGGTCCCGAGGTTGAAGCGAAAAGGTCCGCAAAGACAAACGATCTACAATCCGGCTAGAAGGCATTTTACATGTCATTTTAAATTACATCGTCAAACTGACTGATTGTACTCCTCTTCAATCCCATCTAACAGGCTGTCTAATTTACAGTCCCGTTGGGAATATTTCGCGGCCAGCTCTACCTGGCCGTACATCAAGCTCACAGGGATCTCCTTCCCATCAGGCCCCACAGGTCCGACCTCCGCCATGTGGTTTGGGTCAGCCTTCGGGTACCGCGTCTTCACCATGGCCCAGGCCTCCCTGGCGCCTTGACGGCAGGCCGATATCTTCCACAGACGGAGGCGTCGCCGTACTCCCTGAAGCTTCTCAGCAAGCCCTCCAAGGCCCTCAGGTAGGGAGACGGAAGGCCATAAGGCCTGAACGACGCCACTCATCGCCTGCCGAACACGTTCGAGCAGTTGCACCAGCTCGGGAAGTTGGTCACCCGTTGAACCGGGCATTTCCTCCGCAGGGCGACCTGTGAGCACACCTAAAGACACATTTCTGTCAATTGACTTCCTCGCCGAATTCTTCTTTTCAAAGGAATTTGCTCAAGCACTTACTATAAATGCCGCGACGAAGCCGCTGATTCTCCTTCACGGAGCCAGACAGCTAGGCCCGAACACCTTTCAGCTCTTCTCCTAGCTGGGTGTGGGCATCCTGGAGCTTGTTCCTCTCCTGCTGCACCTTCATAAGCACCCTCTCGCCGGCCTTTAGCTGACGCAGTAGCTGTTGCTTGTCCGGATCTAGTCCGGCGCCCTCTGCAATATTATTGTCAAATTTACGCACACGCCGCACTTTGTTAACTACTTATCTTTTCGAAGTACGTATTACCAACGGGGGTCTCTGTGGCTCCCCCTGTGGCGGCCAGTGCGGCCTCAAGTTGGGCCTTGCACTCTTGAAGCTCATGGGACAGGTGGGTATTCTTCTACGTAAGATCCTGCATAATAAATGATCCTTAAATCAGTTATTTTAACTATTTTAAGTCTCCGGGGCTACTGGCATATATAACTATTAAAATTAATTACCCGTATGTCCTTCACATACTGCTCCGTGGCTCTGGTTAAACCATCTTGAGCGGCACGGAGGTGCACGTCTCCCGCTTCAAAGGCATTCAACGCCTCCGGGGAGAAACACGCGTCACGAAGAACTGTCCGGCGACGCCTGTGATTCATGGCGCTCTCCACCTCAGACCGGGTGGCGGACAGCCTGTCGGCATCCTCCGTCGGAGGAACATCTGACTCATGCCTTGTGTTCGCCTCCCCTTCCGGACCACGCGATGGAGCATGGCTGGTGGAGGCTTGATTGGCAACCTCTCCGGACACTGTCCGGCGAGCGCTCTTTCTCCTGGAAAAGTTATGAGCATTAATATACCTCCTAGGGATCCTTCCCTTAAAAACAATGGTGTGTCGTACCGTTGCGGCGACGTTTCGATTTGCGTCGCACTCCTCTTCTGCCTGCTGGGCCGAACTGACCCTTGCTGGTCAGCCACCGCAGGTTCGGCTTCCCGCCTCAAAGGCACCTCCTGCGATGCACCATCAGTATAGGATGGTCAGAATTGAGCATGGATCAAATGATGGTGTCAAGACCTCGGTCGTAGTCACCTGGGAGGCCAGAAACAAACCGGGGTAGTCAGCCGTAATGGCGACTAGGGCATTGTCCATGCTAAGTTGGTGGAACACCCCATCGATCAGCTCCACCTTTATGTACGGATCCTCTTCGGAGGCCGGATCAAGGGATCGTTCCAGATCCTCGGGCTGTGGAGTTAGGCTTTGTATGCCCTCCACGTCCCGGCGCAGCTCCTGCGTCGAAATCACGAAGTAAGATACTTGACTTTGGAAGTATGGATCGGGTAGATAAACGTCCGCTTACCCAACTCCGAGGGTTATTCATGGAGAATCCATTCAATGGATTTGTGCGAAGGAAGTCCTCCTCCTCCCCCTTGTACAAGCCGGACAGGATCTTTGCCAGATTGGCTGCCGAGCCCGGCCCTCTGCGGCCATGACGGGTGGCGTCATCTTCCCCGTTGAAATCCCACATAGGGTGGCCCCTATATTGGAGTGGCTGCACCCCTCGCATAATGCACGTGGCCATGATTCCAATCATGGTCAATCCGGAGTGGGCCAGTAACCTAATCCGGCCCATCAGATTATGGACGCTCTCATCATCCTCACGTTGAGGGCTCCGCGGGCGCCAACTCAGGCGTTTCTTCAAGGGAGCATTGCTGAACTCCGGGAGGCCGATCCGAACTGGATCCGGTAGAGGGGCGTCCTCCATGTAGAACCATTCCGAAGGCCAGTCTTCGGACGCCTTCTTCGGGGTGCCGGATAGATATCCGGTCCCGGTGATGCGCCATATTTCGGCTCCGCCCACTTGATATATCGACCCCTTGTAAGAACAGGGTACGAGGCAAAACAATCTCTTCCACAACGCAAAATGGGGCTCGATGCCTAGGAACAGCTCGCAAAGAGCTACAAAGCCCGTGATGTGCAGAATGGAGGCAGGTGTGAGGTGGTGAAGCTGGAGTCCGTAGAACTCCAGGAGCCCTCGGAGAAACGGATGTATGGGAAATCCGAGTCCCCTTATTAGATAAGGGACGAAGCATACCCGCTCTCCTTTGGAAGAGTTGGGGACGCTCTCCGCCTGCTTTCCACCCCTGAAGGTGGCCAGTACGACTCGAACCGGAACCATGAAAGCCGGGGGAAGATATCCCTCGGTTTGGAGCACCACTAGCTCGCCGTGTGGAACTGAGCATATCCCCCAATCTCCTGGCTTAGGGCTGGGAGCGCGAGAGGAGGAGGTGCGTCGACTATCCATGATGGAATGGATTTTTGTCAGAGGCGCTTCAATGAGAACTTGCGGATGGAGGATGGTGTGAGCTGGATCTAGATACTCGCCTCTCTTATAGGCGGCTCGTTCGCACGACTAGGGGGTAAAATGTAAAAATACCCTAGCTTTTCGCATTCATACGACACGTGGAAGAAGTCCATTATTGGGCGTAGAAGCCAAGGAGTGCAACATTTGTAAGGAAGCCGGACACTATTCGACAGGAACATGAAGTTTGAAGGAGAACCCGCCTTGCAAGGCCGAAGACAATATACGCGCCGGACTCGTCATCGCTGAAGCCTGGTCGGGGGCTACTGAGGGAGTCCCGGACTAGGGGGTGTCCGGATAGCCGAACTATCATGGTCGGCCGGACTCCAAGATTATGAAGATACAAGATTGAAGACTTCGTCCCGTGTCCGGATGGGACTTTCCTTGGCGTGGAAGGCAAGCTTGGCGATACAGATATGTAGATCTCCTACCATTGTAACCGACTTTGTGTAACCCTAGCCCTCTCCGGTGTCTATATAAACCGGATGGCTTTAGTCCATAGGACGGACAACAATCATACCATAGGCTAGCTTCTAGGGTTTAGCCTCCTTGATCTCGTGGTAGATCCACTCTTGTAACACACATCATCAATATTAATCGAGCAGGACGTAGGGTTTTACCTCCATCAAGAGGGCCCGAACCTGGGTAAAACATCGTGTCCCTTGTCTCCTGTTACCATCCGCCTAGACGCACAGTTCGGGACCCCCTACCCGAGATCCGCCGGTTTTGACACTGACAATAGCCCATAATGCAATAAATATTGATATAAAAGCATGATGCAAAATGGACGTATCAACTCCCCCAAGCTTAGACCTCGCTTGTCCTCAAGCGGAAGCCGATATCGAAAAATATGTCCACATGTTTAGAGATAGAAGTGTCGATAAAAATAAAATACGGACATGAGGGCATCATGATCATTCTTATAACAGCAACATATATAGATTTAGTCATATGATTTCTTATGCTCAAGTAACAATCTATTCACAATGTCAAGTATGGATCATAAACTTCATTGAAAAACCTCACCCTGGACTGCGTTGTTATGGATGATTGAAGGAGCCATCAATCCTTATGGTGACTACATAGTGGAACTCTCAATGAAAGCACCAATGTCGGTGTCAAAACGGGCGGATCTTGGGTAGGGGGTCCTGAACTCTGTGTCTAAGACTAATGGTAATAGGAGGCGGGGGACACAATGTTTACCCAGGTTCGGGCCCTCTCGATGGAGGTAATACCCTACTTCCTGCTTGATTGATCTTGATGATATGAGTATTACAAGAGTATATCTACCACGAGATCATAGAGGCTAAACCCTAGAAGCTAGCCTATGATTATGATCATTGTTGTCCTACGGACCAAACCCTCCAGTTTATATAGACTCCGAAGGGGGTTAGGGTTACACAGAGTCGGTTACAGAGAAGGAGATCTACATATCCGAATTGCCAAGATTGCCTTCCACGCAAAGGAGAGTCCCATCTGGACACGGGACAAAGTCTTCAATCTTGTATCTTCATAGTCCAACAGTCCGGCCAAAGTATATAGTCGGGCTGTCCGAGGACTCCTTAATCCCGGACTCCCTCAGTAGACCTTGAACCAGGCTTCAATGACGATTAGTCCGGTGCGCAGATTGTCTTCGGCATTGCAAGGCGGGTTCCTTCTCCAAATACTCCATAGAAGATTTTGAACACGAGAGTCGTGTCCGGCTCTGCAAAACAAATTCCACATACCACCGTAGAGAGAACAATATTCCACAGATCTAATCTGCGGACAATTTTCCATAGCGTGACTTCACACCATGGCCTGATCATTATTCGAACCACTTTTCACAACCTTCCATCGCACATATCATGAGGCAGTTTTATCGACACGTCTTGTCGAAGCAGAGATTGTGTCCCCTTATCACGGGATTCTTATCAATACGGGTGTGGGTAACCCAACTGTGCCATCAATCGTGGCACTTGGGGAATAAGCAAATTTACCGGGCAAGTGGGGAGGCGCGGGATCTCTGCTGCCTTTATAAGGGGATAAGAACTCCCTTTTTCACCCACGCCTTCTTCTTCCTCTGCTCATCCATTCCTTTTCGCTCGAGCTCTAGTGCCCAAGCGTTCGTCTTCTCCGCCCAAAAAGGCTTCCCGAGAATATACGGATCAGGAGCAGGAGGCAAGTGGATGGCCTCTACCGTCTGGGAGAAGGATATCAAAAAGCTTCGAGGGGCCGGGTATTTGGCCAAGAGAATTGGCCACCGTCTTCCGACGGCGGGACAGATCATCCCCACTCCGGAACCCCACGAGAGGGTGGTATTCCTCCCTCATTTTGTCCGCGGGCTAGGGATTCCCCTTCACCCATTTGTTCGCGGCATCATGTATCATTACGGGCTTGATTTTCATGATCTATCCCCAAATTCCTTCCTCAACATCTCGATATTCATCGTCGTGTGTGAGGCCTTTCTCCGCATCCCGCCACACTTCGGCTTATGGCTGAAGGTGTTTAACGTGAAGCCCAAGGTAGTGAGCGGCGAGCACGTCGAGTGCGGAGGCGCCATGGTGAGCAAGATGCCCAATGTTACATGGCCAACAGGTACGTTCAATAATTTCGTCAAGGAGTGGCAGTAGCAGTGGTTTTACATCACTGAGCTGCGCGGCAAGGAATGGGCCGCCGCTCCAGAGTTCAGATAGGGAGACCCCTTGCGACTTACGTCCCGGACCAAGAAGGGCCTGGACTGGCTTTGTCTGACGAACTATCGGTGCTCCAGACGCGCGTCCAAGATATGAAAGACAAGAACATCAAGCTTGTCAATGTAGTCCAGGTGATGTTAGTTCGCCGGATTCTACCTTGTCAACATCGGGCTTGCAATTTATGGGAGTTCGACCCGGCCAAGCACCAGACCCTGCTAGAGCTCTTTGGCTCCTTGCACAAGGACATCTAGAATGTGCTTTTCAAGTCTGGCAAATCATGGCCGGACTCCGCCGAGGACCGCGGGTACCAACTGTCCCGCCCTGCAAGTTTGGTAAGTAATCGTACGTTGACAATTCATATGTTTTATTGGCATATCCTTGGGAAAATGCTTAATATATTTCCAACAACTTTCCTAGGGCTGAGCGAAGAAGGTGGGGCAGATCTACTGTCCGGCCCCGCTGCCAGAAGAACCGGCCGGCCCACTTAGGACGAAGATGCTGGTCCCAGCGCCTTACAAGGCACCGAAGAAGAAGGCCAAAAAGGAGGCCAAGAAGACCAGGGGCGGCCTCCATCGCCGTGCGCTTCGGACACAAAATCCGAAGACTCCAATGCCCATTCTTCCTCCAAAGAGGACGAGGAGGAGGAGGGAGACGAATCCCCCGCGGGGGAAGAAAGAAAAGGACGGCCTCCACATCCTTGGAGGCTGAGTCGCCTAAGAGGGGAAAAACTCCCCTTCTAGAGGAGTCCACTGCCGTCGCCGATAGCAGCCCGGAGTGGGATCCGAGGGCCCAGCCCCTAGTGAACTCGTGAGTATAAAATCCGAACATGCTTATACGTCCAGACTTGTCATGGCATAACACTTTAATCTGAGCCATGCTTCTTTACAGTCCTGTGAGGGCCCGTGCCGAACAATCCCCGTCGGAGGATTTGCTGGGTTCGGATGCTATGGAGAGCGGGACACCCCCGAAGGCCCCATCCCCCAAACATGTGA
>NC_041385.1:616000368-616072107 GCF_002162155.2 Triticum dicoccoides
AGATCGCAAAGGCGGCGCCAGGAGGCTAAACCTCGGGGTCCGGACACACGGGAAAGAAGGCTCCCGTGGACGTCGACGGTGGGGGTCATCTTGAATCCGGCCCCCAGCCGGACACGATCCCGGAGACCAATAAGGCCCCAGAATCAGGCAGGCAGCCTCCATTGGCTGGAGGGGGTGTGTCTATTCCACCGGTGACCTTTGTCCAACCAGAGGTGCGGGATGCTTTATTGGCGGCGCTGAAGGGCGCCTCCATCGTTGATGAACACCGTGCCCTTATGGGTGCGGTGATTGAGAAGATTCAGTCTGCTGAGAGTGGACTAAACGAATCTTGTATCAGCCTTATAAGAGGCTTCAAGGTATGTTTTATGAGGTTTGGAAGAGTGTCATAGTATAGATAACAGCCCCTGATACACTGTTTGGTGAAAAGAAGAACCGGATAGAGGATCAATTTTATGTTCGCAGGAGACTCACTTGATGACATCTATCTCTTTTAATAAGGATGCATCTGTAGCGACTACCACCTCTCATGCTGCAGAAGTATTCAGACTGAGGCATAGTCTGGAGCAGGCCGAAGGAGAACTTGGCCAAGTGAAGAAACAACTAGAGGATAACCAAGGTATGCAGAAACCTTGTTCATTGAGCAATGATGATTAGGTGTGCATGATGAAAATATTTTTATGATGTGCTCTAGGGGCGACGGCTGAAATTGAGGCTCTTAAAAAGGCTGTGGCCGAAATCGAGAAGAAGGCAGCCGCAGAGCAGGCTCTCCGTGAGAAGCACGAAGCCAGAGTTATTGAGGTAGAGCGAGAGCTTCAAGAGGCCGTGAAGAAATGCGAGACCTTGGAGCAGAGTTTATCAGGGAAAAAATCCGAACTCTCCCAGGCTCGCCAAGCCACAAGTGATGCCCGGGGGGAAGCCCAAGGTGCACTGAAGGAAATCCAGGAGGCGAGGAATTTGCGGCTGGTAAGGCTTTTTCTATACAAAGCGGGTGTCGGTGTCAAAACCGGCGGATCTTGGGTAGGGGGTCCCGAACTATGCATCTAAGGCTAATGGTAACAGGAGGCTAGGGACATGATGTTTACCCAGGTTCGTGTCCTCTCGATGGAGGTAATACCCTACTTCCTGCTTGATTGATCTTGGTGATATGAGTATTACAAGAGTTGATCTACCACGAGATCAGAGAGGCTAAACCCTAGAAGCTAGCCTATGGTATGATTGTTGTTGTGTCCTACGGACTAAACCCTCCGGTTTATATAGACACCGGAGGGGGCTAGGGTTACACAGAGTCGGTTTAAAGAGAAGGAGATCTACATACGAATCGCCAAGCTTGCCTTCCACACCAAGGAGAGTCCCATCCGGACATGGGACAGAGTCTTCTATCTTGTATCTTCATAGTCCAACAGTCCGGCCAAAGTATATAGTCCGACTGTCCGGATACCCCCTTATCCAGGACTCCCTCAGTAGCCCCTGAACCAGGCTTCAATGACGATGAGTCCAGCGCGTAGATTGTCTTTGGCATTGGGAGGCGGGTTCCACCTCCGAATACTCCAAAATTAATTCCGAACACAAGGACCGCGTCCGGCTCTGCAAGATAAATTCCATATACCATCGTAGAGAGAATAATAATCCACAAATATGATCTGCTGACATTTCTTTGTTGTGTGACATCACGCCATGGCCCGATAACTTATTCGAACCGTTTTCGCAACCTGCTCTTGCACACATCGCGAGGTGGTTTCCTTGGCACGTCTTGTCAAAGCAGAGATCGTGTCCCCTTATCGCGAGATCTCCATTAATACGGGTATGGGTAACCCAACCAGCGTCATCAATCGAGGCGCTTGAAAAATAAGAGATTTCGAGAGGCAAGCGGGAAGGCGTACATTCTACATCGCCTTTATAAAGGGACAGAGATCTCCCGTTTCTCCCACGCCTTCTTCCTCCTTTGCTCATCCGTTCTCGCACCCTCGAGCTCCAGCGCCAAGTTCTCACCTTCTCCGTAGGATCGCACCATGTCCAGAGCGGGAGGCAAGTGGATGGCTTCCTCTGTCACAGAGGAGAACATCACCAAGCTTCGGGAGGCCGGATACCTGGCCGAGAGCATCGCGCACAGGCTTCCGGCAGAGGGACAGATTACCCCCACTCCGAAGTCTCGGGAGAGAGTAGTATTTCTCCCTCATTTCGTCCGTGGACTAGGGTTTCCACTCCACCCGTTTGTCCGTGGGCTTGTGTACTACTATGGGCTAGATTTTCACGATCTGGCCCCGAACTTCGTCCTCAACATCTCGGCGTTCATCGGTGTGTGCGAGGCCTTCCTCCGCATCAGCCCTCATTTCGGCCTGTGGTTGAAAATCTTCTGCGTGAAGCCGAAGATCGTGAGCGGCCAATAGGCGGAGTGCAGAGATGCCATGGTGGGCAAAATGCCCAACGTTACATGGCTCGATGGCTCCTTCGTGGAGACCATAAAGGGGTGGCAATCAGGGTGGTTCTATATCACCGAGCCGCGCGATGCCAACTGGGTGGCGGCCCCCAAATTCAGATCCGGAATCCCCATGCGGCTCACTTCCTGGGAGAAGAAGGTCCTGGCCTGGGGCGAACCCACGGAGCTGACCGGACTCAAGACTTGCATCAGAAGTATGAGGGACAAGAAGATCAATCTTGTCAACGTGGTCCAGGTCATGCTTATTCGCCGGATTCTCCCGTGTCAAAGACAGCATTTGATATGTGGGAGTTCGACCCGGCCGAACACCAGATGCTGCTAGAGCTCTTCGACACAACGAACAAAGAAATCTGGAAGGTTTTGTTCAAGACCGGCAAAGTCCCTCCTCCCTCTTCCGAGGACCGGGGGCTCAGCGCAACGTGCCTTGCCAGTCCGGTAAGCCCTCTGGTTATTACAAGTTGTTTCCTTCCGAGTACATTTGTGGGAGGGTTCTTAGGTCACTATGTTGACCGAACAGGATTGGGTGCAGACGGCGGAGCAGATTAACTGTCCAGCTCCATTGCCCGAGGAACCAGTAGGCACACTCCTAGCGGAGATGCTGGTTCCGGCGCCTTACAAGGTGCCGTAGAAAAAGGCCGAAAAGAAGGCCGCAGGGACCCGGAAGGGTCTCCGGCGCGAGGCCGCAATAGACGCCTTGCCAGAAGATGACGAGGCGCACTCCTCCCACGAAGGGGAGGAGAGGAAGAAGAAAGCCGCCTCAACTGAGGGGGCCGAAGGGTCCAAGACGGTGGCTGCGGGGACCAAAAAAGGTCCCCGGCGCAAATCCGTGATAGAGTCGTCATCTGAAGACGACGAGGAAGATTCTACCCCCGAAGACGGGGGAGAACATGAAGAAATGCCTCCTCCCCGTGCTAGGGAGGAGAAGAAAAGGAAGGCCGCCCCATCGGGGGAGGCCGGGACGCCGAAGAAGGGAAAGGCGTCCCTTGCCGATCACTCCACTGCCGCCGCTTTCAGCGACGAGGAGTGGCTGCCCAGGGGCAAGCCCCGGGCGAAGTCATAAGTATCCGCATTCCATAATATTTTCCATGCGACTTTGACCTCATGGTTTGTAATGACGCCGAACATGTTTATGCAGTCCGGCCGGGTCCGATCTCGAGGTGTCCTCTTTGGAGGATTCTTTGAACGAGTCAGAGATGAACTCATTCCCGACGGCAACCTCCCCACGACCTGTGGATGACATCGAGGTGTTGTCCTGGAGGATGCCAGAGCAGGAGGCGATGGTTCCGGAGATGCCCCAAGGCAAAATCTTGGGCGTCGAACACATGGGGGATGGGAACCCCATGGATTATGCTGACGGGAGCCACAGCAAGTCTGGCTCCCAGCCGGTTACTGTACCGGAGCCTACAAAGGTTCTGGATTCCGGTAAGCAGTCCCTCGCAAAGGAGGGCAAGCCGGTCGTGCTGATGACCTCCGCCCAGCCGGAGGCGTCGGACAATTTGTTGGAAGTGCTTCGAGGCGCTTCCATCGAGGATGAACACCGTACACTTATGGGTACGGTGATTGAGAAGGTTCGGTCCGCCAAGAGCGGATTGACCGAAGCCTTCACCAGCCTGCTAACAGGCTTTGAGGTAAAGAAAGTGTGAGGAAATATCACCTGATAGATAGTAGCCCCTGATACTCTTGTTGGTGTTCGGGAAGAAAAGCCAAACGGAGGGTCAACTAAAAAACAAACCGCAGGAAGCTAATAGTATTTGTTTGTATGAATCAAACAGGCACTGCTGCTGACCGCCGCTGCGTGCACGGCTGAGGTTGTCGGACTCAAGCGCGAACTGGGGCAGGCCGAAGAAGAGCTCGGCCTTGTGAAGAAACAACTCGAGGCAAACAAAGGTAATGAAAACCCCGTCCATATGTCGTATAGGGCATAAAAAGTTGGTGATGCTAATAAAAAGCATCATGGCTTTTGATAGGGACCGTGACCGAAGTGGTGGCCCTGAAGGAAGCGATGTCCCGGCCGAAGCCAAGGCGGATACGGAGCGCACCGAGCGAGAGAAGCAAGATGCTCGGGTGGGGGAAGTACAGCAGGAGCTCCAGGAGCTCAATAAGAAGTTCGACTCCCTGGAGCATGACTACAAGACGCAAGCATCCGAGCTTGCGAAGGCCCTCCAGAGCGCGGACGACGCCAAGGCCGAATCCCAAAAGGCCCTCCAGGAAATCCAGGCGGCCAAGAAGATAGCGGAGGGTAAGGCATTCTTTATGAGAAGCAAGCATGTGGAGGAGTCTTTTCTTTTACTTACACGAATCCAGAGCTCTCCAAGGGGATTCAAAGATCTGCCATGCAGCATTTCGGATGCCAGCGGAGTTCTATCACGCTGAAGAGGGGAGCTCCACGGAGAAGCTGTTCTGGTCCCAATATACTGGGGCCGAACACTCGATGCCTCTGAGTGACCAACTGAAGCAGCTGGTCGAACTCCACAATGCGGCCGAACAGGCCATGGGGGACCTCATAGTTCGGATGTGGCCTGGCGAGCCCCTGCCCGGCAGCTACTTTGGCCTGGTGAAGCGGATGGTGCATGCCTGTCCACGGCTAGAAGTTATCAAGCAGTCTATATGTATTGAGGGTGCCCGACAGGCCTTTGCCCACGCGAAGATGCATTGGGGCAAACTGGATGCTGAGAAGCTCGTGAAGGATGGACCCCCGAAAGGCAAGGAGCACCACTATCCCGAAATGTATTATGATGGCGTTATGAAAGGCGCTCGGCTTGTGGCGAATGAATGTCCTAAGAACATTATTTTCGAGTAAATGTACTCATGTCGTCTGTGTAATATGAGGACGAGTTTGATTTCACTATATAACGCTTTGTTTGATTTAAAATATTACCTTCTCTGCGGCCGTTTATCAAAATTTGAAAGTAGGCCAGTCGTCGGCTTCCACCCCTTTGTAACTAGTACTGGGGTGTTCGTGGAAAACCTAAACACTCTTTTTCCAAATTCTTGGTCCTTTAAGGAGGTGTTTAGCACCGCGAACCAGGCAATTGGACTATTCGGCTTTATAACTCTCACTTGGCCATAGAAGTCTATAATTTTAAATTTCGGCGAAGCCCATAGTATTCAGAAAGCCGAACTGGGGCGTTATAGACGCCTAAATGGGGCAAGGCCGATTCCTCGCCTTAAGCGGAAAAAATCTTTAGTGATTTTAGTACCTCGCGAACAACGACCAGCTCTCGCCGCATCATGACGGTCAGTTTTCGGCTTTCTCTAGTAAGGTGCTCATCTAGAAGAACCGGGACACAATCGCAGTAGTTCTCCCTTCGCTACCTTAGCCGATATAACAGAACGTAAGGTAACAAAAGAAGGGAGCCGGCTAACCCAACTATTGACCCAAGACATGATTCGAAGCTGATGCATATAATGCTATAAGTTCGGGGTGCCGTACTGTTGAAAGTGTTCGGACTTTTCTTGCCATTTTATGGGGTTCGATAAGAAGCCCCTGGCAAATTGACCATACCAAAATGTACGGATGCAATATTGAATAAATACTCAACATAAAATATGAGGATAGTAATAAGAAGCTGACGTTATGTACTACTTCCAATTTATTTGGACAATACGGCTAAACGTAGGTGTACAATTGATGCATTAAGCAGAAAAAATAGGACTATTTGACATATCCTATCCAAGGGCAGGCTACATGCGGGTATGTAAGAACAGGTATAATGATCATTGAAGAGGACCACCTGAGTATTCCCCTGACGTGGAGGCCGGATTGCTAGTCGAGCTCCTGGCATGCCTGACGGTCCTGTTGTGAGGTACTCCAGACTCGCTTGACGGTGTTCGGAGATGTCGTTGCCGGATTGGCTGTTTGTCGGAGGAGGCTGCTTTGTACTTCTGCCGCGAGGGTCACAGTATGTTCTTCCGTACGGAGGGAGCGGTCTGTATTTTCATTGACTGTTATGACCCCACGAGGTCCTGGCATCTTGAGCTTGAGGTATGCATAGTGCGGTACCGCGTTGAAACGAGCGAACGTGGTTCGTCCAAGTAGTGTGTGATAGCCACTACGGAAAGGGACGATATCGAAGATTAACTCCTCGCTTCGGAAGTTATCTGGAGATCCGAAGACCACTTCCAGTGTTATTGAGCCCGTGCAGCGGGCCTCTACCCCTGGAATTACACCTTTGAAGGTGGTTTTGGTGGTTTGATCCATGACGGATCGATTCCCATTTTGCGCACTATGTCCTGATAAAGCAGGTTCAGGCTGCTTCCACCGTCCATGAGGACTCGCGTGAGGTGGAATCCGTCGATGATTGGGTCAAGGACCAATGCGGCTGAGCTGCTGTGACGGATGCTGGTGGGATGGTCCCTACGATCAAAGGTGATCGGGCAGGATGACCATGGGTTGAATTTTGGGGCGACGGGCTCCATCGCATAGACATCCCTAAGTGCACGCTTTCGCTCCCGTTTGGGGATGTGAGTGGCATAGATCATGTTCACCGTTTTAACCTGGGGGGGGGGATTTCTTCTGTCCTCCAGTGTTCAGACATCGGGGCTCCTCGTCATCATCGCTGTGCAGCCCCTTATCCTTGTTCTCGGCATTTATCTTGCCGGCCTGTTTGAACACCCAGCAATCTCTGTTAGTGTGATTGGCTGGTTTATCGGGGGTGCCGTGAATCTGGCACGAGCAGTCGAGTATGCGGTCCAGACTAGAAAATCTCGGATTGTTTCTTTTGAACGACTTCTTCCGCTGACCGGATTTGGAGTTGCTGAATCCGGCATTGACTGTCGTATCCTCAGCATTGTCGCCATTGTTTCGACGCTTGTGTCTGTTGCGCCGTGGCTTTCCGTTACTGTCACGGTTATCTGAAGTGCCAGGGTTTCCTGGCGCGGTGTTGTTGCAAGCCAGCCAACTGTCCTCACCTGCACAAAAGCGGGTCATTAGTGTCGTGAGTGCCACCATGGTCTTCAGTTTTTCTTGGCCGAGGTGTCGGGCGAGCCACTCGTCATAGATATTATGCTTAAAGGCCGCCAGGGCCTCGACGTCCGGACAATCGACAATTTGGTTCTTTTTAGTTAGGAACCGAGTCCAGAATTTCCTGGCTGACTCTCCGGGCTGTTGGGTAATGTGACTTAGGTCACCAACATCCGGTGGTCGCACATAGGTGCCTTGGAAGTTATCGAGGAATGAATCCTCAAGATTTTCCCAACTGCCAATGGAGTTTGCTGGCAGGCTATTTAGCCAGTGTTTGGCTGGCCATTTAAGCTTGAGTGGGAGGTACTTGATGGCATGTAGGTCATCACCGCGGGCCATGTGAATGTGGAGAAGAAAATCCTCGATCCACACCGTGGGGTCTATTGTGCCATCATATGACTCGATGTTAATGGGTTTAAACCCTTCTGGGAATTCATGTTCCATTACTTCATCAGTGAAGCAGAGGGGGTGTGCGATGCCTCTGTGCCGGGCTATGTCGCGGCGTAGTCCAATTGGGTCTGGTCGGTAATGTCCGGCCTGGCCGGATGTATCATTATTGTATCCGGCGTGGCGATCGGTGTCATGAGCTGTGGCGCGCCCTCATGATCCGTAGATCGATCTTGGTTGTCCTGCGTTGTTTTCCAATATGTCTCGCAGGCCCTGCGTATTGCCCCGGGTCGTAGTGAACCGGCGTGGGGGTGCGAGCTGGTGTCCGGCCTGATAGCCTGTTTTATCCCGGCCATGAGGTGGCCGGTCAGTCTCATCTTGTGCTATAAGTTCAGGCTCTTCGGCCTCTTCTTCTAGCGGTTTATGCTTTGGGTATCCCCTGCTCGGGGGCTCAAGTTCGTATTCCTCGGCCGCCAGGACTTCGGTCCATCTGTCTGCGAGCAGGTCTTGGTCAGCTTGGAGCTACTGCTTCTTCTTCTTCAGGCTTCTTGCAGTGGCTATAAGCATGTGCTTGAAGCGCTCCTGCTCTATGTGATCCTCTGGTACGCCGAATTCGTCGTCACCAAGGCTCACCTCGTCTTCGGAGGGAGGCATATAGTTATCGTCCTCCAAGTATCCATCCGTCGCCTGTTCGTCTGGGCTAGCCAGCCCGTGTTCCTGTTCGGCTTGCTCGAAGGTCGGTTGATCAGGATCGTATTCCTCTTCGGCACCATCTGGATTTTCTTCTCCAGTGCCGGTATTGTTGTGGCGAGGCTTGGAGCGGCGCCGATGACGCCCGTGTTTTGCTTTCTTCCCCGAGGGGTTATCTTCCGTTGCCTCATCGCCATTGGTTTCTTTGGGAGTATCCACCATGTATATATCATATGAAGAGGTGGAAGTCTGATGTCTACTACACAACCTTCTTCTTGTAGACGTTGTTGGGCCTGCAAGTGCATAGGTTTGTAGGACAGTAGCAAATTTCCCTCAAGTGGATGACCTAAGGTTTATCAATTCGTAGGAGGCGTAGGATGAAGATGGTCTCTCTCAAACAACCCTGCAACCAAATAACAAAGAGTCTCTTGTGTCCCCAACACACCCAATACAATGATAAATTGTATAGGTGCGCTAGTTCGGCGAAGAGATGATGATACAAGTGCAAAATAGATAGTAGATATAGGTTTTTGTAATCTGAAATTGTAAAAACAGCAAGGTAACAAGTGGTAAAAGTGAGCGTAAACGGTATTGCAATGATAGAAAACAAGGCCTAGGGTTCATACTTTCACTAGTGCAAGTTCTCTCAACAATAATAACATAGACAGATCATATAACAAGCCCTCAATATGCAACAAAGAGTCACTCCAAAGACACTAATAGTGGAGAAGAAACGAAGAGATTAGGGTAGGGTATGAAACCACCTCAAAGTTATTCTTTCGGATCGATCTATAAGAGTTCGTACTAGAATAACACCTTAAGACACAAATCAACCAAAACCCTAATGTCACCTAGATACTCCATTGTCACCTCAAGTATCCGCAGGCATGATTATACAATATGCATCACACAATCTCAGATTCATCTATTCAACCAACACAACGTACTTCAAAGAGTGCCAACCCCTATGCATAGGTTCATGGGCGGAACCCGCAAGTTGGTCACCAAAACATACATCAAGAGGCACATGATATCCCATTGTCACCACAGATAAGCATGGCAATACATACATCAAGTGTTCTCATAAAAGACTCAATCTGATAAGATAACTTCAAAGGGGAAACTCAATTCATCACAAGAGAGTAGAGGGGGAGAAACATCATAAGATCCAACTACAATAGCAAAGCTCAGAATACATCAAGATCGTGCCATAGAGGGAATACGAGAGAGAACACGAGAGAGAACACGACAGAGAGAGATCAAACACATAGCTACTGGTACATACCCTCAGCCCCGAGGGTGAACTACTCCCTCCTCGTCATGGAGAGCGCCGGGATGATGAAGATGGCCACCGGTGAAGGATCCCCCCCTCCGACAGGGTGCCGGGAAGGGCTCCTGAGAGGTTTTTGTTGGCTACAGAGGCTTGCGACGGCGAAACTCCCGATCTATCTTCTCCGATGTTTTTAGGGTACGTGGGACTATATAGGCGAAAGAAGTCGGTCGGGAGGTGCTCGACGGGTCCACGAGACAGGGGGCGCGCCCTATAGGGGGGCGCCCTCCTATCTTGTGGGCTCCTCGAGGATCTTCTGACTTCATCTCCAAGCTTCCAGGATGATAATCTTCCAAAAAATCACGATGTCGAAGGTTTCATTCCGTTTGGACTCCGTTTGATATTCCTTTTCTTCGAAATACTGAAACAGGCAATAAAACAGCAATATGGGCTGGGCCTCCGGTTAATTGGTTAGTCCCAAAAGTAATATAAAAGTGTATAATAAAGCCCATAATCATTCAAAACAGATAATAAAATAGCATGGAACAATCAAAAATTATAGATACGTTGGAGACGTATCACGCATCCCCAAGCTTAATTCATGCTCGTCCTCGAGTAGGTAAATGATAAAAACAGAATTTTTGATGTGAAATGCTACTTAGCATGATTCTCAAAGTAATTTCTCTTTATTGTGGCATGAATGTTCAGATCCAAATGATTCAAGATAAAAGCTTATAAAAACATAAAAATGATAATGCTTAAAAGCATACTAACAAATAATCATGTCCTATCAAAATAGCATAGCCAAAGAAAGCTTATCCCTACAAAATCATATAGTTAGTCCATGCTTCATTTTCATTACACAAAATACTCCCATCATGCACAACCCCGATGACGAGCCGAGCAATTGTTTCATACTTTTTAACGTGCTTCAGCTTTTTCAACTCTTACGCAATACATGAGCGCAAGCCATGGACATAGCACTATGGTGGTAAATGGTGGTGGTTGTAAGGACAAAAAGGGAGAAGATAACCTCACATCAACTAGGCATATCGACGGGCTATGGAGATGCCCATCAATAGATATCAATGTGAGTGAGTAGGGATTGCCATGCAACAGATGCACTAGAGCTATAAATATATGAAAGCTCAACAAAAAGAACTAAGTGGGTGTGCATCCAACTTGCTTGCTCACGAAGACCTAGGGCACTTCGAGGAAGCCCATCATTGGAATATACAAGCCAAGTTATATAATGAAAAATTCCCACTAGTATATGAAAGTGACAACCTATGAGACTCTCTATCATGAAGATCATGGTGCTATTTTTGAAGCACAAGTGTGGAAAAAGAGATAGTAGCACTTGTCCCTTCTCTCTTTTTCTCTCATTTTATTTTTTCTCTTTCTCTTTTTTTCTTTCTTTTTCTTTTTTTTCTTTCTCTTCTTTTATTTTCTTTTTGGTGGGCTTCTTTGGCCTCTTTTATTTTTATAAAGTCCGAAGCCCCATCCCGACTTGTGGGGGAATCATAGTCTTCATCATTCTTTCCTCACAGGGACAATGCTCTAATAATGAAGATCATCACACTTTTATGGATTTACAACTCAAGAATTACAACTCAAAGCTAGAACAAGATATGACTCTATATGAATGCCTCCGGCGGTGTACCGGGATATGCAATGAATCAAGAGCGACATGTATGAAAATTATGAAGGTGGCCTTGCCACAAATATGATGTCAACTACATGATCATGCAAAAAGCAATATGACAATGATGGAACGTGTCATAATAAACGGAACGGTGAAAAGTTGCATGGCAATATATCTCGGAATGGCTATGGAAATGCCATAATAGGTAGGTATGGTGGCTGTTTTGAGGAAGGTAAATAATGGGTTCAATACCGGCGAAAGTTGCGCGGTAATAAGAGAGGCTAGCAAAGTGGAAGGATGAGTGTGCGTATATCCATGGACTCACATTAGTCATAAAGAACTCATATACTTATTGCAAAAGTCTACTTAGCCCTCGAAGCAAAGTACTACTACGCATGCCCCAAGAGGGATAGATTGGTAGGAAAAGACCATCGCTCGTCCCCGACTACCACTCATAAGGAAGACAATCAAAAGAGCACCTCATGCAACAAATTTGTCACACAATTTTTACCATACGTGCATGCTACAGGACTTGCCAACTTCAACAAAAGTATTTCTCAATTTCATAATTATCCACTAGCATGACCCTAACATTACTACCATTATATCTCAAAAAAATTAGCAAGCAACAAATTGATCATAGCATCCAATTCACTTCCTATGATAGTTTTCATTCAAATTACCATGCTGTTTAAGACTCTCAAAATAATATAAGTGAAGCATGAGAGACTAGCAATTTCTTCAAAATATAACCACCGCCATGCTCTAAAAGATATAAGTGAAGCACTAGAGCAAATGACAAACTACTCCGAAAGATATAAGTGAAGATCAAAGAGTAGCTAAATAATTATGCAACTATGCAAAAACTCTCTCTCATTAAAGAATTTCAGATCTTGGTATCTTATCCAAACAGCAAGCAAAGCAAAATAAAATGACAATGCGAGGATAACATAACTCATGTGAAGAAGCAAAAACTTAGGCTCAACCGATACTAACCGATAGTTGTTGAAGAAGAAAGGTGGGATGCCTACCGGGGCATCCCCAAGCTTAGATGCTTGAGACTTCTTGAAATATCATCTTGGGGTGCCTTGGGCATCCCCAAGCTTGAGCTTTTATGTCTCCTTAATTCCTCTCATATCACGGTTTCTCTTTTTTTATCAAAAGCTTCATTCACAACAAAATCAACAAGAACTCGTGAGATAGGTTAGTATAAACCAATGCAAAACCATATCATCTTCTACTATAACAAATCACTAACATTATTATTCAACATTGAATACTAAATGTCTCTGCATATTTAATATTCCTATCATCAACTAGAATCATTAAACAAGCAAACATATGCAAACAATGCAAACATAACAGCAATCTGCCAAAACAGTACAGTCAGTAAAGAATGCAAGAGTAACAATACTTCCCTGACTCCAAAAATTATGAACTAAAATTCCCACTGTAATAAATTTATCCGAGCTTAATATGAAAAAATATTCAAAATTATACCATTCTATGACTTTTCTAGGGAATTTTTGCAACAGCGGTAAACTTTCTGTTTTCAAACAGCAACATGTATACTAGCAAAATAAGCATGGCAAAGGCTATCCTTGACTTTTTAATTGAAAATAAAGATGCAAAACATTATTCTAACTAACAGCAAGCAAAAACTAGTGAAATAAAATGACGCTCCAAGCAAAACACATATCATGTGGTGAATAAAAATATAGCTCCAAGTGAAGTTACCGATGAACGAAGACGAAAGAGGGGATGCCATCCGGGGCATCCCCAAGCTTAGGCTCTTGGTTGTCCTTGAATATTACCTTTGGGTGCCTTGGGCATCCCCAAGCTTATTCTCTTGCCACTCCTTATTCCCTAGTCCATCGAATCTCTACCCAAAACTTGAAAACTTCAACCACACAAAACTCAAACAAAACTCGTAAGCTCCGTTAGTATAAGAAAATAAAACCACCACTTAGATACTGTAATGAATTCATTCTAAATTCATATTGGTGTAATATCTACTGTATTATAACTTCTCTATGGTTCATACCACTTAATACTAGCCATAGATTGATCAATATAAGCAAACAACACATAGAAAACAGAATCTGTCAAAAACAGAACAGTTTGTAGTAATCTGTATCAAACGTATACTTCTGGAACTCAAACAATTATGAAATAAATTTCTGGACCTGAGTAATTTTTCTATTAATCACCTCCAAAAAGAATCAACCTAAAAGCACTCTCTAGTAAAACATGGCAGTCATTCTCGTGAGCGCAAAAGTTTCTGTTTTTTACAGCAAGATCATATAGACTTCACCCAAGTCTTCCCAAAGGCTCTACTTGGCACTTTATTGAAACAAAAGCTATAAAACATGATTACTACAGTATCATAATCATGTGAACACACAAAAACAGTAAGGGTAAATATTGGGTTGTCTCCCAACAAGCGCTTTTTCTTTAATGCCTTTCTAGCTAGGCATGATGATGGCAATGATGCTCACATAAAAGATAAGAATTGAAACATAAAGAGAGCATCATGAAGCATATGACTAGCACATTTAAGCCTAACCCTCTTCCTATGCATAGGGATTTTGTGAGCAAACAACTTAGGGGAACAATAATCAACTAGCATAGGATAGCAAAACAAGCATAACTTCAAGATTTTTAACACATAGAGAGGAAACTTGACATTATTGCAACTGCTACAAGCATATGTTCCTCTCTCATAATAGTTTTCAGTAGCATCATGAATGAATTCAACAATATAACCAGCACCTAAAACATTCTTTTCATTATCTACAAGCATAGAAAATTTACTACACTCCACATAAGCTTTCTTCTCATGAATAATAGTGGGAGCAAACTCAACTTTATCATGTGAGGCATAATCCAATTGAAAACTAAAATCATGTTGACAAATTTCATGGTTATCATTATTCTTTATAGCATACATGTCATCACAATAATCATCATAGATAGCAACTTTGTTCTCATAATCAATTGGAACCTCTTCCGAAATAGTGGAATCATCACTAAATAAAGTTGACACTCTTCCAAATCCATTTTCATATTCATCACAATAAGATTCAACATCCTCCAAAATAGTGGGATCAAAACTATCTAAAGTTGACACTCTTCCAAACCCACTTTCATCAATATAATCATCATAAATAGGAGGCATGCTTTCATCATTATAAATTTACTCATCAAAACTTGGGGGACAAAAAATATCATCCTTATCAAACATAGCTTCCACAAGCTTGTGGCTTTGCATGGAATTCATACTAACAACATTGCAATCATGCTCATCATTCAAAGATTTAGTATCAAGCATTTTATAGATTTCTTCTTCTAGCACATGAGCACAATTTTCCTTCTCATCATACTCATGAAAGATATTAAAAAGACGAAGCGTATGAGACAAACTCAACTCCATTTTTTGGTAGTTTTCTTTTATAAACTAAACTAGTGATAAAACAAGAAACAAAAAGATTCGATTGCAAGATCTAAAGATATACCTTCAAGCGCTAACCTCCCCGGCAACGGCGCCAGAAAAGAGCTTAGTTGACGGCATGTGAGTGAGTGCCCTTTACCTAGCCTCCCCGGCAACGGCGCCAGAAAAGAGCTTGATGTCTACTACACAACCTTATTCTTGTAGACGTTGTTGGGCCTGCAAGTGCACAGGTTTGTAGGACAGTAGCAAATTTCCCTCAAGTGGATGACCTAAGGTTTATCAATCCGTAGGAGGCGTAGGATGAAGATGGTCTCTCTCAAACAACCCTGCAACCAAATAACAAAGAGTCTCTTGTGTCCCCAACACACCCAATACAATGGTAAATTGTATAGGTGCACTAGTTCGGCGAAGATATGGTGATATAAGTGCAAAATAGATAGTAGATATAGGTTTTTGTAATCTGAAATTGTAAAAACAGCAAGGTAACAAGTGGTAAAAGTAAGCGTAAACGGTATTGCAATGATAGGAAACAAGGCCTAGGGTTCATACTTTCACTAGTGCAAGTTCTCTCAACAATAATAACATAGATAGATCATATAACAAGCCCTCAACATGCAACAAAGAGTCACTCCAAAGACACTAATAGTGGAGAACAAACGAAGAGATTATGGTAGGGTACGAAACCACCTCAAAGTTATTCTTTCGGATCGATCTATAAAAGAGTTCGTACTAGAATAACACCTTAAGACACAAATCAAACAAAACCCTAATGTCACCTAGATACTCCATTGCCACCTCAAGTATCCACGGGGCATGATTATACGATATGCATCACACAATCTCATATTCATCTATTCAACCAACACAAAGTACTTCAAAGAGTGCCCCAAAGTTTCTACCGGCGAGTCAAGAACGTGTGCCAACCCCTATGCATAGGTCCATGGGCAGAACCCGCAAGTTGGTCACCAAAACATACATCAAGAGGCACATGATATCCCATTGTCACCACAGATAAGCATGGCAAGACATACATCAAGTGTTCTCATAAAAGACTCAATCCGATAAGATAACTTCAAAGGGGAAACTCAATTCATCACAAGAGAGTAGAGGGGGAGAAACATCATAAGATCCAACTACAATAGCAAAGCTCGGAATACATCAAGATCGTGCCATAGAGGGAACACGAGAGAGAATACGAGAGAGAGAGAGAGAGAGAGAGAGAGAGAGAGAGAGATCAAACACATAGCTACTGGTACATACCCTCAGCCCTAAGGGTGAACTACTCCCTCCTCGTTATGGAGAGCACCAGGATGATGAAGATGGCCACCGGTGAAGGATCCCCCCTCCGGCAGGGTGCTGGGAAGGGCTCCCGAGAGGTTTTTGGTGGCTACAGAGGTTGCGGTGGTGGAACTCCCGATCTATCTTCTCCGTGGATGTTTTTAGGGTACGTGGGACTATATAGGCGAAAGAAGTCAGTCGGGAGGTGCTCGAGGGGTCCACGAGACAGGGGGCACACCCTACAAGGGGGGCCCTCCTATCTCATGGGATCCTCCAAGATCTTCTGACTTCATCTCCAAGCCTCCAGGATGATAATATTCCAAAAAATCACGATGCCGAAGGTTTCATTCTGTTTGGACTCCGTTTGATATTCCTTTTCTTCGAAATACTGAAACAGGCAATAAAACAGCAATACGGGCTGGGCCTCCAGTTAATAGGTTAGTCCGAAAAGTAATATAAAAGTGTATAATAAAGCCCATAATCATTCAAAAATGATAATAAAATAGCATGGAACAATAAAAAATTATAGATAGGTTGGAGACGTATCACAGTCTAGCGCCCTATGGGCGGTGGTTCCTGTTCTTCTCCTGCATCATCGTCTATACCATCGATGTCTTCAGAGTCGAAGTTAAGCACGTTAGTCAAGTCATCGACCGTGGCTATTAAGTGGGTGGTGGGTGGGAAACAAATTTCTTCGTCGCCAGCTTCCCACTCGAGCCGGACATAGTTCGGCCAGGAGTCTCCTAACAGAGAGAGAGAGAGAGACCTTAAAGAATCTAGCACATCTCCGAAGGGTGAGTGCTAAAAGATATCCGCGGCGGTGAACTCCATGACTAGAGCCCAGTTAGATTCAATGGGCACGGATGCGCGCGGTCCGAAACACACGACTAGGGATGAGTCCGGGGTCCGGAGACACAGATCCCTTTAGGAGAGGAGTCTGTGTTTGGCTCCAACGCCGAGGAGTGTGCGGCCTCCGGGCCGGGGTCCATCCACCCGTCCTTGGAAGGCACGACTTGCTCTGGAACAAAGTCCGGAGCTGTAGCAGGTGCGATGTTCCGAATACTGTCCGACTGCCGATCTAGGTCATGCACATCGTGATTGTTCGGCGCTCCTGACACGGGCCCGAATCCGTCGAAGATCAAGTCTCCGCGAATGTCGGCGGTGTTGTCTAGGTTTCCAAACCTGACCTGATGGCCAGGGGCGTAGCTATCGATCTACTCCAGATGGCCAAGCGAGTTGGCCCGCAGTGCGAAGCCGCCGAACACGAAGATCTGTCCGGGGAGAAAATTCTCACCCAGGACTGCATGGTTGAAGGTTGGAGAAGCCATCTAGCCTTGCAGCAACGACATAGAGGAACTCTCAATGAAAGCACCAATGTCGGTGTCAAAACCGGCGGATCTCGGGTAGGGGGTTCCGAACTGTGCGTCTAAGGCTAATGGTAACAGGAGGCTGGGGACACGATGTTTACCCAGGTTCGGGCCCTCTCGATGGAGGTAATACCCTACTTCCTGCTTGATTGATCTTGATGATATGAGTATTACAAGAGTTGACCTACCACGAGATCAGAGAGGCTAAACCCTAGAAGCTAGCCTATGGTATGATTGTTGTTGTGTCCTACGGACTAAACCCTCCGGTTTATATAGACACCGGAGGGGGCTAGGGTTACACAGAGTCGGTTTACAGAGAAGGAGATCTACATCCGAATCGCCAAGCTTGCCTTCCACGCCAAGGAGAGTCCCATCCGGACATGGGACGAAGTCTTCTATCTTGTATCTTCATAGTCCAACAGTCCGGACAAAGTATATAGTCCGGCTGTCCGGATACTCCCTTATCCAGGACTCCCTCAGCGGGTACTTGAAAGGAGAAAATCAAGTTGATAGTTTGAATTCTGATTTCTCCAGGGGTATTTGCGGAGCTGCCGTGCAGCATATCTGATGCCGCCCAATTCTACCGAGCCGAAGAAAGGAATACTGCGGATAAGCTCTTCTGGATGCAGTGTCTAGCGCCGAATTATCCGGTGCCTTTCTCCGATCAACTGAAGCAGTTGATCAAACTGCATAAGGTGGCCGAGCTAGCCATGTAGGATGTAATTATATGGTTTGCCCGCCGAGCCGATTCCGAGCAGTTACTTCGGGCTCGTGAAGCGGCTTGTGAGTGCCTGCCCTCGACTCGAGGTCATCAAGCAGTCGGTCTATATAGAGGGTGCGCGAATGGCCTTCGCCCGTGCAAAAGTGCATTAGGGGAAGATGGATGCGGAAAAGCTGATGACCGAGGGACCATCGGAGGGGAAGGAGCACCGCAAGCCCGAACTGTATTATGAAGGTGTCTTGAAAGGAGCCCGCCTTGCAGCGGAGCAATGCACCAAGGACATTATATTTCCATGAATATGGTCATGTTTGTCCTTTGTAATGTTTGAACAAGGTCACTTCTATTATTTATTGCTTTTCGTTTGAAAGTTTTTCCTCCTGTGCGGCCGTTTTATATACTAATTATGAGAGTTGGTCAGTCGTCGGCTTCTGCCCGCACGTAGTAAGTACGGGGGTGTTCGGGATAAACCTGAGCACTCTTTATCCTAGTTTTGGGTCCTTGAAGGAGGTGTTCAGCATAGGGAACCAGGCAATCAGACTATAGGGCTTTATCACTCTCACTTAGCCATAGGAGTTTTAAAAGGAAGGTAGGTGCAGCCCCTGGTGTTCGGAAGACCGCACGAGGGGCTCTATAAGCACCTGATCGGAAGAAACACCGATCCATCGCATGCTGCATTGGTTATGGCATAATGAGGAAGAAATCCTTAAAGATTTTACAACCTCTCAAATAGCTGACCAACTCTCGCTGCATCATGACAGTCAGTTTTTGGCTTTCTCTACTAAGGTGCTCGTCCGGAAGAATCGGGACACAATCGCAGTAGTTCTCCCGGTGCTACCTTAGCCGATATAGCGGAACGTAAGGTACCAAAACAAAGGAGCCGGGCAAACCTAACTATTGACCCAAGACATGATTCGGAGCTAATGCATATAATGATATAAGTTCGGGGTGTCGAACTGCCGCGAAGGTGTTCGGACTTTTTTGCCATAGTATGGGTATAATGAAGCCCCTGGCATATTAAGGCTTATCGCGATATGCAACTGCCTTTTAACAAAAGAGTTTTAATAACAAATAGCTGCAGACGAGCATCATATAAACCCACATGTTGTATTCAAATAATACGTCAATGCGTATGAGTACAGGTAATGCGATAAAAAGAAATATGACTGCGGAACCTGCTGAGACCAAGCAGGAGGAAGGTGTATGCGGAACCGGAGTGTAGTCGGATGATCATAGAGGGGAGTATCTGGCGATTCCGTTACGTGCTCGCACTATTTCCACGCCATCCTTCCTGGCCTACGCAAAGGTGAACCTACGAAGAAAATGCAAGAAATGGTTTTTCGCCACAGAGCGGTTGAGCCGCAGTATGGGGCTTGTCTTCAATTTTGCCGTAGTGTTTTTAATTAAGCTCCGGACGGGCCGGGCTATCCTGCCGCGCAGTAGTTCAGACTCCTTCGACAGAGTCCATGAGCTTGGTCGTCGACTCGAGGTTCGATTGGGAGGTGCCATCCGTTGCTCTTGCTGTTAAAGCAGTGGTAGATTCTACAGCAGTGAGGGGGAGTTCGGCCCTGCCATTAACCGTGATGACACCGCTCGGACCGGGCATCTTGAGTTTATGGTAGGCATAATGTGGCACCATGTTGAACCGAGCGAATGCGGTTCGTCCGAGCAACGCCTAATAGTCGCTGCGAAAGGGGACGATGTCGAAGAGTAACTCTTCGGTACGGTAACTGTGCGGAGATCCGAAGATCACTTCCAGTGTGATTGAACCCATGCAACGGGCCTCTAAACCTGGTCTGACACCTTTGAAGGTGGTTTTTGTGGGCTTGATCCTTGAGGGGTCGATGCCCATTTTGCGCACTGTATCCTGATAGAGAAGGTTCAGGCTGCTGCCACCATCCATTAGGACTTGTGTGAGGTGGAATCCGTCGATGATGGGGTCGAGTACCAATGCGGTCGAGCCGGCATGACGGATACTAGTAGGGTGGTCCCTGTGATCGAAAGTGATCGGACAAGAGGACCATGGGTTGAGCTTTGGGGCGACTGGCTCCATTGCATAGACGTCCCTTAGTTCACGCTTCTACTTGGGAATATGAGTTGCCTATATCATATTCACCATTTTCACCTGGGGAGGGTTCTTCTGTCCTCCTATGTTCGGTGATCGGGCCTCCTCGTTGTCATCGTCACTTTGAGACCCATTCCCCTTGTTTTCGGCACCTGACCTGCTGGCTTGTCTGAAGACCCAGCATTCTCTATTGGTATGATTGGCTGGTGTTCCTGGGGTGCCATGAATTTGGCATGGACGGTCGAGTATGCGGTCCAAACTGGACGGACCTGATTTTTTTGTTGAATGGCTTTTTCCACTGATCGGACTTGGAGCCACTGAATCCGGCATTGACTGCCGTGTCTTCGGCGCTATCACCGTTTTTGCGACGCTTGTGTTTGTTGCACCGTGGTTTGTCGTTGCTATCCCTGGCTTTTGATGTGCCAAGATTGCTTGTTGTGTTGTTGCTACGAGCCAACCAGCTATCCTCGCCCGCACAAAAGCGGGTCATGAGTGTTGTGAGGGCTGCCATGGACTTTGGCATTTCTTGGCCGAGATGTCAGGCGAGCCACTTGTCACGGATGTTATGCTTAAAGGCCGCTAGGGCTTCGGCATCCGGACAGTCGACAATTTGGTTCTTTTTAGTTAGGAACTGGGTCGAAAATTTCCTAGCTGACTCTCCGGGCTGTTGGGTTATGTGACTTAGGTCATCAGCATCCGGTGGTCGCACATAAGTGCCCTGGAAGTTGTCAAGGAATGCGTCTGCCAGGTTCTACCAACTCCCGATGGAGTTTGTCGGCAAGCTATTCAGCCAATGCCGAGCCGGTCCCTTGAGTTTTAGTGGGAGGTACTTGATGGCGTGTAGATCATCTCCGCGGGCCATGTGAATATGGAGGAAGAAATCTTCTATCCATACCGCCGGGTCTGTAGTACCATCATATGATTCAATGTTCACGGGTTTAAACCCTTCTGGGAATTCATGATCCATTACTTCATCAGTGAAGCATTAGGGGTGTGCAGCGCCTCTGTGACGGGCTACATTGTATTCGGTCCGGCCGGATTTGTTGGTGTGTCCGGCGTGACGGTCATCGTCACGTGTTGGGGCGCGCCCTCGTGATCTATAGATCGATCTTGACTGTCCTGCTTTGTTTTTCAATTTGTCTCGCAGGTCATGCATGGAGCCCCCGGCCTTCGTGTTTTTGCTTGTTTGGCGACGGGGTGCGGTCTAGACTTCGGGCTTGTACACCGCTTTGTCTCGGCCACGGGGTGGCCGGTCAGCCGCATCATGTGCTGGTAGTGTGGGCTTTAACGCCTCCTCCTCGAGTTGAGGTAGCAACCTGCGCTTTGGGTAACTTTTGGTAGGGCGCTCGAGTCCGTATTCCTCGGCGGCCAGGACCTTGGTCCATCTATCAGTTAGCAGATCTTGATTAGCTTGAAGTTGTTGCTGCTTTTTCTTCAGGCTTTTTGTAGTGGCTATAAGCCGGTGCTTGAAGTGCTCCTGCTCGACGGGATCCTCAGGCACGATGAATTCTTTGTCGCCAAGGCTCACTTCGTCTTCGGAGAGAGATATGTAATTATCATCCTCTGATTCTCCATCTGTTGCCTGTTCCTTGGGGCTAGCTTGCCCGTCTTCTTGCTCGGCCTGCTTGAAGCCTGGCTCAGCAGGATTGTTTTTGTCTTCGGCACCGTCCGGATTGTTATCATCTCTTGTGCTGGTATCACTATTTTTGCTATGGTGGGGCTTGGAGCGGCGCCTATGACGCCGGTGCCTAGATTGCTTCTCCAAGGGTTTATTTTCCATTGCCTCATTGCCAGTGCCTTCTTTGGGGGTGTCCACCATATATATATATCATATGATGAGGTGGTTGTCCAATGCCCTATAGGTGGTGGTTCCTGTTCTTCTCCTGCATCGTCGCCCATACCGTCGATATCTTCGGAGTTGAAGTGAAGCACGCCGGTTAAGTCATCGACAGTGGCTATTAAGTGGGTGGTGGGTGGGGAACGAATTTCTTCGTCGTCCGCTTCCCACTCGAGCCGGACATAGTTCGGCCAAGAGTCTCCTGACAAGGAGAGAGATCTTAATGAATTTAGCACATAACCCAAAGGCGAGTGCTGAAAGATATCCGCGGAGGTGAACTCCATGACCAGTGCCCAATCAGATTCGATAGGCACAGACGTACACGGTTCGGATCCTGTAGCCGGAGACGAGTTCGAGGGTCCGATGATGCCGGCCTCATAGGAGGTGGGATCAGTGTTCGGCTCCAACACCGATGAGTGTGCGGCCTCCGTGGTGGGGTCCATCCACCCGTCCTTGGATGGCACAATCTGCTCCGAAATGATTCCCGGGGCCGCCGTAGGCGCGATGTCCCGAACACCGTTCGATGGCAGATCTAAGTCTTGCTCGTCGTGACTGTTTGGCGTACCTGACATGGGCTCGAATCCGTCGAAGATCAAGTCTCCGCGGATGTCAGCAATATAGTTCAAGCTTCCAAACCTGACCTGATGGCCAGGGGCGTAGCAATCGATCTGCTCCAGATGGCGAAGCGAGTTGGCCCGCAGTACGAAGCCGCCGAATACAGATATCTGTCTGGGAAGGAAAACCTCCCCCTGGACCGCGTCGTTGAAGATGATTGAAGGAGCCATCAAGCCTTATCGCTACGGCACAGTGGAACTCTCAATGAAAGCACCAATGTCGGTGTCAAAACCGGCGGATCTCGGGTAGGGGGTCCCAAACTATGCGTCTAAGGCTAATGGTAACAGGAGGCGGGGGACACGATGTTTACCCAGGTTCGGGCCCTCTCGATGGAGGTAATACCCTACTTTCTCTTTGATTGATCTTGATGATATGAGTATTACAAGAGTTGATCTACCACGAGATCATAGATGCTAAACCCTAGGAGCTAGCCTATGATTATGATTGTTGTTGTCCTACGGACCAAACCCTCCGGTTTATATAGACATCGGAGGGGGCTAGGGTTACACAGAGTCGGTTACAGAGAAGGAGATCTACATATCTGAATTGCCAAGCTTGCCTTCCATGCAAAGGAGAGTCCCATCCGGACACGGGACGGAGTCTTCAATCTTGTATCTTCATAGTCCAACAGTCCGGCCAAAGTATATAGTCCGACTGTCCGAGGACCCCTTAATCCCGGACTCCCTCAGCGCCGACCGAGCCTACATGCGTCGATGCGTCCGCCACGATGCACTGACCGAGCAACTTTCTTGCACGCCAGCCGCCACGGATGTAGCAACGGTCACTACCGCTGGTTGCTCTCTTCTAGCTAGGTGGCTACATATTTGTGGCTTTTGTAAAAAAAGAGCCACTCCCTTGCTTAGTTGTACTCATTCGTCCCTACTAACAAGGCTTGCTTGCATGCACTAGGTGGTTACTAACAAGGGAACCCTACTAACAAGCCGAGCTCTCTAAGAAAATAGTCAACAAATATGTAGTTCCAATATAGGGCCAACAAGCCCATAGCACGATCACATATCTCAAACTAGGAAGAACTTAATAATAGAATAGATAGAAAACTTAATAATAGAAATTAAGAAAAGGGCCAACAAGCCCATAGCGACTCCAACATAGTTCAATTACAACTTAACATAACATAGACTAAAAAAAGATAGAGGGTTTAGAACCCTAGCAGCCGCCTTCTCCACCTTGCTCCTCCTCCGGGCGCCCTTTTCACTGCTCCTCTGGGGCATTGTCAATGGGGTACGAAAGGGTGTGCATATGCGTCGTGGTGGGGAAGATGGTGTTGTACTCCGTGAACCTGTTGTGGGTGGTGAAAGCGGTGAACTCGGAGGCACACCAAAACACCCAGCCGAGGAGGTAGAAGGCGTTGAATGTGTTTGTGAAGTGGGCAAGGAGAGCAACCACCACCCAGTTTTGGATAACCTCCTCCACACGGAACACCGTTGGAGATCCCCTCGGGAGGTGGTGGTAGCCGAACGCGAGGAAGAACTCGGTGAAGTTCCTTGTGGTCCTTAGCCTTGATATCACCCACACATGTAGTGTGCGATCAACGTACACGCCGGTAGGGTAGAGCCTCTCCGGCACGATGGGTGGGAAGCAGTAGGTTGGTCCGGTGTACTGCATAGCTGAGGGATGTGCAGAAGACGGAGAAGGGGTCGAAGAGCAAGAAGGGATATGGATGAGGGATGGCAGAGGCAGAGGGTGGCTTAAATAGCCGTAGTGCTACGTGTTATTGGCCGTGTGAATAGTTTGTGGCCATTTTGCATGATAAAAATAAATTGCACGCATGACCATTTGGCAGAGGCAAAAGAAAAAGAAGCTAATTGCATGTGTCGGAATCCGTGGTCATATATATTATATGAACAAAAAGAGACAATTTTTGAATAGTTTGTGGCCATTTTGCATGATAAAAATAAATTTAGCCCTTAAAAATTGGTCATTTTGCTACTTAATGTCTATTGATTTCAAAGGATGCAAAAATACAGAGCCAACACGTTCATAAAAAACAGAGCAAACGATGCAAAAATACAGAGCCAACATGTTCACAAAAAACAGAGCAAACGATGAAAAAAAATGACGCAATTCGACGGCCCAACTAGAGTTTGGCTTCCTTTTGGGCCCAATAACAACGTTTTTTTTCAAGGAGTCAGTGGTGGGCGAGCAGCCGAGTACAACCAATAGGATCGCCTCTCGCGGATCGCCCCATGATCTAACGATGCGGAGCCGTTCTTGTGATCCAACGGCACGGAGCCTGCACACAGCCAGCCCACCTAGTTCCTTCTAGAAGGCCAGATCTAAGGGTTGTCGCTTGGCGCGAGGGTATGATTGGATGGCTGACATTGGGTGGTTAGGCGAAACCCCGCGGAGTTTAGATGGGTTTTGAGCTGGTCAACGGGGTATCGCAAATATGTTGCCCGCTGCTTTGCTCTTGTTAGTACCTGTTGTCCTGTATCACTGTACTTGCATACATACCTGGTTCATTATGTGACAGCAGTATGCATGATAGCTTGCTTATCAATTGTTCGCTCCAAATTATCTGATCTGTATGAATGGTTACATTAGTGTAGAATATATCCAATGCCAATGAAATGTTTTAGCTCTGCATTGTTCTTGTAAGTATCTGCTGTCCTTTATCAGTGTACTTATATTGACATGTAGTTGTTCATGTACCATCACTCTGCAGCTTATTTTCCTTTGCCCTCCATTTTCTACACATAAGATCTATATTTACTCTTACCATAAGGTTGGATAACACCGATGGTACTGAAGAAGTTTAACTTTGCATTGCTCTTGGTTGTACCTTTTGCCTGTATCGATGTACTCACATTTATAGCTACTTGGTTATGTAGCATCACTCTTCATCTTATCTTAAATATGTTGGGGAACGTAGTAATTTCAAAAAAGTTCCTACGCACACGCAAGATCATGGTGATGCATAGCAACGCGAGGGGAGAGTGTACCTTCATACCCTTGAAGATCGCTAAGCGGAAGCGTTTATCAACGCGGTTGATGTAGTCGTACACCTTCACGATCCGCCCCGATCAAGTACCGAATGTACGGCACCTCCGCGTTCAGCACACGTTCAGCTCGATGACGTCCTCGCCTTCTCGATCCAGCAAGACGGGCGAAGTAGTAGATGAGTTCCGGCAGCACGACGGCATGGTGACGGTGTTGGTGAAGAACAATCTCCGCAGGGCTTCGCCTAAACACTACAGAAACTATGACAGAGGATAAACTAGAGGGGACGGGGTTGCCGGCACATGGCTTGGTGTTTTGATGTGTCTTTGGTGCTACCCAGCCCCTCTATTTATATGTTGAGCCCTGGGGTCGAAACTTGGAGCAAAAGCCTCCTCAAAGTCGGTTTTGCCCAAAAGGCAAGAGTCCCACTCGGACTCCAGGAACAAACGCCACATTCCTTGGCGTCTGGCCCAGACGCCATGGGCCTCGACATTTGACCCAGGGCCAAACGCCAGGGTCTCCGACGTTTGGCCCCCTCGCCTCCGCGAAACTCCTTTTGCAGCGACTTATAGCCCCTTGGCCTGACCCCTTGGCCTAACCATATCATCCAATATATGAATCTTTACCTCCGGACCATTCCGGAGCTCCTCGTCATGTCCGTGATCTCATCCGGGATTCCGAACAACATTCGGTCACCAACATACATAACTCATATAATACTATATCGTCAACGAACGTTAAGCGTGCGGACCCTACGGGTTCGAGAACTATGTATACATGACCGAGACACCTCTCTTGTCAATAACCAATAGCGGAACCTGGATGCCCATATTGGCTCCTACATATTATACAAAGATCTTTATCGGTCGAACCGCATAACAACATACGTTGTTCCCTTTGTCATCGGTATGTTACTTGCCCGAGATTCGATCGTCGGTATCTCAATACCTAGTTCAATCTCGTTACCGGCAAGTCTCTTTACTCGTTATGTAATGCATCATCTCGCAACTAACTCATTAGCTACATTTGCTTGCAAGGCTTATAGTGATGTGCATTACCGAGAGGGCCCAGAGATACCTCTCCGACAATCGGAGTGACAAATCCTAATCTTGAAATACGCCAACCCAACAATTACCTTTGGAGACACTTGTAGAGTACCTTTATAATCACCCAGTTACGTTGTGACGTTTGGTAGCACACAAAGTGTTCCTCCGGTAAACGGGAGTTGCATAATCTCATAGTCATAGGAACATGTATAAGTCATAAAGAAGGCAATAGCAACATGCTAAACGATCAAGTGCTAAGCTAACGGAATGGGTCAAGTCAATCACATCATTCTCCTAATGATGTGATCCCGTTAGTCAAATGACAACTCATGTCTATCGCTAGGAAACTTAACCATCTTTGATTAACGAGCTAGTCAAGTAGAGGCATACTAGTGACACTATGTTTGTCTATGTATTCACACATGTATTATGTTTCCGGTTAATACAATTCTAGCATGAATAACAAACATTTATCATGAAATAAGGAAATAAATAATAACTTTATTATTGCCTCTAGGGCATATTTCCTTCAGTCTCCCACTTGCACTAGAGTCAATAATCTAGTTCACATCACCATGTGATTTAACACAAATATTCACATCTGTATGTGATTAACACCCATAGCTCACATCGTCATGTGACCAACACCCAAAGGGTTTACTAGTCAATAATCTAGTTCACATCGCTATGTGATTAACACCCAAAGAGTACTAAGGTGTGATCATGTTTTGCTCGTGAGAGAAGTTTAGTCAACGGGTCTGTCACATTCAGAGCTGTATGTATTTTGCAAATATTCTATGTCTACAATGCCCTGCACGGAGCTACTCTAGCTAATTGCTCCCACTTTCAATATGTATCCAGATTAAGACTTAGAGTCATCTGGATTGGTGTAAAAGCTTGCACCGATTTAACTCTTTATGACAGGCTCTTTTAACACCTCCATAATCGAGAAATATTTCCTTAGTCCTCACTAAGGATATTCTTGACCACTGTCCAGTGATTTACTCTTAGATCAAAATTGTACTCCCTTGCCAAACTCAGAGCAATGTATACAATAGGTCTGGTACACAGCATAGCATACTATATATGACCTATGATTGAGGCATAGGGAATGACTTCTCATTCTCTTTCTATTTTATGCCATGGTCGGGTTTTGAGTCTTACTCAACTTCACACCTTGCAACACAGGAAAGAACTCCTTCTTTGACTGTTCCATTTTGAACTACTTCAAAATCTTATCAAGGTATGTACTCATTGAAAAAATATTATCAAGCGTCTTGATCTATCTCTATAGATCTTGATGCTCAATGTGTAAGCAGCTTTATCGAGGTCTTTCTTTGAAAAACTCTTATTCAAGTATCCTTTTATGCTATCTAGAATTTCTATATCATTTCCAATCAACAATATGTCATCTACATATAGTATTTAGAAATGCTACAGAGCTCCCACTCACTTTCTTGTAAATACAGGCTTCTCCAAAATTCTATATAAAACCATATGCTTTGATCACACTATCAAAACATTTATTCCAACTCCGAGAGGCTTGCACCAGTCCATAGATGGATCACTGGAGCTTGCACACTTTGTTAGCACCTTTAGGATTGACAAAACCTTCTGGTTGCATCATATACAACTCTTCTTTAATAAATCCATTAAGGAATCCAGTTTTGTCATCCATTTGCCAGATTTCATAAAATGTGGCAATTGCTAACATGATTCGGACAGACTTAAGCATCGATACGGGTGATAAAATCTCATTGTATTCAACACCTTGAACTTGTCAAAAAACTTTGTGTGACAAGTCGAGCTTTGTAGATAGTAACACTACTATCAGTGCCTGTCTTCCTCTTGAAGATCCATTTATACAATATGGCTTGCCGATCATCGGACAACTCCACCAAAGTCCACACTTTGTTCTCATACATGGATCCCATCTCAGATTTCATGGCCTAAAGCCATTTTGCGGAATCTGGGCTCATCATCGCTTCCTCATAGTTCGTAGGTTCATCATGGTCTAGTAACATGACTTCCAGAACAGGATTACCGTACCACTCTGGTATGGACTGTACTTTGGAAGACCTACGAGGTTTTGTAGTAACTTAATCTGAAGTTTCATGATCATCATCATTATCTTCCTCACTAATTGGTGTAGGAATCACTAGAACTGATTTCTGTGATGAACTACTTTCCTATTCGGGAGAAGGTACAAATTACCTTATCAAGCTCTACTTTCCTCCCACTCACTTCTTTCGAGAGAAACTCCTTCTCTAGAAAGGATCCATTCTTAGCAACGAATATCTTGCCTTCAAATCTGTGATAGAAGGTGTACCCAACAATTTCCTTTGGGTATTCTATGAAGACGCACTTCTCCGATTTGGGTTTGAGCTTATCAGGATGAAACTTTTTCACATAAGCATCGCAACCCTAAACTTTAAGAAACGACAACTTGGGTTTCTTGCCAAACCACAGTTCATAAGGTGTCATCTCAACGGATTTAGATGGTGCCCTATTTAACGTGAATGCAGCTGTCTCTAATGCATAACCCCAAACCAATATTGGTAAATCGGTAAGAGACATCATTGATCGCACCATATCAAATAAAGTGCGGTTATGACGTTCGGACACACCGTTACGCTGTGGTGTTCCAGGTGGCATGAGTTTGTGAAACTATTCCACATTGTTTTAACTGAAGGCCAAACTCATAATTCAAATATTCATCTCCACGATCAGATCGCAGAAACTTTATTTTCTTGTTACGATGATTTTACACTTCACTCTGAAATTATTTGAACCTTTCAACTATTTCAGACTTATGTTTCATCAGGTAGATATACCCATATCTGCTCAAATCATCTGTGAAGGTCAGAAAATAACGATACCCGCCACGAACCTTAATACTCATTGGTCTGCATACATCAGTATGTATTATTTCCAACAAGTTTGTTGCTCGTTCCATTGTTCCGAAGAACGGAGTTTTAGTCATCTTGCCCAAAAGGCACGATTCGCAAGTATCAAATGATTCATAACCAAGTGATTCCAAAAGTCCATCTTTATGGAATTTCTTCATGTGCTTTACAACGATATGACCCAAATGGCAGTGCCACAAATAAGTTGCACTATCATTATCAACTTTGCATCTTTTGGCATAATATTATGTATATGTGTATCACTACGATCGAGATCCAACAAACTATTTTCATTGGCTGTATGACCATCGAAGGTTTTATTCATGTAAACAGAACAACAATTATTCTCTGACTTTAAATGAATAACCATATTGCAATAAACATGATCAAATCATATTCATGCTCAATGCAAGCACCAAATAACACTTATTTAGGTTCAACACTAATCCCGAAAGTATAGGGAGTGTGCGATGATGATCATATCAATCTTGGAACTACTTCCAACACACATCGTACTTCACCCTTAACTAGTCATTGTTCATTCTGCAACTCCAGTTTCGAGTTACTACTCTTAGCAACTGAACTAGTATCAAATACCGAGGGATTACTATGAACACTAGTAAACTACACATCAATAATCTGTATATCAAATATACCTTTGTTTACTTTGCCATCCTTCTTACCCGCCAAATGTTTGGGGTATTTCGGCTTCCAGTGACCATTCCCTTTGCAGTAGAAGCACTCAGTTCCAGACTTGGGTCTAGCTTTGGGCTTCTTCATTGGAGCAGCAACTTGCTTGCTATTCTTCTTGAATATCCCCTTCTTCCCTTTGCCCTTTTCTTGAAACTAGTGATCTTGTCAACCATCAACACTTGATGCTCTTTATTGATTTCTACCTTCGTCGATTTCAACATCACGAAGAGCTCGGGAATCATTTTCGTCATCCCTTGCATACTATGGTTCATCACGAAGTTCTAGTAACTTGGTGATGGTGACTAGAGAACTCTGTCATTCACTATCTTATCTCTAAGATTAACTCCCACTGATTCAAGTGATTGTAGTACCCAGGCAATCTGAGCACATGCTCACTAGTTGTGCGATTCTCCTCCATGTTTTAGTTATAGAACTTGTTGGAGACTTCATATCTCTCAACTCAGGTATTTGCTTGAAATATTAACTTCAACTCCTGGAACATCTCATATGGTCCATGACGTTCAAAACGTCTTTGAAGTCCCTATTCTAAGCCGTTAAGCATGGTGCACTAAACCATCAAGTAGTCATCATATTGAGCTAGCCAAACGTTCATAACGTCCGCATCTGCTCCTGCAATAGGTCTGTCACCTAGCGGTGCATCAAGGACATAATTCTTCTGTGCAGCAATGAGGATAAACCTCAGATCATTGACCCAGTCCGCATCATTGCTACTATCATTTTCAACTTAGTTTTCTCTAGGAACACATATGAAACATAGGGAAGCAACAATGCGAGCTATTGATCTACAACATTATTTGCAAAATACTATCAGGACTAAGTTCATGATAAATTAAAGTTCAATTAATCATATTATTTAAGAACTCCCACTTAGATAGACATCCCTCTAATCATCTAAGTGATCACGTGATCCAAATCAACTAAACCATGTCCGATCATCACGTGAGATGGAGTAGTTTTCAATGGTGAACATCATATGTTGATCATATCTACTATATGATTCACGCTCGACCTTTCGGTCTCAGTGTTCCGAGGCCATATCTGTATATGCTAGGCTCGTCAAGTTTAACCTGAGTATTCCGCGTGTGCAACTGTTTTGCACCCGTTGTATTTGAACGTAGAGCCTATCACACCCGATCATCACGTGGTGTCTTAGCACGAAGAACTTTCGCAATGGTGCATACTCAGGGAGAACACTTATACCTTGAAATTTAGTGAGAGATCATCTTACAAAGCTACCATCGAACTAAGAAAAATAAGATGTATAAAAGATAAACATCATATGCAATCAAAATATGTGACATGATATGGCCATGATCATCTTGCGCCTTTGATCTCCATCTCCAAAGTACTGTCATGATCTCTATCGTCATAGGCACGACACCATGATCACCATCATCTTGATCTATATCAATGTGTCATCACATGGTCGTCTTGCCAACTATTGCTATTACAACTATTTCTATCGCATAGCGATAATGTAAAGCAATTATTTGGCGCTTGCATCTTATGCAATAAAGAGACAACCATAAGGCTTCAGCCAGTTGCCGATAACTTCAACAAAACATGATCATCTCATACAACAACTTATATCTCATCACGTCTGGACCATATCACATCACAGCATGCCCTGCAAAAACAAGTTAGATGTCCTCTACTTTGTTGTTGCAAGTTTTACGTGGCTGCTACGGGCTGAGCAAGAACCGTTCTTACCTACGCATCAAAACCACAACGATAGTTCGTCAAGTTAGTGTTGTTTTAACCTTCTCAAGGACCGGGCGTAGCCACACTCGGTTCAACTAAAGTTGGAGAAACTGACACCCGCCAGCCACCTATGTGCAAAGCACGTCGGTAGGACCAGTCTCGCGTAAGCGTACACGTAATGTCGGTCCGGGCCGCTTCATCCAACAATGCCGCCGAACCAAAGTATGACATCCTGGTAAGCAGTATGACTTGTATCGCCCACAACTCACTTGTGTTCTGCTCGTGCATATAACATCTGTGCATAAAACCTGGCTCTGATACCACTGTTGGGGAACGTAGTAATTTCAAAAAAATTCCTACGCACACGCAAGATCATGGTGATGCATAGCAACGAGAGGGGAGAGTGTATCTTCATGCCCATGAAGATCGCTAAGAGGAAGCGTTTATCAACGTGGTTGATGTAGTCGTACACCTTCACGATCCGCCCCGATCAAGTATCGAACGTACGACACCTCCGCATTCAGCATACGTTCAGCTCGATGACGTCCTCGCCTTCTCGATCCAGCAAGATGGACGAAGTAGTAGATGAGTTCCGGCAGCACGACGGCGTGGTGACGGTGTTGGTGAAGAACAATCTCCGCAGGGCTTCACCTAAGCACTACAAAAACTATGACGGAGGATAAACTAGAGGGGATGGGGTTGCCGGCACATAGCTTGGTGTTTCTTGATGTGTCTTTGGTGCTAGCCCCGCCCCTCTATTTATATGTTGAGCCCTGGGGTCGAAACTTGGAGCAAAAGCCTCCTCAAAGTCGGTTTTGCCCGAAAGGCAAGAGTCCCACTCGGACTCCAGGAACAAACACCACAATCCTTGGCGTTTGGACCAGACGCCATGGGCCTCGGCGTCTGGCCTAGGGCCAGATGCCAGGGTCTCTGGCGTTTGGCCCCCTGGCCTCCACAAAACTCCTTTTGCACCGACTTATAGCCCCGTGGGCCTGACCCCTTGGCCTAACCATATCATCCAATATATGAATCTTTACCTACGGACCATTCCGGCGCTCCTCATCATATCCGTGATCTCATCCGGGACTCCGAACAACATTCGGTCACCAACATACATAACTCATATAATACTATATCATCAACGAACGTTAAGCGTGCGGACCCTACGGGTTCGAGAACTATGTAGACATGACCGAGACACCTCTCTGGTCGATAACCAATAGCAGAACCTGGATGCCTATATTGGCTCCTACATATTCTATGAAGATCTTTATCGGTCGAACCGCATAACAACATACGTTGTTCCCTTTGTCATCGGTATGTTACTTGCCCGAGATTCGATCGTCGGTATCTCAATACCTAGTTCAATCTCGTTACAGGCAAGTCCCTTTACTTGTTATGTAATGCATCATCCCGCAACTAACTCATTAACTACATTTGCTTGCAAGGCTTATAGTGATGTGCATTACCAAGAGGGCCTAGAGATACCTCTCCGACAATCGGAGTGACAAATCCTAATCTCGAAATACGCCAACCCAACAAGTACCTTCGGAGACACCTATAGAGCACCTTTATAATCACCCAGTTACGTTGTGATGTTTGGTAGCACACAAAGTGTTCCTCCGGAAAACGGGAGTTGCATAATCTCATAGTCGTAGGAACATGTATAAGTCATGAATAAAGCAATAGCAACATGCTAAACGATCAAGTGTTAAGCTAACGGAATGGGTCAAGTCAATCACATCATTCTCCTAATGATGTGATCCCATTAATCAAATGACAACTCATGTCTAGGCTAGGAAACTTAACCATCTTTGATTAACGAGCTAGTCAAGTAGAGGCATACTAGTGACACTATGTTTGTCTATGTATTCACACATGTATTTTGTTTTCGGTTAATACAATTCTAGCATGAATAATAAACATTTATCATGAAATAAGGAAATAAATAATAACTTTATTATTGCCTCTAGGGCATATTTCCTTCAAAATATTCTCCATTGTTTCTTATATTGTCACATCTATATTTACTCTTAACAAAATGTAGAATAAAGGCAATGCTTATGAAGAAGATTCTGTGGTAAACTTCTTGAATTGCCCCCCCCCATCAGAATGGACAAGGGTTTTGTAGAGCCTGCCTTCACCAATAATGTAAGTTTGTCCTTCTCAAGCCTTCAAACTTTGTTGTGTATATTTGGTTAGGCATGACTGTTACTTTTTGTGTTTGCATCAAATTGCATGTTTAAAGTTTATTATGTAGTTCATAAACAAAAGTTTGTCCTTCTCAATTTAAGTTTTCAGTTGTACAACCAAGTTCCTTCTTCATGCCATGTAAATTAAACTATACCGAGCAAGTGATCTTATTTTGCCAATCTGAAATGGGATAAATTGAAAGCACACTAACCACTGATACTTATGAGTTCCTGATCTGTAATCCAGTGGTGTCATGAAGCTGTCAACTCCTTCACAATGTCATTTACTGCCATGTCTTGACCTGAACAATACCATATTGTGTTAATGCTATTTTAAATTGTTTCACTTTATTCGTCAGTAAGAAATGTGATGAATTGTCAGCATTGATACTTATATGTGCAAAACCTGTCATCTGTTTGCTTGTTTATCTTTCAGAGTGAGGAGGATATAAGTGTCAAACAAGTGCAGTCTCATCAGCTTGCTCATCTACTTATGCTGTAGCTCCCGAGCAGGGCTAACCTTTCTTGAACTCTATTGAAGTGTTGTCGGTTTTGTATATTATTTTGTCGGCGTGTTTAATTGCACTAGTGGCGATCTTTGATGCCCGGTGTATGTAATCTGCTGTCTGCTTGTGCTTTATTATCATAGTGGCGAACTTTGATGCCTAGTGGATGTAATATGCCTTAATTTCTTGATTGTATAGTCTAGGTTTTTTTTCTTATTCACAATGATGCAGTTATTTTACTGTATATATATCTTGTCTTCGCAGTAAACCGGCCAAACCGTGAAATTACGGTACATAATCGGGCCGTCATGCAAATCACTATGTATGATCCGCATCATGGGCCCCGTCATCTTGGTCCGTTAACAGGCCTAAATGTAAACTGGTCCACTAGTAGATTCGGGCCTTTAATAGGCCGAGTAAACCGCAAGCCCTATTTCCCAAGAAAACTCAATGGGATTTTAGGAGGCTGAAAAGTAGGTTGGGCCTGAAACGTGCCGAACAGCTCAGGGGCCGGCAGCAGGCCGAAGTAGACCCCGGCCCATGATTGTGCCAATCAAATCATGGGCTTATAACAGGCCAAAATTGTCTCAGTCCTAGTTTGGCCCAATCAGATTATCGGCTGTGAGCAGGCCGGATGCAAACGGGGCCGTAGTTAGGCCTAACTATATGACGGGCTTTTAACAGGACGAAATATATATAGGGCCGAAATGTTAAACGAGCCTTTAATAGGCCGAAACTAATATCAGGCCGAATTACTAAATGACCCTTTATCAAGTGGGCCCAAAAGCATAGCGTCCAGTTGACGGGCCGTATCTGATATGGGCCATAATTTATCCCAAAGCCTCTCAAAGGGTTGGACCTGATCTGGGCCGTAATTTGGCCCAGAACATGGTAGGCTATTAACGGGCCGGATATCATATGGGCCTTTATTAGGCCTGAAACGTGGCAGGGTGTTAATGGACCGGATCAAATATGGGTCGGCATTTGGCCCAAAACATGGCAGCCTGTTAATGGGCCGACCTACTAGTGTCATCAAAATCTTTTGGGCCTTCAGCTGAGCCGGCCCATTATGGTCGGCGGAATCTCATGGGCCTTTAGCTGGGTTGGCCCATTATGGTACGCAAAGTCTTGTGGGCCTTTAGTTGGGCCGACCCATTATGGTCCACAAAATTTTGCGGGCCTTTAGCTGGGCCGGCCCATTATGGCCCGCAAAAACTTGTGAGCCTTTAGCTGGGCCAGCCTAGTATGGTCTGCAAAATATCTTGGGCCTTTTGCTGGGCCGGCCCATTATGGACCGCAAAATCTTGTGGGCCTTTAGTTGGGCCGGCCCATTTAAACTTTATGGGCCGGTCCACGTGTCAACATTTCATAAGCGCATCTCGCCCATTGGATGAGTGACACCTGTGCCAACGGGGAGCTGAAACGTGTTTCCTCCAGCCAATGATGATTTTACACGTGGAAAAGCCCCATTGGTCCGGGCTGTTAACGGGTTATCGGATCCAAAACCGGATCCGATAGCTTAATGGCATTCCGTTACGGTGGATGCCACGTGTCGGTCACCCTTGACGAAAGCACTTCTGTGACGCGTGATTTATCATCATGGAAGTGGAGGCTTCCATGATGAAAATTTTGGTAATGTCATGGAACACTTCTACGACAACACAGGTATGACTATCGTGATTCTGTCATAAAATCGTCATGGATGTACATGCATGACAAAGAACGCGACCTACTGTGACAAACACATATTATCACGGAAGTGTATTTTTTGTAGTGTTTGATGTATCGTAGAATTCTCTTAACTGCAGTCCAGTGTGTACTAGTGGGTGAATGAAGAAACTGACAAACCTTGTTCACTGCAAAAGCAATATCTGGTCTTGTCAAGGTCAAGTACTGCAATGCTCCCACTATACTTCTGTATCTAGTTCCATCCTCGTCACCCAGTCGATCACCATCTTCAGCTGACAACTTTTCTGAAACTGAGAGTGGTGTATCCAACGGTTTTGAAAGCACAAGTGCTCCCTGGGTGATTTTGGCAATTAATGTCAACATATCTCTTGTTGGACTAATACTCTTACCTAGTATGTTTCAGATAAGTTTAACAATGGAGTGGCATGGACTAGAGGATGTGGAACCCCTTCAAGATGCTAAGGACAAAGGTGTGGCTCAAGCTCAAAGCACAAGACTCTACATTTTACTTTTAGTGATCCAAGATCACATTGAGTCCATAGGAAAGCCAATACTATTAAGAGGGGATGAGGTGTTGCTTAATGGCTTGCTTGCTCAAAGTGCTTAGTGATATGCTACAATGCCCTCAACCACTTTCTCACATCCACATATGTCCCAAACCAAAAGTCAAACTCGGCCCCACCGAAACTTTCTATCCGGCGCCACCGAGTTCAGTTGACATAGCCACTGCCAGAAACCCTAATCAAGTCGGTGTCACCGATGGGATCTTGGTCTCACCGAGATGGGCTTGCAAACTCTCTGTTGCCTATTGCAATAATTTTGGTCCCACCGAGGTATGCAATCGTTCCCACCGAGTTTGCCTGGCCAACTCTCTGTTTTGCTTATTACGCAAATCGGTCCCACCGAGTTTGTGTAATCGGTCAAACCGAGTTGAGGCTTTACTCTAACCCTAGCACATCGGTCTTACCGAGTTGATCATATCGGTCCCACCAAAATGCCTAATAGTCACATTATGAACTAAATCGGTCTGACCGGGTTTCACGATTCGGTCCCACCGAGTTTTGTAAATTATGTGTAATGGTTAGATTTTGTGTGGAGCTATATATACCCCTCCACCCAGATTTCATTTGTGGAGAGAGCCATCAGAACATGCTTACAATTCCAACATACATTTTTTGAGAGAGAACCACCTACACTTGTGTTGAGGTCAAGATATTCCATTCCTACCACATAAATCTTGATCTCTAGCCTTCCCCAAGTTGCTTTCCACTCAAATCTTCTTTCCACCAAATCCAAATCCCGTGAGAGAGAGTTGAGTGTTGGGGAGACTATCATTTGAAGCACAAGAGCAAGGAGTTCATCATCAACACACCATTTGTTACCTCCTGGAGAGTGGTGTCTCCTAGATTGGTTAGGTGTCACTTGGGAGCCTCCGTCAAGATTGTGGAGTTGAACCAAGGAGTTTGTTAGGGCAAGGAGGTCGCCTACTTCGTGAAGATCTACCCGAGTGAGGCAAGTCCTTCGTGGGCGACGACCATGGTGGGATAGACAAGGTTGCTTCTTCGTGGACCCTTCGTGGGTGGAGCCCTCCGTGGACCAGCGCAACCGTTACCCTTCATGGGTTGAAGTCTCCATCAACATGGATGTACGATAGCACCACCTATCGGAATCACGGATAAAAAATCTCCGTGTCTCCAAATTGTGTTTGCACACTCCAATCCCATCCCTTTACATTCTTGCAATTTGCATGCTTTACTTTCCGCTGCTCATATACTCTTGTCATGCTTGCTTGATATGTATTGTGAATGTTAAAACTTGTGCCAAAACTCCACTTCAACTTAAAGAGATTAAAAACTACAACTTTTCTTACTTAGAGTCTATTCACCCCCCCTCTAGACACCTCTTCTCGATCCTTTCAGGTTTGCAATGTTGCATAGCAACTCGTTTGAGGATATCATTTGCATATTTCTCATGTGTCAACAATATTCAATTATCTTTCTTTTTCACCTCAATGCCAAGAAAATAATGGAGATTTCCCAAATCTTCGAGAGCAAAATCACATCGACGATCTTTGAGCAAGGCTTCAACTGCAGTATCAGACGAACTCACAACTGTGATGTCATCCACATAGATAAGAAGATACATTGAAACTCCACCTTGCTTGAAGAAGAACAATGACGTGTCCGCCCATGAAGAGGAAAACCCCAAAGCCAATAGTTTCGACCTGAGTCTAGCAAACCACGCCCGAGGAGCCTGTTTCAGGCCATACAGAGCTTTATCCAATTTACACACATATTGCCTCTTAGTTGGATCTTCATATCCTGGAGGTTGCCTCATGTACACATTCTCTTCTAGAACACCATGAAGGAACACCTTCTTCACATCTAGCCGACGAAGGCACCAATTGTTGGACACAGCCAAAGCAAGAACTAACCGAATTGTTGCTGCTTTGACAACTGGACTAAAAGTGTCTTCATAATCTATTCCATATTTTTGTTTGAATCCCTTGGTAACAAGACGTGCTTTGTATCTGTCAATCTCTCTGTTGGATTTCCTTTTTATTTTATAGACCCACTTGCAGTCTGTGATATTTGTACCCTTCTGAGCTGGCACAAGATGCCATGTATCATTTTCTATCAACGTAGAATATTCCTCGTCCATAGCTTCTTTCCAGTTTTTATCATGAAGAGCTTCGATCAGATTATTTGGCTCACCTGTTGTGCACAATTTGCACCATCGAACTCGTCCATCCATGATAATCTTGAGTATGAAAATATTATTACGTGAGCGGGTAACGGCGTGATCCGAAACAGAAGGTTGTTGCACTATTTGTTGAACTGGTGAAGCCACAGAAGATTCAGGCTACTGTACTGCTTGTTGAACAGGAGAAGCAAGAGAAGATCCATCTCTATATGCACCCGAAGACGGTTCATTGGCTGGAGATCCTGAAAAAGAAGCAGTAGATTGGGGCGTAGTGGTGGCTGGTTCAGCACGGGCCCTATGGTTCCCACGCATGGGCGTGCTTGGTTCGGTGTGTGACGAATGGACCCTACATGCACCATGCGGCTGCTGAGGACTGATGAGCACTGCGGAAGGAGCAGATCTGGCCGGTGCCGTTGTATTTTTTGGACATGCATGCAATCTGCTATAGTCCGCCTCACGCCTACTGCCATCTGCTACACACATAAAATCAAGGCCACCGGAGTTGTTTTGCACTAATTGTTGCCCCTGTTTTTCCTGTTCCTGGGTACTGTCTGTTGGGGAATGTAGCATAAATTCAAATTTTTCTATGCATCAGCAAGATCAATCTATGGACATTCTAGCAACAAGGGAGAGAGAGAGAGGATGAGCATCTTCATACCTTTGAAGATCGCTAAGCGGAAGCGTCACTAGAACGCGGATGAGGGAGTCGCACTCACGGTGATTCAAATCCAGAAGATCCGATCTAACACCAAACGGACGGCGCCTCTGCATTCAACACACGTACAGCCCGGGGACGTCTCCTCCTTCTTGATCCAACAAGGGGAGAGGATAAGTTGAGGGAGAGCTCCGGCAGCACGATGATGTGGTGGTGGAGCTTGCAGTTCTCTGGCAGGGCTTCGCCAAGCACTACGGAGGAGGAGATGGAGTTGGAGAGGGGAGGGCTGCGCTAGGGAAAGGGTATGGCAGCCCTCCCACCCCCACTATTTATAGGGGGAAGGGGAGAGGGAAAGTTGGTGGGAGGCACCCCCACTGAAGGAAATATGCCCTAGAGGCAATAATAAAGTTATTATTTATTTCGAGAAATCTAACCACCAGTCTGCTGGTGGTTTGCAACAGGCGCGTATGAAGCGATAGCCGTTCGATCCGCATCCAATGCCCCGCGTCGCCCCTGTTGCGCGCAACGCGGGTGGCGCTAGCCATTACATTTACTCTCCGTCGTTGACATGTGGGTCCCTCCGAAACCACCTGTCTCGCCCAATGCACACGATCCCCACTCGCCCCCTCTCCCTCTTCGCCCGCATTATTTCTTCCTCCTCTGCTGCTGCACTTTCCATTCGTATCTCCTCTCGCTGCCCCTCCCCCTCATCCCCGACGGTTCCTGGTGGTGGCGCATTCTGGTTTAAGGTGGACGGGGTCTGAATCTGCGGTGAGGAACGCATTCCCCACCCTTGTTTCCTTCCTGTTTTGCTCTGCCGCTGGTCCGCCATTGATTTAGGCTGCACAGAGCCTTCGAATCCGGTGGTTTGTTTTCCCATTAGGTTATATTAAGGCCGGTTTCTAGTTTCTGAGTCGGCGTTGAGCAGCGCATCCCCCCTTCCCCCACCCACACACACGGCCCGCTCTGTATTTCCTGTTGCTTCGCCTTCATGCTTCGCCGTTGATTTTTGGTGCTCGGACCGTTTGATTCTGGCCGTTGTTGTTGCTATTAGGTTAGATTAGGTCGCCTTCTAATTCCAGTTGAATATGGTTCAGACATCTGGTTTAATTCGTGGTAAGCGTGGGTGTGGATAGGTCTTAGTGGTGGTAAGTGTGGTCGGTTCTAATAAGGATTTTGGTCTGGTGTTAGTGTTGTGGATGTGGATGTTTAGGACATCCAATAGTGTTTGGTGTTCATGGATTTCAAGTTGTGCATCAATGGCTGAGGATTTGAAAAGTAACCCTAAGTTTTTTCACATAATGTTGTTTTATGTTGGTTTTGTTTGATGTTGTGTGTCTATTGATTAGGCTTTGTGGTGCTCCAACTAGCATGTTTACAATGCTTGATTTGCTTGTGATGTCTTGTTCTGTTCAAATATCATGATGTTTATATTGAACTTGCCAATGACTTTGCACTCAAATTACCAGATGCTGAAACACTGTTATTTATCGGTGTTGTCTTGTTATGGTTAAATTATCATGATGATGGTATTACACTTACCACTGTCATCTTACTGTATTTACCAGTAGTTTTTCTAGTCTAACTACATGCAGCACAATGCTCATTTCTCATTCATTTGTCTGGTTGGTTTATTAATGAAAACCATTCATGTGTGAATGGTTTTCTAATCTAATTTGGTTGTAACTTACCAATTGCATTGTGCCTCAATTATCAGTCACACATGCTTTTATATACCTGTGCCATCTGTTTTACTTTTTTTAGCAGGTGTGATGAACCAATTGCAGTTTGCTTGTTTCCTTTTATCAGTTGTATTATTGCTTTGTCAAACACCAGCTTTATAAATGTTGCAGTTAATTGTGATATCAGTCTTTCAAAGTCATCTAATGGTTTCATTCGCTTTCCTTTTTTTTCCTACGTGTCAGGGAGACAATGCCGAGGAAGCGCAAAGGAGATGGTGATGGAATCGATGAGGTTCCTTCGAAAAAGGAGAAATGCCCTCCTCCGCGGAACAGAGCCTCACCCAGTTCGCTTCTTCTAGCATGCAAGAAAATGAATGATGACAGGAAGGCGGCCATTGATGATATGGATTTAACTAGCCTTTGGAATATCCAACGTGACCATCTATTCAACAATCTCAGTGTGTGGCTTGCTGATCTCTACAACCCCAATTCACGTGAGGTGGTCGTACCAGGCCGAGGCAGGCTTCCGGTCAATGAGGAATACGTGCATCGTGTTATGGGCGTGCCGCGTGGAGGGAAGGATGTCCCTTACAACCTCCCTTCTGAAGCTGATATTGAGTTAGGGCTTGAGTTGTTTCGCAAGCTTGGATATGCCCCTAAAATGACTGATCTCGTTGATCTCATAAAGGGTTCTGAAAATTCTATGATACTTTCAAGCGTATGTGGCTTCTGCTTGCGGGGAATACAGTCATTGCCCCGACCACCTCCAACAAAGTTAGCCCCCTATGGTATGCTGTGCTGGTAAGTTTTTTTGTAATTATGTCATTTTCTTTCTTGTGTGCCTGATAACTTTACTATATGTCAGTGTGGTAACTTTCATATTTTTTGTGGTGCATTCGGTGAACTTCAGTTTCTTTTTGTTTTTTAACTTGCAGCGTGCCATCGATGGTATTAAAAATCTCAATTGGTCCAAATTTATTGCTGATGAACTACACAAGGCGCTGCTGAAACGCAAGCCTACCAGGGGTTGCCTTCTCTTCTACAATGTAAGTGATGATGCTTTCCTCTTACCTTCTCTTTTGTCATTTGTCATTTCTTTGTCATTTTGTGTCTGATTTTTGTTTGTGTTTACCATGACGCTTGTGTTTTCTTATCAGCTACTGTACATTCATGCGATTGATCTTTATGGACTTGGCATCGTATTGCCTGATGGTCCTTTTCCCATCAATGACTGGACAAAGAAGCTGATAACTCTTGTCCTCAACAAGGATGTTCAGGCTAACAAAGTTTCTTCCGGGAAACTACCGGTAATCTATATCTATGTTTTTCAGTTCACAGACTGCTTTGCAACTGTAGTTTCTTTTCATTTTTTTTGTTACTTATCTGTCATGTCGCTACATTTTTTCCAGCTGAAGCCTAAGTTTGGCATGAATTTCTGTCTGTTTGGTGGTCTAGAAGGTCTTGACAAGTTTATGCATGTTCATACTGCCCCAAGCTGCAGTCAAGAGGTGAGCATGTAGCCTAGTTTCTTGATTTTTTTGCTATTTTATGTTCTTTCATTGGCTGATAACTTATTTGTTGCACTCAATGTGGTGACCCTCTTTTGATGCCAACTTGACACTCTTTACTAATTTGTTTGTTTCCAATGTGTCATATCCTGTATAAAAGATAATAATTATGATGCAACCATGTGATAATTCTTATTGCAATGCCTTGATAACTTTGTATCATTCCTGTGATAACTTGACATCATGATAACTTTGGTTGCATTTATTGTGATGATTCTTAGATAACTTAAGTTTTTTTGCTGATATCTAACTGTGCTATTTTAGCTTTCTTGTATATTGATCTTCATTTTCATGGTGACTGAATGTTTGCTAAATCATGAATACATTCATTTGTTTACTGCAATGACACCACACATTTGTTTTTGGTATTGTTCTTTTGTGTGTGCTTTTTTGTTAACTCGTGATAACTTTTGTTGCATTTTGGTGATAACTTACTAGTTATCTCTATTTTTTTGCATTTTTATGTTGAACAAAAATTTGCCAAATCAACTCAGATAGTTGCTCGGTTCACGTCCGCCATGGCTGGCATCCTAGGCAATCTGGTGGAATCATTCACGCTTTAGATGATGAGGGCCATTCAGATGCATCCCGTCAGCTAGACGCTGGATTGGACGTTCTCTCCTCTGCCGCCCGCATGACGTCAAGGACTACGCGCTCATCGCAAGGCAGGCGGCCAGAAAGCGCTGGAAAGAATGTTGCTGAAGATTCTAACAGTGATGACGAGTATCACGGAGGCAATGATTTTGATTCTGATGCTGACTCCGATGATGATGATGACTATCGAGTTGTTCGTCGTCGCCATAAAGATCCTTTTGTTGCTTCAGGCAGTGGTACCGTGGATGTAGATATGGGCAGCGGTCCAGCTGATGATGACACCACACATCTTGATGGTGCAACTGTCAAAGCTCATGATGGCACAGGACCAGATGTTGAAGACACTCCTGTCCGCCCTGTCGATGACAACCTCAATGAGTCTCAGATCTTACTCACTGGCACATCTCATGCAGCATCCGTCAAATCAGGTGATGGAGGGCTTAGCCAGCAAGGTCTGACAAACACGCAAGCTGAGGCGGCCACTGAATCTTCTGTCAAGCGGTGCGGTACTCAGCTTCTGAAAAATTTGGCTTACCAGTGGCGCAAGAAACTGAGGCTACCATCACCCTCCCGTTCAGCTTCACCAACTGTGCCATCACCCCCCCCCCGTCCAACTTCAGCAGTTGTGCCTCCCAGCCCATTGCAAAGGCCGTCTTCACCAATTGCACTGTCAGCATCTGAGATTCATTTAGCTGTGAAGAAAGTTGTGGTCCAGGAGCTTGGTATACGTGTGGCTGAAAAGGGAACCGGTTTTCTCCGTCCCACTATCCACCGTGCGGAAGGAGGCCCCACGCAGGTGAATGATTATTTCCATGGTCCTTTTTATCAATTATGTGCCTGAAACAACATGGTAAATACAGTTGTTTGAGTAAGGTAGTTTGGGTAATTTCATGCTGGTAATCAACTTGCTCATTTTTTCTTTGCAGGGCACCCGGCAAACAATCTGTTGCTGCTAAGGATTCAGGGATTGCACGAGTGAAAAGGTATTCACATTCTTACTTTTGTTTATGTTCAGTAGTTATTTTGTTCTTATTGTCTGATAACTTATTTTGATGAACATTGATAACTCAACTTTGCCCCCCTGATAATTTAGAGTTACCAATCTTGATAGTTGTATGTGCTTGTAACATTTGGTTATTTTTTTCATTCAGTGGACCTATAGTTGCTGCTGCTAAGGGTTCACCAAGTGTATCAGGAAAAAGGTGTTCACATACCTTTCTAGTTTGCAGTTATTCAAAACTAATTGCTGGTTTTTTTGTTCATATCATTTGATAACTTTATATTTCTAGTCCTTGATAACTCTGTAATTTTTTCCCTGGATGCTACTTATACCTGAAGTATGTGACATCTCTTTTCGATTGAAACATGTGGTAACTTAGGTTTAACAACATGTGTAATCTCACTACTACCCTTGTGTACCGATTTTTTTCAGTCGTTCAAAAGATAAAACTGTTGTGAAAAAGGTGAAATTCGCCAAGACCAGATCCTCTCCACGACTAAGGGCAACATTGTCACAGACAACATCATCAGAGACAACAGAAGTTATCCATCTTGATGAATCTCCCACGGCGACATCTCCGTCTGAAAAAGCAGCAGCATCTAGCAAGGGCGCATCTGATGCTGTTGCGGCGACATCGGCTGGTGTTTCTGATGACGCTGTTTTTCAGCTTGCTGTAGCGGCAATTGTTACTGTTGTTGTTGAAGATATCGCCAGCGTGGTTGTGGCTGTTGAATGTGAAAATGAAGTCGTCCCAAATAGAGTGCATGATGGAAGTGAAGGTATTTCTGTTCGCCATCACCTTTGTTTTTTGTTTCTTGTATGTTATGATGTTTTATGTTGACGATGTGTTGAATCTTTTTCCGCTGTAGCCGTTCGTGTCACTGAGAAAGTTGTGGGAGGTACCCGAGTCAATATGCCTATTGATACGGCTATAGCTCGAGGTCAAGAGAATGATGCCCATAATCCTATTGGCACAGGTTGGTAACTTAACTTTCTTATGTTGATAACTTGTCTGTTTAATCCATGATAACTCAAGTTAATGTTCTAGCACTAACAAATAAAATGTCCTCTACATGTTTTCTTGATGCATTTTTTCCTTATTTGTGTGTTTCTTGTGATGTTTGAAGCAGTAGCTGACCCTACGTTGGAGTCGAGCACCCCTGGAGCTGGAGAATACGATGGTAATCTTACGCCACCCAACTGCTCTCTTGGGCTTGATGCCATCTTTGGTGCGAGTCCACAAGTGCCACCATCTACTGAAGCAACTGCAACGGTTCAAGCTACACCAGCATTGGCTCAAGTACCACCTGCAGCACCACAAGCATCAGCAGCGGCGCCATATGCTCAAGTACCACCTGCAGCACCAGCTACTGGCCCTGTCGTCGTTCTAGGGCTCGCAGCTCCTGTTGATGCTGGCTCGAAGGGCAAGGCAGTGATGAAAGTTACCAAGGCGCAACCGGTTGCTTGGGCTCCACCACCCAACTCTGGTAAGTGAAGACCTTGTGTCTTCGCTTTTATGCAGCGAGAGTGATGGATTGAGATATGTCAGTGTTCATCGTATTGTTTGTGCCTTGGTGTGCTCTTTTTATTTATGTGTTTGGAACTTGCTATCATTCCGTGTGTATGGATGAATGTAATACTACTTCTATGCTTTGTGTGATGTAAATGAACATCTGTGCTTTCAGTACCCGGAATATATATTTCTGTTGTGTCTGCTACAATATTTTGTACGATGCTAGCATAGACGATAACTCCATCCTCTTTCCCCCCTGGTAACTTTGTCAGTTTTGAAAGCCGATGTTATCCGTTACTGACTTTTAGTAAGCGCGTGATACGTACATCTCCTATCATTGCCTATTTATTTTCCTTAATTTATTGTCATGCTTACAAAACAATACTGCACTGGTAGTAGCAGGTGTGTACTCTTATTCATCTAAACTTTTTTTATTATTCCCTCATTTTTTAATTACCCTGATAAGTCTATATGACACTATCTTGGTAACTCAGATGTTCAAATCCTGACAATTTATGAACCATTGACACCATAACTCCAGCCACATATGCATTCTTTACCAATTCTGGGCTATACAATTCTTTTTGGTCTTCTTTTTTACATGTTATGATGATTTGTTGATATCACAGTTGTTCCTCGTTATGCACCAGTGTTATCTAATTTGTTCCTTAAAAGGCCCATACATGTGTGCTGGTAATCCACATTCACATTACCTGGTATCTTCTATATTGTGTTTCTGATAACTTTTTGTATCTTGTCTCAATTTTTAATACTTGTTTTTTTGCAACAATTTATCTTGTTTATCACTACTGTTCATGTCCTCATCGCTCTTTTTTTATTTAAGTAACACCGGAAGCTGGTCGTGTGCAAGTGTATGATGTTGAGATTGACGATGATGAGGTTCTCATGTGGTGGGAAGAATTTGAGCATGACAATTCAGCATTAAAAGGGAAATCTAATGTTCAAATAGGTGATTTTTTTTCTGCTCCATGAACATTGCAACCCTTGCACAAACCCCTTTCTTTGTTTTTCAACCATGGACCACCACTTGATAATCAAAACATGTGGCGGTTGATAAGTTTTGACCCATCACTTGATAATTCTTTCTCCCATCTGCTGATAACTCATGTTTTTCTGTTTTTTCTGTTTCTACCAGACAACCCTCATAGTCCAACATTTGTTACACCAGAGTTACCACCTCGCACAGAGCATTTAGTACGCAGTTCAACCCCTAAATCCTTTATTCGGAAAGTTAGGGTCACCCACCATTCAAATACCTGCTCCCGCCTTTTGCCACCCTCACACCGACCGAGGAGGAAGAGTATGTTTACAATGAAGTTATGAAGCATACTACTGATTCTAACTCTAAGATTAAAGAGTATGTTTCCATCCTTTTTCTCATCTTTTTTAACATAAATCATTATTTGTGTGCCATTTTTTGAAATGAATTTTTTAAATCTTTTTTTTTGTATTTTGTAGTGTTAGGGTCATCGACATTGATGGTAGGTGGGTCACCCTCGGTGAGCTTGCCAACTGTGTGAAGGGAGTTGGGCAACTATCAACCAGCATTGCCGAGTTACATGTTCGCATTCTCTAGTATAAGGAAACGCCAAACAGGCTCATCTTCCCTTGGGTGCTATCTGTGTATCTGTTGATAGGAGACTTCAAATCCAAGTGTTTATTGAAGTATTTTCGACGGGACAAGTCTTACATTCTTAGTCACCAGGATCAGGTATGTTATGTTTGCTGGATCTGGTAACTTTACAGTTAGTGCCTTGGTAACTTCCTGTTAATATCATGTAACTTCCTATTATTTGCGGATATTGTTTGTTCTTCATGTCATGATAACCTATTTCATGCACACTAGCAACTTTGACCTTTCTGCCCTGATAATTTCTTTTTCTAGTTGCCTCCCATGTGAATTTTTTATCTTGGTAATTTTGTTTCTTTTCCAACTCCTTCTATGCTTACTGCCTTTTATTTTTTTGCAGCTGCTATTCCCTGCTTTGCAAAAGTTGGGCCGCGGTCCAGATGACGGGCATTGGTATGTGTTGTCACTAAATTTTAGGGCGGAGCGGTTTGAAGTTCTAGATTCATTGTGTGAACAAGATAGTCCTTCTCTTCTCGAGCATGCGACAAGATACATGAACACTATAAAGAAGGCTTGGTTGATAAATTACAAGGACTCGCATAAGCAGATTCAGGACTATGAACTTGTGTACATTGATGTGTTGAAACAGGATAATGGGTTAGTTGTGGATTATTCACTCTCTTTTTAACATCCCACTATATGTTTCTCACCCCTGTTTATTGACCCGGTCGCAAACTCCAATTAAACTGATTTTGTGTTGTTTTTTTCATCACAAATGTTTCAACATTGATTGCGGTTTTTTCGCCTGCACGTACCTTGAGGTGTGGGATGGCAAAAATGTTCCAGCCTTAACTCATGAACAAATTCCAGCTCTCTGGAAAATTATGACATTGAGGTGGTTAGATCATTATCAAAACAAATGCAAACAGTGGCATTATCATCTGTTCGGCAGCGGGTGATGAGGTGATATTATTTTTACGACAGTGTGATAACTTCTACCAAACTGTAATGATAACTTTTTTATATGAATCTGTCATGACAATGCCATTGAGCAAAGTGTTGACATGCTATTTTACTATAGTATACACAGTCCAAAGTCACCGACTATATGATAAAATCACTACTGTGATTATAATTTGTTCATAAGAAATTTTTAGAAGTGCAAGCAGGCCTAATTTGTTGTTCATAAGTAACAATGCAGTGCTGGTAGCCTTCAAAAAATGTAGATATAAAAATATTGGATTTACAAATCCATGTCAATTCCATCATACATTGCTGGTAACTGATATAATAGTGTACTGATAGCCTGGTTAAGATATAAAAATTTTGGATTTACAAATCCATGTCAAACCCATCAAACATTTGCTGGTAACTGGCATAATATGGTACTGATAGCTTGCTTAAATTATAGATATACACTTTTTGCATTACAAAACCATGATAAATCCATGATACAATGCTGATAACTGGAATGTTATGGGGCTTGTAGCTTGCACATTATGGTCCATGAAAAAAATGCAGCCACCATCTTCCATTTTAATAGCACCTTCTTCATTTATCTTGCTAGGGGAGATTTGCATTTGCGTTTGTCATGTTCCAGACTCCCGCACACACCACATTTCCTTTTTGGCTTGGGTTTTGCAATCTCAAAACCTAACTGCTTTCTTTTTGACTTTGGCCGCCCCTTCGTTGTAGTCTTGGGAGGGTCTAGTATCAACTTTGTGTTTGAGGATGGAGCTGCATCAGGATGTGGGGGCTGGATGACAAAAGCATGACTGTTTTTGCTAGCATGTATTGTCACCCGCACACTTTCTTGCTGTGTGGCAGGGTTACCCTGTCGCTGCACATTAGTAGCACTTTCTTGTTGTGTGGCGGGGTTCTCCTGTCACTGCACATTAGTGGCACTTGTTTGCTGTGTGGCTGGGTTCTCCGGATGTCTTGCATCGGGGGCGTTTTGGTGCTGTGTGACGGGGTTGTCTTCATTCATCCGCCCCACAGGTATCGAGCAGGGATCCGGCTGTCCTTGAAACGATCCTTTTGCTTCTTCCTTTTCCCTTCTTGCTTTTTTAAGTTGATTGTTCTTCAGGGTTTCAAGCTCCTCCTTGAAATTATATAGGTGTTTTCTTGCCAATCTGGTCCCGTCATCTGTTAAGCAAGCGTCTTTGGCCGATGCCTTAAATTCTTTAAGAATTGATGTGTACCGCATGACGCTTTTCCCCTCCTCTGGCATCGACTTCTTAACTATCGGCTGTTCGAAATCAGGTTGAATAAGATCCTCCTCTGGATCCACCTCTTTAGGATGTACTTTTCAGGTATCTCGTATACCCCAATTTCGTCCATAACTCGTAGTACGTGCGTGCACAGTAGCCCGTCACGATCAAACTTGCAGCAACTACACGAGTATATCTCTTCATCCATGTTTGCTTGCACATGGTAGTCCCTGTCTCCATATTTTGGTATTATCCCCCGCACTAAGCTGACCTTGAAAGTACCATCATCCAATGCGTCGCATCTGTATGCTGATTTCACCTTCATCTCCACCTGGAACTTGCAAAACAAGTTATGTGTGTACATCCCCCGCACCTGCATCTCTAGCGGGTTCATCAAGTACATTTCGGTTTCTTTGTACACAGTTTCCAACTACTCTTTTGACACGCTAGCCATCACCTTATCCTGTATCGCAGTGTACTATTGTGCGAATTCGACCAGTGAGTTGTTTGGGTTAACATACTTCTTGAGCACAGAGTTAAAACCCTCGCTTCTTGCCGTGGTCTGCAAGAACGGGAAAAAATTGTGCATATAGTATACCGGGACCCAACACTTCATGTTCTCCCACAGCCATTGGAAATGCTCATTATCAGTCTGGCCATACGCTTCCATCATCACCCACCACTTGTGCTCAAACTCCTCAACTGTATTCATAATATAAACATGCTAACATCAAGTATTGAAGGATGGTAACATCTGTTCAAACATATTTGGTAACTAGGAACACCACTGCTGTTGATAATTCTGTCACACACACATGGTTACTTTAGTTGAAGCATCATGGTAAGTACTTTGCACACAGGATAAGTTTTGTTTCCAAAGCGAATACCACTCTGTGTGTGTAGTACAAGCAACATTTTTAACTAGCAACAAAAAGATACTCATATCAATCAGCACTAGCTGGTGATTGAAAAGTTTTGTTGTAACTAGTGGGGTGAACAACTGAAATTTGTACATCAAACATGAACATGATATGGGTAGTACAGAAAGCAATTAATGTAGGTAATTTTGTTATAATCCTCTGGTAACTTGTCACCTTGTTAGATGGTAACTGTTGTTATCATGCATCTAAACCCATTTTCTATGTGCCCATTTTTCTGTGTTTTAAGTTAGTGAGGGGTGGGAAATAAAATACCAGTCAGGCTGTTGTCAACACAATCCTTGAATGCATTGTTTAGTGGGTCATTGTCAGCAATCAGCTTCCCAAGCTTCTCTTGTGCTTTTTTCATTATATGCCAGCGGCAATTCCTGTGTACTATCCCGATGAACACCTCATCAATAGCACTCTTCATTGCAAAATCTTGATCTATTATTATGTTCTTTGGCGCAATTCCACCCATTGCATGCAAGAATGCATTAAACAGCCACACAAAGTTACCAGATAGTTCGTTTCGAACAAACCCACAACCAAATTGGATTGACTGCCCATGGTTATTAATGCCAATGAAGGGTGCACAGGGCATTTTGTACATGTTTGTCATGTATGTTGTGTCAAATGAGATGACATCATTGTATCTAGCATATGCCCTACGCGACGCACCATCTATCCAGAATAAATTTTCCACTCTGTCCTCATCATCAAGCTTTATTCTCCAATAGAAATCTGGATCTTGTGCCTTCATATCTTGGAAGTACGAGATTGTGCTCTCCACATCAGCATGGCGGTACTCCATCCGGAATTTAGCTCGCTGGTTTGCGATGTCCTTTGTTGTGTATGGTACATCTTTAGGATTCTCGTAGAACCATTCCATTAGTTGCATCTGTCTTGCTGTCTCTATGTTGCATCCGTGCAATATCTTCAAGAAGTCCTGCTCATCTTTTGGAATGTTCCTATGTGTTGATAGGAACTTTGTCAAGGACGGCTTTCTTATTAGAGGGTGGTTGTGGTCGTCGTTGAAGCGTATGACTCTCCACCATGCATCCGTGTGGGTGATTTAAAGGTGGGCCTGACATCCCGACCTCACAACCTTCCCTCTTTTCCTATTCTTCACAATGCCTTTTGGGTCCTGCACATCCTCTGTCTCCTCCTTGTTTGTTTTTGGCTTGCCATATTTCCCACAAACCAAGAGGACTCTGCTTACAGTATTGTCTTTAATTGTTTTTCTGTATTCCAGTCTCATTCCAAACCCATGTCTCAGTGCATATTGCCTGTAGTGTTCATAAGCTTCCTCAAAAGTATCAAACTTCATCGTTTCATTAGGAGGTTTCGGTGTGGAGTATGCCTCAGTATTTTTGTCTCCCTGTTCAGCATTCTCTCCCCCTGTTTCTGGACTCGCTGGCTCGCTGACTGAATGATCAAAGAAGCTTTCTCTCCCCCCTATGCTGCTAGTAGTCGGTTCTTTGCTTGTCTCTCGAACCATCGGGTTGCTTCTAGATGTAGCACCTACAATGTTTTTGAAAGTTGTTATTTTGTGTTATATTTTCTGCATGCCAAAACTAGTGGTAACTTGTACTCCAGTTGCTTGGTAAAGTTTGCATGCATTCAGATGTTTTTTGTAGCTGTAAAGTGAAAGCATGTAATTCCAATTGCAAGACAGATTGCATGATAATTCGTATGCAGTAAGTGTGGTAATTGTACCTAAATTCATGGTAACCTGTGTGCATCAAGCTACGTGCTTTGTGAACGGTTTCATGGTGAATGTGATAGTTGTAAATAACATAGGGTGGTAGTTGCAATTCAAGTACGATGGTAACAAGTTTGTGTACAAAAATGTGGTAGCATGGTAAATGTTTTACCTTCATCTATTTTGGCAGAACCAAAGCTTGCCATGTGTGCATATTCACATTGTTGGTTTGTCCCCACACCACTCATCATGATTTCCACATTACCCCCGTTGTCATGCGCCATTTTCTTGTGTTGCAGCACCTGCTAGCACATATGATTGCACCCATTAATTTTCCACAATTACAAGCAATTTTGATTATTTTTACACAACAACCATATTTTTTTCCTTTTACTGCACTGATTACTTCTTTTTTATAACAGGTATCATTTTGGCAGTAACCAGCATATGGGAGCATGACAGCGATAGTTTCTATCAACCTCATTTCATGAACATCATTTTTTATCAAAAAAGTCTGGTGGCAACAATGTAAATCAACACATGGTATTCTTGTAGTGTTTTTAGCACCTTTAGTTCTGAGTTTTCCTGGTAATTTGTAATGAATTAGCATGATAACTTGTTCTGACATGGGTTTGATCAATATAAAAAGGAATAAAAGGATCTTTTTTATGTTGAATAAGTCTTAAAGGATGTTGATTACTCAATGCACACGCTCTGGTAATCTATATTCAATCGAGATGTTGAATCACTTACCTCCTTTCTTTTTTGCCTGATTATGACGAAATTGAGACGAACTGATGTAATCCCTGTGATGTTCTTGTGGTAAACCGGGGCCCTCCCTCAAATACTTGTGTTTTGGTGGTGTTTTTCGTGGTTTCCTCTTTTTGGTGGATCAGATCTGGGGCCGAGGTCGCCGGTGATGGAGGCGCGTCAGGGAGAGAGGAGAGAACTGATCGGGGCAGGTGGATGTTTCTTGCGATGGAGGTAAGAAACTAGGTTTTGGGTTGGTAAGTCACGTGCAGGTGGGGGGAGGTGGGCCAAAGGGGCTGTGTATACTGTCTTGGGCCTCAATGCATTGCGCGCGGTGGGCCTCGCAAGAGAAGGCTGGGTCGTGGGTGGCGCAGCCGAAGTGAGTCACCAGCGGGGAGGGACGCAGGTGTACGATCGTGCGGATTTGTCGCTAACCACCAGTCGACTGGTGGTTAGTCGCGTCCTATTTATTTCCTCATATCATGACAAATGTTTATTATTCATGTATTAACCGGAAACATAATACATGTGTGAATATATAGACAAACATAGTGTCACTAGTATGCCTCTACTTGACTAGCTCGTTGATCAAAGATGGTTGAGTTTCCTAGCGATAGACATGAGTTGTCATTTGATTAACAGGATCACATCATTAGGAGAATGATGTGATTGACTTGACCCATTCCGTTAGCTTAGCACTTGATCGTTTAGTATGTTGCTATTGCTTTCTTCATGACTTATACATGTTCCTATGACTATGAGATTATGTAACTCCTGTTTACCGGAGGAACACTTTGTGTGCTACCAAACGTCACAACGTAACTGGGTGACTATAAAGGAGCTCTACAGGTGTCTCCGAAGGTACATATTGAGTTGGTGTATTTCGAGACTAGGATTTGTCACTCCGATTGTCGGAGAGGTATCTCTGGGCCCTCTCGGTAATGCACATCACTATAAGCCTCGAAAGCAATGTGACTAATGAGTTAGTTGCGGGATGATGCATTACATAACGAGTAAAGAGACTTGCCGGTAACGAGATTGAACTAGGTATTGAGATACCGGCGATCGAATCTCGGGCAAGTAACATACCGATGACAAAGGGAACAGCGTATGTCGTTATGCGGTTTGACCGATAAAGATCTTCGTAGAATATGTGGGAGCCAATATGAGCATCCAGGTTTCACTATTGGTTATTGACCGGAGATGTGTCTCGGTCATGTCTACATAGTTCTCGAACCCGTAGGGTCCGCACGCTTAACGTTCGGTGACGATTTATATTATGAGTTATGTGTTTTGATGTACCGAAGGTAGTTCGGAGCCCTGGATGAGATTGGGGACATGACGAGCAGTATCGAAATGGTCGATACGTAAAGATCGATATATTGGATGACTATATTCAGACATCGGAAAGGTTCTGAGTGATTCGAGTATTTATCTGAGTACCGGAGAGTTACGGGAATTCGTCGGGGAGTATATGGGCCTTATTGGTCTTTAGGGGAAAGAGAGAGGAGAGGTTGCGCGCCCCCCAAGGCCTAGGCCGAATTGGACTAGGGGGGACGGCTACGCCCCCTCCTTCCTTCTCTTTTCTTTTCCCTTTCTTTGACTCCTACTCCTACTACTTGGAAGGGGGGAATCCTACTCCCACTCCTCCAGGGCGCGCCATAGGAGGGGCACTCCCCCTCCTCCACTCCTTTATATACGGGGGTAGGGGGCATCTCTAGACACACAAGTTGATCTGTTGATCTCTCCCAGCCGTGTGTGATGCCCCCCTCCACCATATTCCACCTCGGTTATATCATAGCGGTGCTTAGGCAAAGCCCTGCGTCGGTAGCAACATCATCACCGTCATCACGCCGTCATGCTGATGGAACTCTCCCGCAAAGCTCTGCTGGATCGGAGTTCGAGGGACGTCATCGAGCTGAACGTGTGCAAGAACTCAGAGGTTCCGTAGTTTCGGTGCTTGATCGGTCGGGCTGTGAAGACGTACGACTACATCAACTGCGTTATTCTAACGCTTCCGCTTTCGGTCTACGAGGGTACGTGGACGACACCCTCCCCTCTCGTTGCTATGCATCACCATGATCTTGTGTGTGCGTAGGATTTTTTTTGAAATTACTACGTTCCCCAACAGTGGCATCCGAGCCTACGTTTTGTGCGTTGATGTTATATGCACGAGTAGAACACAAGTGAGTTGTGGGCGATACAAGTCATACTGCTTACCAGCATGTCATACTTTGGTTCAGCGGTATTGTTGGATGAAGCGGCCCGGACCGAAATTACGCGTACGTTTACGCGAGACTAGTTCTACCGACGTGCTTGGCACTAGGCCTGGGCGTTCTGTTAGACCGACCAAATCGGTTTGGTGTCTCGGGTTTTTTCGAATTTCGGTTTTCAAATTTTCCTGACCGATCGGTCTACGGAGAAATCGAAGACCGAGAGTTCGGTCCCCCAAGAAATCGGTTCAGTCCACCGTTCTAACCGAAGTGACCTGATGTTTTTGGGGAGCAAGAAATCGTGAGCCAAAGCTTGGGCAAGGAAATACCAACTAACCAAGTCAATCGTAAGGGGAAATGACGCATCGTCGGAACTCGGATGTGGGAAGCCTGCCGTGAAGCAACGATGGCCGCGAGCACATAATCGAAGAGTGATGGACGTCGTCGTCCATGGCACGAGATCCATGGGCGCCGTCGGCCACCACCGCGCAACTGGCCGCCACCGTGCAGGACCCATCAGCGCAGGTGCGCAGCTGGCCGCAACGCAGGTGAGTTGAGAAAATGGAGGCGGCGGCGTGTGATTTGCATGTGGGAAGCCTCGAGCATATCCAAGAAACAGGATAAGGTTTGGGGGGCTGCGTTTGTGGCTGAGAAAAAAAAGGGTGGAAAAAGGCTTCATGGTAGTTGCTGCATTAATTAACATGGATGGGCCATTGGGCTTAATTAGCTGGGATTAATATAGTGTATTTTCGGTTAGTTCGGGAATTCGGTCAGCGGGCTACAACCACCGAACTCACCAACGTATTTTAGGTTTCTACCGTTCACTAACCGAGTGAACAACCGAAGGGTCGGTCCTCGGTTCTTTCGGCTTCGGTCCCGGTTATTTCGGCTCCGGTTTTCGGTTGTCGGTTTTTATGCCCACCCCTACTTGGCACACAGGTGGCTGGCGGGTGTCTGTTTCTCCAACTTTAGTTGAACCGAGTGTGGCTACGCCCGGTCCTTGCAAAGGTTAAAACAACACTAACTTGACGAACTATCGTTGTGGTTTTGATGCGTAGGTAAGAACGGTTCTTGCTCAGCCCGTAGCAGCCACGTAAAACTTGCAACAACAATGTAGAGGACGTCTAACTTGTTTTTGCAGGGCATGTTGTGATGTGATATGGTGAAGACATGATGCTAAATTTTATTGTATAAGATGGTCATGTTTTGTAACAGAGTTATCGGCAACTGGAAGGAGCCATATGGTCGTCGCTTTATTGTATGCAATGCAATCGCCCTGCAATTGCTTTACTTTATCACTAAACGGTAGCGATAGTCATAGAAGCAATAGTTGGCGAGACGACAATGATGCTACGATGCAGTTCAAGGTGTCGCGCTAGTGGCGATGGTGATCATGATGGTGCTTCGGAGATGGAGATCACAAGCACAAGATGATGATGGCCATATCATATCACTTATATTGATTGCATGATGTTTATCCTTTATGCATCTTATTTTGCTTTGATTGACGGTAGCATTATAAGATGATCTCTCACTAAATTTCAAGGTAAAATTGTTCTCCTTGAGTATGCACCGTTGCCAAAGTTCGTCGTGTCGAGACACCACGTGATGATCGGGTGTGATAAGCTCTATGTTCATCTACAATGGGTGCAAGCCAGTTTTGCACACGCAGAATACTCGGGTTAAACTCAGCGAGCCTAGCATATGCAGATATGGCCTCGGAACACTGGAGACTGAAAAGGTCGAGCATGAATCATATAGTAGATATGATCAACATAGTGATGTTCACCATTGAAAAGTACTCCATCTCACGTGATGATCGGACATGGTTTAGTTGATTTGGATCACGTGATCACTTAGATGATTAGAGGGATGTCTATCTAAGTGGGAGTTCTTAAGTAATATGATTAATTGAACTTTAATTTATCATGAACTTAGTCCTGATAGTATTTTGCAAATAATGTTGTAGATCAATAGCTCGCGTTGTTGCTTCCCTATGTTTTATATGTGTTTCTAGAGAAAACCAAGTTGAAAGATGATAGTAGCAATGATACGGATTGGGTTTGTGATATGAGGTTTATCCTCATTGCTGTACAAAAGAATTATGTTCTTGATGCACCGCTAGGTGACAGACCTATTGCAAGAGCGGATGCAGACGTTATGAACGTTTGGCTAGCTCAATATGATGACTACTTGATAGTTTAGTGCACCATGCTTAACGGCTTAGAATTGGGACTTCAAAGACATTTTGAACGTCATGGACCATATGAGATGTTCCAGGAGTTGAAGTTAATATTTCTAGAATATACCCGAGTTGAGAGATATGAAGTCTCTAACAAGTTCTATAGCTAAAAGATGGAGGAGAATAGCTCAAGCAGTGAGCGTGTGCTCAGATTGTCTGGGTACTACAATCGCTTGAATCAAGTGGGAGTTAATCTTCCAGATAAGATAGTGATTGACAGAGTTCTCTAGTCACCATCACCAAGTTACTGGAACTTTGTGACGAACTATAGTATGCAAGGGATGATGAAAACGATTCCCGAGCTCTTCGTGATGCTGAAATCAACAAAGGTAGAAATCAAGAAAGAGCATCAAGTGTTGATGATTGACAAAACCAATAGTTTCAAGAAAAGGGCAAAGGGAAAGAAAGGGAACTTCAAGTAGGATGGCAAGCAAGTTGTCACTCCCGCTAAGAAGCCCAAAGCTGGACCAAAGCTTGAAATTGAGTGCTTCTACTACAAAGGAAATGGTCACTGGAAGTGGAAATGCCTTGAATATTTGGTAAATAAGAAGGATGGCAAAGTGAACAAGGGTACATTTGATATACAGGTTATTGATGCGTACTTTACTAGTGTTTATAGTAACCCCTGGGTATTTGATACTTGTTTGGTTGCTAAGATTAGTAACTCGAAATAGGAGTTACAGAATAAACAGAGACTAGTTGAGGGTGAAGTGATGATGTGTGTTGGAAGTGGTTCCAAGATTGATATGATCATCATCGCACACTCCCTATATTTTCGAGATTAGTGTTGAACCTAAATAAATGTTATTTAGTGTTTGCGTTGAGCATAAATATGATTAGATCATGTTTATTGTGATACGATTATTCATCTAAGACAGAAATAAATTGTTATTCTATTTACATGAATAAAACTTTCGATGGTCATGCACCCAATGAAAATAGTTTGTTGGATCTCGATCGTAGTGATACACATATTCATAATATTGATGCCAAAAGATGCAAAGTTGATAATGATAGTGCAACTTATTTGTGTCACTGCCGTTTGGGTTATATCGGTGTAAAGCACATGAAGAAACTCCATAAAGATGGACTTTTGGAATCACTTGGTTATGAATCATTTGATGCTTGTGAACCGTGCCTTTTGGAAAAGATGACTAAATCTCCATTCTCCAGAACAATGGAACGAGCTACTGACTTGTTGGAAATAATACATACTGATGTATGCGGTCCAATGAGTGTTGATGCTCATGGCGGGTGTCGTTATTTTCTGATCACAGATGATTTAAGCAGATATGAGTATATCTACTTAACGAAGCACAAGTCTGAAACATTTGAAAAGTTCAAAGAATTTCAGAGTGAAGTGGAGAATCATCGTAACAAGAAAATAAAGTTTCTACAATCTAATCGTATAGGAGAATATTTGAGTTACGAGTTTGGCCTTCATTTAAAACCCATGTGGAATAGTTTCATAGCTCACGCCACATGGAACACCACAGCGTAATTGTGTGTCTGAACATCGTAACTGTACTTTATTGGATATGGTGCGATCTATGATGTATCTTACCGATTTACCACTATCGTTTTGGGATTATGCATTAGAGACATCTGCATTCACTTTAAACAGGGCACCATCAAAATCCGTTGAGACGAGGCCTTATAAACTATGGTTTGGCAAGAAACCAAAGTTGTCGTTTCTTAAATTTTGGGGCTACAATGCTTATGTGGAAAAGTTTCAACCTGATAAGCTCAAACCCAAATCGGAGAAGTGCGTCTTCATAGAATACCCAAAGGAAATTGTTGGGTACACCTTCTATTACAGATCCAAAGGCAAGATATTCATTGCTAAGATGGATCCTTTCTAGAGAAGGACTTCCTCTCGAAAGAAGTGAGTGGGAGGAAACTAGAGCTTGATAAGGTAATTGTACCTTCTCCTGAATTGGAAAGTAGTTCATCACAGAAATCAGTTCCAGTGATTCCTACACCAATTAGTGAGGAAGCTAATGATGATGATCATGAAACTTCAGATCAAGTTACTACAGAACCTCGTAGGCCTTCCAAAGTACAGTCCGCACCAGAGTGGTACGGTAATCTTGTCCTGGAAGTCATGTTACTAGGCCATGATGAACCTACGAACTATGAGAAAGCAATGATGATCCCAGATTCCGTGAAATGGCTTGAGTACCATGAAATCTGAGATGGGATCCATGTATGAGAACAAAGAGTGGACTTTGGTGGAGTTGCCCGATGATCGGCAAGCCATATTGTATAAATGTATCTTCAAGAGGAAGACAGACGCTGATAGTAGTGTTACTATCTACAAAGCTCGACTTGTCGCAAAAAGTTTTTCGACAAGTTCAAGGTGTTGAATACGATGAGATTTTCTCACTCGTATCGATGCTTAAGTCTGTCCGAATCATGTTAGCGATTGCCACATTTTATGAAATCTGGCAAATGGATGTCAAAACTGCATTCCTTAATGGATTTATTAAAGAAGAGTTGTATATGATACAACTAGAAAGGTTTTTTCAATCCTAAAGGTGCTAACAAAGTGTACAAGCTCCAGTGATCCATCTATGGACTGGTGCAAGCATCTCGGAGTTGAAATATACGCTTTGATGAGTTGATCAAAGCACATAGTTTATACAGACTTGCGGTGAAGCCTGTATTTACAGGAAAGTGAGTGGGAGCACTACGGCATTTCTGATAAAGTATATGTGAATGACATATTGTTGATCAGAAATAATGTAGAATCTTCTGGAAAGCATAAAGGAGTATTTGAAAGGAGTTTTTCAAAGAAAGACCTCGGTGAAGCTGCTTACACATTGAGCATCAAGATCTATAGAGACAGATCAAGATGCTTGATAAGATTTTTCAATGAGTAAATACCTTGACAAGTTTTTGAAAGAGTTCAAAATGGATCAGTCAAAGAAGGAATTCTTGTCTGTATTACAAGGTGTGAAGTTGAGTAAGACTCAAAACCCGCCATGGCAGAAAATAGAAAGAGAATGAAAAGTCATTCCCTATGCCTCAGTCATAGGTTCTATAAAGTATTCTATGCTATGTACCAGACCTATTGTATACCTTGCTCTGAGTTTGGCAAGGGAGTACAATTTTAATCTAGGAGTAGATCACTGGACATTGGTCAAGAATATCCTCAGTGAGGACTAAGGAGATGTTTCTCGATTATGGAGGTAATAAAAGAGTTCATCGTAAAGAGTTACATTGGTGCAAGCTTTTACACCGATCCAGATGACTCTAAGTCTCAATCTGAATACATATTCAATTAGCTATAGTAGCTCCGTGCAGAGCATTGTAGACATAGAATATTTGCAAAATACATACGACACTGAATGTGACAGACCCGTTGACTAAACTTCTCTCACGAGCAAAATATGATCATACCTTAGTACTCTTTGGGAGTTAATCACATAGAGATGTGAACTAGATTATTTACTCTAGTAAACCCTTTGGGTGTTGGTCACATGACGATGTGAACTATGGATGTTAATCACATACAGATGTGAATATAGGTGTTAAATCACATGATGATGTGAACTAGATTATTGACTCTAGTGCAAGTGGGAGACTGAAGGAAATATACCCTAGAGGCAATAATAAAGTTATTATTTATTTCCTCATATCATGATAAATTTTTATTATTCATGCTAGAATTGTATTAACCGGAAACATAATACATGTATGAATATATAGACAAACATAGTGTCACTAGTATGCCTCCACTTGACTAGCTCGTTGATCAAAGATGGTTGAGTTTCCTAGCCATAGACATGAGTTGTCATTTGATTAATAGGATCACATCATTAGGAGAATGATGTGATTGACTTGACCCATTCCATTAGCTTAGCACTTGATCGTTTAGTATGTTGCTATTGCTTTCTTCATGACTTATACATGTTCCTATGACTATGAGATTATGTTACTCCCGTTTACCGGAGGAACACTTTGTGTTCTACCAAACGTCACAACGTAACTGGGTGATTATAAAGGAGCTCTACAGGTGTCTCCGAAGGTACATGTTGAGTTGGCGTATTTTGAGATTAGAATTTGTCACTCCGATTGTTGGAGAGGTATCTCTAGGCCCTCTCGGTAATGCACATCACTATAAGCCTTGCAAGCAATGTGACTAATGAGTTAGTTGCGGGATGATGCATTATATAACAAGTAAAGAGACTTGCTGGTAACGATATTGAACTAGGTATTGAGATACCGATGATCGAACCTTGGGCAAGTAACATACCGATGACAAAGGGAACAACGTATGTTGTTATACGGTTTGGCCGATAAAGATCTTCGTAGAATATGTGGGAGCCAATATGAGCATCCAGGTTCCGCTAATGGTTATTAACCGGAGATGTGTCTCGGTCATGTCTACATAGTTTTCGAACCCGTAGGGTCCGCACGCTTAACATTTGGTGACGATTTATATTATGAGTTATGTGTTTTGATGTACCGAACATAGTTCGGAGTCCCGGATGAGGTCGGGGACATGACGAGGAGTCTCGAAATGGTCGAGACGTAAAGATCGATATATTGGACGATTATATTCGGACATCGGAAAGGTTCCGAGTGATTCGGGTATTTATCAGAGTACCGGAGAGTTACGGGAATTCGGGTATATGGGCCTTATTGGGCTTTAGGAGAAAGAGAGAGGAGAGGCTGCACGCCCCCCAAGGCCTAGTCCGAATTGGACTAGGGGGAGGGGCTGCGCCCCCTCCTTCCTTCTCTTCTGTTTTCCCTTTCCTTGACTCCTACTCCTACTACTTGGAAGGTGGGGGGGATCCTACTCCCGGTGGGAGTGGGACTCCTGCAGGGCGCGCCATAGGAGGGTCGGCCCTCCCCCTCCTCCACTCCTTTATATACATGGGCAGGGGAGCACCTCTAGACATACAAGTTGATCTGTTGATATCTTCCAGCCGTGTGCGGTGCCCCCCTCCACCATATTCCACCTCGGTCATATCATAGTGGTGCTTAGGCGAAGCCCTGTGTCGGTAGCAACATAATCACCATCATCACGCCGTCGTGCTGACGGAACTCTCCCGCAAAGCTCTGCTGGACCGGAGTTCGTGGGACGTCATCGAGCTGAACATGTGCTGAACTCGGAGGTGCCGTACATTCGATACGTGATCGGTCGGATCGTGAAGATGTACGACTACATCAATTGCGTTGTGCTAACGCTTCCGCTTTTGGTCTACGAGGGTACATGGACAACACTCTCCTCTCTCGTTGTTATGTATCACCATGATCTTGCGTGTGCGTAGGATTTTGTTTTGAAATTACTACGTTCCCCAACACCCACCCCCTAGGGTTTTCCACCCTAGGCGCCTTGGGCCCTTGGGGGGCGCACCAGCCCACCAGGGGGCGCACCAGCCCACCAGGGGGCTGGTTCCCACCCTTGTTCAGCCCATTTGGTCCCCCGTGGTAGGTGGACCCCCGGACACTTCCTGGTGGTCCCGGTACAATACCGGTAAACCCCGAAATTATTCTGGTGACTGAAACTGGACTTCCCTTATATATGTCTTTACCTACGGACCATTTCGAAACTCCTTGTGACGTCCAGGATCTCATCTGGGACTCCGAACAACATTCTGCAACTGCGTACTAATTCCCATATCAACTCTAGTGTCACCGAACTTTAAGTGTGTAGACCCTACGGGTTCGGGAATCATGCAGACATTACCGAGACAACTCTCTGGCCAATAACCAACAGCGGGATCTGGATACCCATGTTGGCTCCCACATGTTCCACGATGATCTCATTAGATGAACCATGATGTCGGGGATTCAAGCAATCCCGTATACAATTCCCTTTATCAATTGGTATGTTACTTGCCCGAGATTCGATCGTCGGTATCCCAATACCTTGTTCAATCTCATTACCGGCAAGTCACTTTACTCGTTCCGTAATGCATGATCACGTGACTAACTACTTAGTCACATTGAGCTCATTATGATGATGCATTACCGAGTGGGCCCAGAGATACCTCTCCGTCATATGGAGTGACAAATCCTAGTCTCGATTCGTGCCAACCCAACAAACACTTTCGGAGATGCCTGTAGTGTACCTTTATAGGCAACCAGTTACGTTGTGACGTTTGGTGCACCCAAAGCATTCCTACAGTATCCGGGAGTTACACAATCTCATGGTCTAAGGAAATGATGCTTGACATTGGAAAAGCTTTTAGCAAACGAACTACACGATCTTGTGCTATGCTTAGGATTGGGTCTTGTCCATCACATCATTCTCCTAATCATGTGATCCCGTTATCAATGACATCTAATGTCCATGGTCAGGAAACCATGACCATCTATTGATCAATGAGCTAGTAAACTAGAGGCTCACTAGGGACATGTTGTGGTCTATGTATTCACACATGTATTACGGTTTCCGGTTAATACAATTATAGCATGAACAATAGACAATTATCATGAACAAGGAAATATAATAATAACCATTTTATTATTGCCTCTAGGGCATATTTCCAACAGTCTCCCACTTGCACTAGAGTCCATAATCTAGTTACATTGTGACGAATCGAATACCCATAGAGTTCTGGTGTTGATCATGTTTTGCTCGTGGAAGAGCTTTAGTCAACGGATCTGCGACATTCAGATCCGTATGCACTTTACAAATATGTATGTCTCCATCTTGAACATTTTCATGAATGGATTTGAAGCAACGCTTGATATGCCTTGTCTTCTTGTGAAACCTGGGCTCCTTGGCAAGGGCAATAGCTCTAGTGTTGTCACAGAAGAGTTTGATCGGCCCCGACGCATTGGGTATGACTCCTAGGTCGGTGATGAACTCCTTCACCCAAATAGCTTCATGCGCTACCTCCGAGGCTGCCATGTACTCCGCTTCACATGTAGATCCCTCCACAATATGGATGAAGGGCAATAGCACCAGTGTTCTCACATAAGAGAGTCATCCAGGCCGATGCATTGGGAATAACTCCTAGGTCGGTAATGAACTCCTTCATCCATATTGCTTCATGTGCTGCCTCTGAGTTGCCATGTACTCCGCTTCACACGTAGATCCTGCCACAACGCTTTGCTTGCAACTGCACCAGCTTACTGCCCCACCATTCAAAATATACACGTATCCGGTTTGTGACTTGGAGTCATCCAGATATGTGTCGAAGCTAGCGTCGACGTAACCCTTTACGACGAGCTCTTCGTCACCTCCATAAATGAGAAACATATCCTTAGTCCTTTTCAGGTACTTCAGGATATTCTTGACCGCTGTCCAGTGTTCCATGTCGCGATTACTTTGGTACCTCCCTACCAAAATTTACGGCAAGGTTTACATCAGGTCTGGTACACAGCATGGCATACATAATAGACCCTATGGCCGAGGCATAGGGGATGACACTCATCTTTTCTCTATCTGCTGCCGTGGTCGGGCGTTGAGCCGTGCTCAATTTCACACCTTGCAAAACAGGCAAGAACCCCTTCTTGGACTGATCCATATTGAACTTCTTCAATATCTTATCAAGGTATGTGCTTTGTGAAAGACCTATGAGGCGTCTCGATCTATCTCTATAGATCTTGATGCCTAATATGTAAGTAGCTTCTCCAAGGTCCTTCATTGAAAAACACTTATTCAAGTAGGCCTTTATGCTTTCCAAAAGTTCTATATCATTTCCCATCAATAGTATGTCATCCACATATAATATGAGAAATGCTACAGAGCTCCCACTCACTTTCTTGTAAACGCAGGCTTCTCCATAAGTCTGCATAAACCCAAACGCTTTGATCATTTCATCAAAGCGAATATTCCAACTCCGAGATGCTTGCACCATCCCATAGATGGAGCGCTGGAGCTTGCATACCTTGTTAGTATTCTTAGGATCGACAAAACCTTCCGGCTGCATCATATACAAATCTTCCTTAAGAAACTGTTAAGGAAAGCCGTTTTGACATCCATTTGCCATATTTCATAATCATAGAATGCGGCAATTGCTAACGTGATTCGGACAGACTTCAGCTTCGCTACGGGTGAGAAGGTCTCATCGTACTCAACCCCTTGAACTTGTCGATAACCCTTAGTGATAAGCCAAGCTTTATAGATGGTAACATTACCATCCGTGTTTGTCTTCTTCTTAAAGATCCATTTGTTTTCTATCGCTCGCCGATCATCGGGCAAGTCTGTCAAAGTCCATACTTTGTTTTCATACATGGATCCTATCTCGGATTGCATGGCTTCAAGCCATTTGCTGGAATCTGGGCCCGCCATCGCTTCTTCATAGTTCGAAGGTTCACCATTGTCTAACAACATGATTTCCAGGACAGGGTTGCCATACCATTCTGGTGTGGAACGTGTCCTTGTGGACCTACGAAGTTCAGTAGCAACTTGATCTGAAGTACCTTGATCATCATCATTAACTTCCTCTCTAGAAACATCTTCCTGAGTTGCGCTACTTTCCGGTTCAAGAGGCAGTACTTCATCAAGTTCTACTTTCCTCCCACTTATTTCTCCCGAGAGAAACTCTTTCTCCAGAAAGGACCCGTTCTTGGCAACAAAGATCTTGCCTTCGGATCTAAGGTAAAAGGTATACCCAATGGTTTCCTTAGGGTATCCTATGAAGACGCATTTTTCCGACTTCGGTTCGAGCTTTTCAGGTTGAAGTTTCTTGACATAAGCATCGGATCCCCAAACTTTTAGAAACGACAGTTTAGGTTTTTTCCCAAACCATAATTCATACGGTGTCGTCTCAACGGATTTACACGGTGCCCTATTTAAAGTGAATGTGGATGTCTCTAAAGCGTATCCCCAAAATGATAGCGGCAAATCGGTAAGAGACATCATAGATCGCACCACATCCAATAGAGTGCGATTACGACGTTTGGACACACCGTTATGCTGTGGTGTTCCAGGCGGCGTGAGTTGTGAAACAATTCCACATTTACTTAAGTGCGTACCAAACTCGTGACTCAAATATTCTCCCCCACGATCTGATCGTAAGAACTTTATTTTTCTGTCACGTTGATTCTCCACCTCACTCTGGAATTCCTTAAACTTTTCAAAGGCCTCAGACTTGTGTTTCATTAAGTAGACATACCCATATCTACTTAAGTCATCAGTGAGGGTGAGAACATAACGATAGCCACCGCGAGCCTTAACGCTCATTGGACCACACACATCAGTATGTATGATTTCCAACAAGTTGGTTGCTCGCTCCATTGTTTCGGAGAACGGAGTCTTGGTCATCTTGCCCATGATGCATGGTTCACATGTGTTAAATGATTCATAATCAAGAGACTCCAAAAGTCCATCTGCATGGAGCTTCTTCATGTGTTTGACACCAATGTGACCAAGGCGGCAGTGCCACAAGTATGTGGGACTATCATTATTAACCTTACATCTTTTGGTACTCACACTATGAATATGTGTAACATCATGTTCGAGATTCAATAAGAATAAACCATTGACCAGCGGGGCATGACCATAAAACATATCTCTCAAATAAATAGAACAACAATTATTCTTGGATATAAATGAGTGGCCATGTCGCATTAAATGAGATCCAGATACAATGGTCATGCTCAAAGCTGGTACTAAATAACAATTATTGAGGTTTAAACAAATCCCGTAGGTAAATGTAGAAGTAGCGTGCTGATGTCTACTACACAACCTTCTTCTTGTAGATGTTGTTGGTCCTCCAAGTGCAGAGGTTTGGAGGACAGTAGCAAATTTCCCTCAAGTGGATGACCTAAGGCTTGTCAATCCGTGGGAGGCGTAGGATGAAGATGGTCTCTCTCAAACAACCCTGCAACCAAATAACAAAGAGTCTCTTGTGTCCCCGACACACCCAATACAATGGTAAATTGTATAGGTGCACTAGTTCAGCGAAGAGATGGTGATACAAGTGCAATATGGATAGTAGATAAAGGTATTTGTAATCTGAAATTAAACAACAAGGTAACTAATGATAAAAGTGAGCGTAAACGGTATTGCAATGGTAGGAAACAAGGCCTAAGATTCATACTTTCACTAGTTCAAGTTCTCTCAACAATAATAACATAGATAGATCACATAACAATCCCTCAACATGCAACAAAGAGTCACTCCAAAGCCACTAATAGCGGAGAACAAACAAAGAGATTATGGTAGGGTACAAAACCTGTTGGGGATATAACTATTTGTGTAAATACACATTAAACCGGGGCGGCGGCTTAATGGAAGCACTCGCCAAGTAATCCAGACTCGGACCAGGTCAATGTCGTACAAGCCATTTCCCAAAAGAGCTTTGATTCTTCTAATGGTAGGAGCAAGTGGTAGACGTTCAACAGCAGTCAGTTTATCCGGCAGCGGGTGGTTGGACTCAAGGCGCAGGGCGCGGAAGCCGGGCAGAGGATTTTCTTCAGCCGGAGAAGTGTCTTGGCAGTAAAACCACGTTTGATTCCAATCCTTGGGGTGACTCGGCAGTTCAGCATAAGGAAAGAGGCAGTCTCTCCGCCGCTGAATCAAGATGCCACCAAGTTCAAGACTGGGCCCGTTGGCACGTTCATTCTGCCGGTTTAAATAAAACAGCTCTCTGAATAAAGGTATACTGGGTTCTTCTCCAAGGTACACCTCGCAGAAAACTTGGAAGTTGCAAATGTTTGACACGGAATTGCGCCCGATGTCTTGAGGTCTAAGGTCAAAGAAATGCAAAACATCCCTGAAGAATTTTGAACTGGGTGGAGCGAAGCCCTGGTTCATGTGATTAGTGAACATGATCACCTCCCCTTCTTTGGGATGAGGCTTCTCCTCTGACAGGTTAGGAGCATGATAATACATGACCTCCTTCATCTTGGGCAGATGGCCGGATTTCACAAAATCAGACAAGATGCTCTCTGTAACATTGGATTTGACCCAGTTGCAGGTCACGGGAGCTTTAGGAGCCTTGGGTGCCATTACGTAAATTGAAGCCTATGACAAAATAAGAGGTTCCGGTTCAAATTTAACCCGGTGGAATGCATGTTAAGTTTCAACAAGATGGCGGCTTAAGAAGGGGCCTAATGACATGTGACTGACTATATCTGGTTGCCTAAGCCGCTAGGGGAATCAGTAACAATTAAAAGACATTTTAGTTTGCCAGGAGCTGGCAAGGCTGTCAACTAACGTTGTTTATTTTAAACCGGCAATGAGGGCCGCTAGAGTTAAATGGGCTTAACAGAAACAGGTTTCGCAGTTGGCAGATATTATTTTGGATCAAACAGGTGCACAGAAAGGAAAAATTTCTAGACCTAAAACTAGTACAGGTAAGTTCATCAGTGCTAAACAAGGTTTCTATACACAGAAAGGGATCTATTTGCAGTTGGAAACAGGTTCGAAATAACCACCGCAACTGTTCTACACCATCTGAAGATCAAAAAGGGGGCATTGGAGGTACAGAATATCGAGGGTTTGACTCAGGCTATTACGAACACCGACAAACTCGAAGAATCCTTAATGCGGATCTGAGGAACAAGAAGGAGGAGACTTACAGATGCAGAGTTGCAGCAGAGATCCGTCACGTTTTTCTGGTCAAGTCAGGTTGATGCAGCGGCCTGAGTTGGTGAGGATGAGGAGATCTGCGACAGTGGCGGCGGCGGAACTTGAGCGGCAGAGAGACAGCGAGAGGAAGAAGATGAGCGACTGAGGAAGAAAATGGAGATGACCTAGGTCGAGCCCCATTATAGAGAAGGACTGGTCGGGATGATGCAAAAAACAAGGAGACTAAACATCATTATCCAGCGGCCCCGACGCCTCGATTTTCAGAGCGGTCAGTAAAAGCAAAGATCTGTTGGAAGATATGGTGGAGTAAAAAATGAATTTAAGTAAAGATGATGTCACAACAGGCTAACACGAATCCAGAAGATGACGTCATGGCGGGTTAAAAACCTTTACACAGGCAAAAGGCTGAAGGTTTATTTTTTAAGGTATGTTAAGATTGACATGAAGATGGCGGTTCAAATCAATCTGGGGCCTAGTGTTGGGGATATAACTATTTGTGTAAGCCGCCCAGGAGGAGCCGGCTTACGCAAATAAGACTCATCAGAAATAAGCCCAAGACCAAGCATGAAGATAGCGTTTCCATAAAGGGCCTAAAGCCCACCATTGACTGGAGGCCCATTGTAGTAAACCGCCATAATGGCATGACTTGTATTGTAAGGTAGATTTAACTAGTCACCGAGTCGGGCACTATTGATGAGCTGGCCGGGTCTCTGTAAGCCGGAGGGCGCCAACCCATGTATATAAGGGGGCGACCCGCTGGCGGCTAAGGGGAAGAAACAACTCGTCGAGAACCGAGCATAGCGTATCTCGCTCCCTGGTCATCGAAACATCAAGCAATACCAACCCAACTAAATGCAAGCCTTACCTTCATCGTAAGGGGCCGAACTAGTATAAACCTCCTGTGTCTCTTGTCCCAATTAACCCCTTCAAGCTTCCTAGTTGCAATGGCTCCGCGATTAAGTCCTTTTACTAGGACATCTGACGTGACAATTCCACGACAAAACCACCTCAAAGTCATCCTTTCTGTTCTATCTATTCAAGAGTTCGTAGTAAAATAACATGAAGCTATTCTTTCCGCTCAATCTATCATAGAGTTCATACTAGAATAACACCTTAAGACACAAATCAACCAAAAACCTAATGTCACCTAGATACTCCATTGTCACCTCAAGTATCCGTGGGCATGATTATACGATAAGCATCACACAATCTCAGATTCATCTATTCAACCAACACAAAGTACTTCAAAGAGTGCCCCAAAGTTTCTACCGGAGAGTCAAGACTAAAACGTGTGCCAACCCCTATGCATAGGTTCATGGGCGGAACCCGCAAGTTGGTCACAAAAACATACATCAAGTGGCACATGATATCCCATTGTCACCATAGATAAGCACGGCAAGACATACATCAAGTGTTCTCCAATCATTAAAGACTCAATCCGATAAAATAACTGAAGGAAATATGCCCTAGAGGCAATAATAAAGTTATTATTTATTTCCTCATATCATGATAAATGTTTATTATTCATGCTATAATTGTATTAGCCGGAAATATAATACATGTGTGAATACATAGACAAACTTAAAGTCACTAGTATGCCTCCACTTGACTAGCTCATTAATCAGAGATGGTTATGTTTCCTAACCATAGACATGAGTTGTCATTTGATTAACGGGATCACATCATTAGGAGAATGATATGATTGACATGACCCATTCCGTTAGCTTAGCACTTGATCATTTAGTATGTTGCTATTGCTTTCTTCATGACTTATACATGTTCCTACAACTATGAGATTATGCAACTCCCGTTTATCGGAGGAACACTTTGTGTGCTACCAAACGTCACAACGTAACTGGGTGATTATAAAGGAGCTCTACAGGTTTCTTCGAAGGTACATGTTGGGTTGGCGTATTTCGATATTAGGATTTGTCACTCCGATTGTCGGAGAGGTATCTCTGGGCCCTCTCGGTAATGCACATCACTATAAGCCTTGCAAGCAATGTAGCTAATGAGTTAGTTATGGAATGATGCATTATGTAACGAGTAAAGAGACTTGCCAGTAACGAGATTGAACTAGGTATTGAGATACCGATGATCAAATCTCGGGCAAGTAACATACCGATGACAAAGGGAACAACGTATGTTGTTATGCGGTTTGACCGATAAAGATCTTCGTAGAATATGTACGAGCCAATATGAGCATCCAGGTTCCGCTATTGGTTATTGATCAGAAACGGTAGTTCTCGAATCCGTAGGGTCCACACGCTTAAGGTTTCGATGACGATTATATTATGAGTTTATGAGTTTTGATGTACCGAAGTTTGTTCGGAGTCCCGAATGTGATTACGGACATGACGAGGAGTCTCTAAATGATCGAGACATGAAGATTGGTATATTGGACGACTATATTCGGACACCGGAATAAGTTTCGGAGGTTATCTGATATATACCGGAG